>NC_088398.1:20257009-20583884 GCF_034236695.1 Oncorhynchus nerka | reverse complement strand
ACTCAGCTTCTTTTTTTGTTGTTCTTTTTAAATTTATTTTACCCCTTTTTCTCCCCAATTTCATGGTATCCAATTGTTTAGTAGCTACTATCTTGTCTCATCGCTACAACTCCCGTACGGGCTCGGGAGAGACGAAGGTTGAAAGTCATGCGTCCTCCGATACACAACCCAACCAAGCCGCACTGCTTCTTAACACAGCGCCATCCAACCCGGAAGCCAGCCGCACCAATGTGTCGGACACCGTGCACCTGGCAACCTTGGTTAGCACGCACTGCGCCCGGCCCGCCACAGGAGTCGCTGGTGCGCATTGAGAGAAAGATTTCCCTACCGGCCAAACTCTCCCTAACCCGGACGACGCTAGGCCAATTGTGCGTCGCCCCACGGACCTCCCGGTCGCGGCCGGTTACAACAGGGCCTGGGCGCGAACCCAGCGCCCTTAAACTCTGCGCCACCCGGGAGGCCCTACACTCAACTTTTACACATACACAACAAGGACAAGAGGTCACAAGCCTTTGAAATCTTTAGTGGACCATCAGAAAACATAAACAACCCCAGCTAAACACTTTGATGACCAATGATTAACAACTGACAAAAGCACTTGTGTCTAAGTCAGGGATGGGCAACTAGAGGCCCGTTTTTGTAGGCCCATGGACCATCCTAAAAAAAAATATATTTTAAACTCAGTCGGGGTCTCAACTTACTGTTGAGAGTGAGTAGAATCGTAGAAATCACCACGTTTCGATTTCGGCGCGCATCATTTGATGTCAGTCAGTCACTGACAGTCACTCATTTAGCCCATGTCATCTAAAAACTATTAGATTGGTAAATTAGTCTAGCCAGTTATCTAAACTAGTAGTAATCATGGTCGAATTACAGACCCGGGGAGCCCCCATTGATGGTATTAGTCACTCTCACTCTGATATTATATTGAAAACTGCAAACATTTGTCTCCACCCTATGGCAAAACATGTCACTTAGGGCCCCAACAAAATGTCCCTTAGGGCCCCAACAAAATGTCACTTAGGGCCCCCAAAAGGCTAGGGCTGGCTCTGACTGCACGTGTGAGTATGGATGTGTGAGTATGGATGTGGGTACGCAGAACCGCGAGCCACTGCGACCCCTCACATTGAGTTCAGATTTTTGGTGGCCCCCACCCCAATCAAAGTTGCCCATCCCTGGTCAAAGTTTATCAACTGGCCACTAGTTCAACTTTTATGTCAAAAAATAAAAGACGAAAAGTAATTTATTGAACTTGACCTGTTTTTAACTTTTGATATATCACTTTTGGATGTCTGTTTCTTTAAAAATGTTATTGAACCTCAGGGAATCTGTTTGATGCGGTCAACATTTTGAACTCGATTCAACACAACCCTTCTCAGCAACAGCCTCTTCAATACAGTGACATGCTGTACGCTTAATGGTGTCTGCCAATCTATGGTACGGTTTGAGTCATAAAACACTTCTCTAACGCTTCGTTAAATCAGGGTAGTTGCTATGGAAAAATAAAAAATAACCTTCAGTATGTCTGTATGTCAACTCTATTACCTCACACCTCTTCTCTTCTTCTGCCTAACACACAGGGCCGGACCACCGCATTTGGGGCCCCGGGCCACCGTCCTCCAGGGGAAATGAGCCATGGTTCAGAGAGAAAAATGTGCAGTTTTATAATACTATTCTACACATTTTGCTATCATATGTTATCTGGGGGAAATGAGGAACACGCACCCTATTATTTTGTGGTCCAGGGCCTGTGTGTGAGCAGGGACAGATTACCGAACGGGCATGCAGGGTACATATTTTCCTAACATATGCTATGTGGGGGCCCCAACCTCCCAATCCCCCCAAAAGAAAAAGGTTGGCGGGCCCCAGACCTGGAGGTCGAGTGGCCCCCAAATACCAGATGATTGGGTCAGGAGGTCTACATGATGGTCACACCTTTTCCTCTACTCCTAGAGAGAAGCTCTAGCAGTCTGATAAACCAGAGTTGGGGTGGATGTGTTAGACTCTATCCCTGTGATGTTGGTCATGTGGTTCTGGTGTAGAAAGCTTATGTCATAGGCACTGTCAATAGGGTGACACTGAACAGACTGAAATAGATAACGGAGGTAGAGTTGATAAGGGTACCATGGTACTGCTGTTGTTTTGGGCCTTATGAGAACATCAACATGAGCTCTACACATGGCCGAACAGTCAGCCATGGAATATGTGCCTTATTGTGTTGTTAAGGTAATACTTGAAGCTAGTTCATGCATGGTCATTCAGACCTAATATATCCATACGATAAGGTCGGTATGAATGCCTGGCCAACTGAAACGTGTTGTACTGACACTCTGGGAACACATTCTCTCTTGTTGTGTTGGGCGTTTGGCCAAGTTGAGGCCTCTCTCTCCAAGTTGCGTCGCCCCACAGTGAGGGCTTGTGTGTTCTCGTCTGCAACCAGCTAGCCACACAGTGTAAACTACCTCTAGGGCCGGCACACTCCAGACCATAACCACAGGCAGAGTGACTGTGGTTTCGTCGGTCAGGGAAAGTGTAGGGGTCCTCACAAACACAAACACTCCGGAGTACTCTAGCCAGAATAAAAACACATACATATGTACATGTACAGTACACCCCAAAACACTCACCTCAGATTAAAAAGCATAGTTTAGGGTCTTAATAGTATTTTTTATGCAAGCTTAACTATATGAAATGGTGGAAAACCTAAAATGGAGGCCCTGGCTGAGGTTTTGGAGGGACATGACCATACAGGCAGTAATTATATGTGCCGTAATGTCCTGGGGATCATAATGTGTGCGGAGACACATACGCTTCTTGTTATAAAAAAAAAGAGGCTTTCCACAAACCATAACCAGAAAACACAGGCTTGATTGTAAACGCACACAGCAAGAACACGGTCGAAAGACCACACCATTAGCATTATTGTGAGACCATCGCAGAGATGGCTCCAGCAACAGTTCAGGATTCTGGATATGTAATTACCATAGAATCAAGTGGTATTATTCTAGAGACCACATGCGTGTACAGTGAGCTTTCATAGTGAATGTACCTCCATGCTGGAGACAAGCTGTTTAGTACAGTTTAGTTGGTATAAAAGAACAATCCACTAATCCCATAACCCCATCATGTCACAAATCTCGCCGAAGATGGTGCCTCTTCCTGTTCGGGCGGCGCCCGGTGGTCGTCGTCGCCGGCCTATTAGCTGCCATCGATTCACATTGCCTGGTCTCCCTACGGCGCTACAGACTGCAGAGGCTCTATTTACCCACGTCTTCCGGCACTACGGGGTTCCAGAGGACATCGTATCTGATCGGGGTCCCCAGTTCACGTCCCGGGTTTGGAAGGCGTTTATGGAGCGTCTGGGGGTCTCGGTCAGCCTTACCTCTGGTTATCATCCCGAAAGTAATGGGCAGGTGGAGAGAGTAAACCAGGAAGTGGGTAGGTTTCTGAGGTCGTATTGCCAGGACCGGCCAGGAGAATGGGCGAGGTACGTCCCGTGGGCAGAGTTGGCCCAGACCTCACTTCGTCATTCATCCACGAATATGTCGCCATTCGAATGCGTACTGGGCTACCAGCCGGTCCTGGCTCCGTGGCATCAGAGTCAGACCGAAGCTCCTGCGGTGGAGAAGTGGGTACAGCGCTCTAGAGAGACCTGGCGGGCAGTCCAGGATTCTCTCAGGCAGGCCAGTGAACGGCAAAAGAGAAACACTGACCGCCACCGCAGTGAGGCCCCGGTGTTCGCACCAGGGGACAGGGTCTGGCTCTCGACCCGAAACCTGCCCCTCCACCTGCCCTGCCGGAAGCTGGGGCCGCAGTGTGTGGGGCCATTTAAAGTCCTGAGGAGGATAAACGAGGTGTGTTATAGATTGCAACTTCCCTCTTACTATCGCATTAACCCCTCGGTTCATGTGTCTCTCCTCAGGCCGGTGGTAGCTGGTCCCCTACAGGACGGTGAGGTACTGGAGGTCCCTCCACCCCCTCTGGACATCGAGGGGTCCCCGGCGTACACAGTACGAGCTATTCTGGACTCGAGACGCCGGGTGAGGGGCCTGCAGTACCTCGTGGACTGGGAGGGGTACAGTCCGGAGGAGAGGTGCTGGGTACCGGGGAGGGACATTTTAGATCCTTCCCTCTTGAGGGATTTCCACCGCCTCCAGCCGGATCGCCCCGCGCCTCGTCCTCCGGGTCATCCTCGAGGCCGGGGTCGGCGCGCTGCGGGAGCCGCGCATCAGGGGGTGGGGGGTACTGTCACGAATCTCGCCGAAGTTGGTGCCTCTTCCTGTTCGGGCGGCGCTCGGCGGTTGTCGTCGCCGGCCTATTAGCTGCCATCGATTCCCTTTCCGTTTGTTTCTGTTTATTGGGTTTAATTGGGTACACCTGTTTTGAGTTAGTGTTTGTTTGTAGGCTATTTAAGGGCACCAGGCCCGCTGGGTATTTGTGCGGGCTTGTTCTCTGTTATTTGGTTTTGGTGTATTAGTGAGACCTATATTTTTCCGGACAGTTTTAGTCCTTTGTATTTTGGACGGGTTATTTCATGCACCCTTGTGTTTCGCATGTCCGTGTCTCCACTGTCTTTGGAATAAAATATCCGCGTACGGAATTACCTGCTTTCTGCGCTTGACTCCTCCACTCACCATTCATAGAAGTCGTAACACATCATTATAACCGAATCCTCAGCTGTAGATTCATATTTACCATAATTATCCTCAATAAATACTGTAACATCCTGACATACAGGTCTTGAATATTGAAACGATAAATGACTACATCATTTGAGAATTTCACAATTACACAATTTGTGTTATCACTTTCTAGACATCCTGATAACCATTGAAACATTCACAGGAATGTTGATTGTTCTGGTGTTGTAGTATGAATCATCATCAGAAGCTTGTTTGTTCAGAACGACCCCTTCCTTTGCTCTTCCTGTCATACCCTGTAGTGAAATCACCTCTCCTACTACAATAGGGTGGTGGCATTTACAACAGGAAGTTCCCTATAGTCTGAAGGTCTCTGTGAGTCACCCTGTGCTGCCCTGGACCCCACAATTTTATTGTTATACTACCCCTTGAATCACTTCACACATGATGCCGTGATCATGATGCTCGTCCAAGTCATTGGATGAAAGTTAGAAAAGGGCCTTGGCGCGTGACAGTGAAGCGATATGAGTCTGTAAGGTGTCAAGGTTGTTTGTGTACAAGAAAGAGGGGTTATAAACTCAAGACACCAGTCACACCTCAACACATCACCCTCCTCATGATGTCACACTTCACATGTAAATGTACGTAATTCTATGAACAAAAGTGGACTTCATCATAAAGAATGTGTATGGTACTTTCTAAACACAAGTGGCCGTCGCACAAGGCCGGACGTCAAGCACAGACAAAGAACAGCTTAGCGTACTTACACAAACGCACTGGATGGATAGCAAGTGACGACAACAATATAGCTACCATGACCACCGCCAATTTGAGCTAGACACTGCAGATTGCAGTCTTTCAATATTCCTCGAAAATGTCCTCTACCAAGTCTGTCCCACATCGTATCTATTTTTCCATCATTTCCACCACTACAACGTCAATCTAATTTCCTCAATCATTCTCCATGCTCTTTTCCTTCATGCTATCACTTTCACTCAACTTCTCTGTCCTTTTCAGCGGCCCAGAGTATTGTGGGAACCTCTAGTGAATTATTCTAGATGATGTGTATCGTCCTCGGCTGATTTTCTCATGACACTACCAGACATAAAACTCAGCTTTTCATCCATGTTTGTTTTCCTCTGGGTTCTTCCAACATACACAACAAGGCCAAGAGGTCACAAGCATTTTAAATCTTTAGTGGACCATCAGAATTACAAAAAAACCCAGCTAAACACTTTGACCAATGACGAACAACTGGAAACAGCACTTGTGTCTAAGTTCATCAACTGGCCACTAATTCAACCTTTATGTCAAAAGATAAAAAGACCAAAAGAGAGTAATAATGTTATCTTGACCTGCTTCTATGGTCCTCAAATGACGTTTGGTTTTTCTATAGGCACTTCACTTTTGTTTACGAAATCAATCCTCCTCCTTATGATCATCCAAGTCTAGAAAAGCCATGCCTGTTTCATGACCACACTGTAGTCTGTGCACTGTGCACATCTGGATCTGCTACACTGGCGGTGGCAAATTCAAAAACACTCTCTGCCTCTCGTACTTCCTCAATTTTGCCGTCTGTCAATCATTACCCAATTAATCATCGGCCGTAGAGCAGCACTAGTACAGTATTCCAATAATGTTTTGTTCTGTAATTTCTCAGTAAGGGAAACAGCCCGAGCAGAATGTACTCTAACAAAAGGAAATGCTGAACTGATGTGGACAGCAAAAAATTGCTTGGTCATCTAAAAAAAAACTTCCATCACACATCCACATAAACACAGACGGGCAAATACAGAGACCTACAGTGACTTCATTGAGGCCTCACATGCCCTCCCCCACAACAAGCGTGTGCACTCACACTTTCCATCTCTAGCCACTATCCTCTTTCCCTTGGCTGAATCCCATGCATATTGCGTACTACTGTAGTCCCAGATGTTAGCTGCAGTCCCCTCTCCAGCGGCAGGGTGTGGTGTCAAACCCCCTCTGCCTTGGCTAACACAAAGGCTAACGGAACCATGGTCTCAACAGGACCCACAGCGGTCCTGATAGGTTACAGTAACACAGATTTGGATGTTACAGTATACCTTAGTTGAAGTATTTCTCCAATAGAGGTATGATCATTCCTAATATATAGGTTTCGGTACAATGCAAAACGTTTAGAAAGACTAAAGACAACCCAAGGAATAAAACAAAGATTTTCCACATTTAGTGTAACATGTACATTCATACACCGATCCTTCAGTATCGCGTGGTTGAGTATCTGATTCAGTGTCTTCAATAACACATGGTTCAAGCACCACACATTTCATGCCATGGGCATTCGCTTTAAAGGCCCAATGAAGTCGTTTTATATCAATATCACATTTCTTGGTAACAATTAAGTACCTTACTGGAATAGATTTCCATTCAAATGGGCAAAAATTGCGTTTTTAGCAAAAAAATATATCTCTCAAGTAAAAAAATTGCTAGGATTGTCTGGGAATGGTCTGAGTGGGAAGGGAAAAACTGAAAACTAGCTGTTATTGGCAGAGAGGTTTGGAACACTGTTTGTTATTCGTCTATTAACCAATTTACCCCATGTCACCATGGAACACCAAAACTCCCTCCCATGCAAATCTGCTGATTATAAGGTCCTGTGTATATTGTATTTTCAACCAGCTCACATTTGTTCATACTTTTACACTGTTAGTTTCATCAGCTGTTGTATTATATGATACAAAACACAGGAAAAAACTGAATTTTGACTGCACTGGGCCTTTACTTTGTTTTTTACTTCACAGTTCTATGAAACTGAGAGCAAATTACGATAACAGACTACGACCATGCAGCATCTGCTTTCGATTAAGACAACCCTTCTAATGTAACTAGCTGGCCAGTTTATTTGCAGTCAGTGAGATAGGCTCGAGGTGAACCCATTTGGGTAGCTGTTGGTATATATTTTCTCTGTTGTTGTTGATCTTCTTTAAATTTACAGGATGAGTTCTGGGCATCATTTCCTGTTTGGGGAGTAATAATGGTGTCCCATCTGGGCATTTATTTACCTCATGTACCTCCCTAAATGTAAAAAGCCTGCAGGGTATGTGGTTAGGTCATTATGCACAATGCATGAAGAAACATAGACCTAAACACGTGCAGGCAGATGTGCATCTAGAGACTCGTCCCTCTGTATTATGGCTGAATGACTGCACATTAGAAAGGTTCTGTGACATGCTAGCAAAAATAACTCAATGGGACAGTAACCAGGGGTAGAACTAAGAGGGGGATGTGTATCATAAGGTATTTGTCTCTTTCTTTCTCTATCTCTACTACCTCTCTGTTTTTCCAGGAAGTTCAGTCTGGGCCAGTAAATTCCTCTCAGTTAAACCCAATAGATTTACTGGCCTGCCTCTGGCCTTCAGTGCGCTGCCTTTGGAGGGCGAGGAGGAAATCTGCTCCTTATTAATGTGATCCTTTATCGCAGCGTTTTCTTCACAGAACCAAAATATCTCCCTTTCCAGATGGGCCTGGTTCTGAGCATTTGGAAGTTAAAGACCAAACTCATTTTTTTTTTCACTTTAGAACTTGAGCCACGTGTGCTACCCTGAAGGTGAACCCTTCAAAATGTTCCTATGCTTTGTCTTTGCGACTGTGCTTTCACAGCAGTGGTGCTGTGACCTATTTTGAGACCTATAGGTGGCAGCCATGTGGGCGTTATGCATGCCAAATGTAAAGATATGGTAAAACAAATGTTTTGTGTCACACCTGCAGGTCTGCTCGACAGAACAGGAAGGCAGGGGGCAACTGGAGACAAGGGCCAGATGCACACCACCGCCACCACACAGGACGTCCTGGGCAAATAACACGGGGGGCAGGTGAGGAAGGAGAGGGGCCAGGAGCATCCCTTCCTCTTTGGGTATGATCTTCGCCAATCAAGGAAATGGCAAATGAATGTAACATTTTATTTTTCTGTATGCAAAGTGGGAACTAGAGATCTGAACTGATGTAAAAAAAATAAAAAAATAAGTTGGAGTGGAAATTCGGCGTTCTCTCATGGTAGCCTCACAACTAATAACTATAAATTGCTATAGCTGTGACTAGGTAGTCAGTCATTTCATTGTAGTTAACACACTGTAAAAGTAAGTGTTACTGCTTCTTCCTTTCCTTCAGCACTTCTCCAAAAGCATCCTTTAAATGGGGTCATCTTGATCATATGGGTCATTCTACCATTTCAAAAAGATGGCTCAATATTGACTCTACTAACTCATGTGCTCGCTCACTTCTTATAAAACACAGGGGCCAAGCTGTCTCTTGACCCAAATAGTTTGTTTGCTCTGCTCTGTTTATCTGATAAAGAACATGAGCTGGCGCACACGCAGAATAATAGTTTGTGGGGAGGCGCTGACTAACGGCGAATAAACTATAAACTATCAAAATAAAGAAAGTCGCACAGTCCATGTATAATCTCCCAGGAATTTAATGGGTATTTACCAACATTTCGGCATCCCTGTGCCTTCCTCATGGTGAGGAAGGACCCCGAGGAAGGCACGGTGATGCCAAAACGATGGTAAATACCCATTAAATTGCTGGGAGATTATACACGGAGTGTGCGACTTTCTTTATTTTGATAGTTTACTTCTCTGTTTATCTGCCACGGTGCAAAAAGAAAACTAAGTTAAAACATCCCAGTCTCCCAAACCCCCACAAGTCCACATTCTCCTAGCTCTTCCCCTCGCTCATCGCTGTGGAGCGCAGGGAGACAGAACTAGGACAAACAATAGGAAGCGGATAGGAAACATCTTGCCTGTAAACCCAGGTCTGCATCCCAACCTTCCCTTCCTCTGACAAGTAAACACAACTGAGGAGGGATTCTGGCGGGTAAAATAAAAACGATCCTCTACCAACACCATCATACCCATCCTGGCATTGCTGTACCCAGAGTTTCCAAGAGCAAGTCCATTGGGATGCTAACATAGACTGTTGTTTTGAATAACGATGATGTTGACGAGGGATACTCTCTCATTCTGCATTTCTCTGTGACTAACTCTCCCTTTTATTACCTAACCTGAATAATGGAAATGTTTGTGAGGGGAGGGGATCTCATAAAACGCATGATGGAGAGCCATGGAATCACTGCTCCACACAGCTGGTGGACGACTGGTTTGGCTGTAGGTCGGGAACTGGGAAAAACATCAAGTGGGGCTCTACCAATACATGTCAATGGGGGTGCCAAGCATGACATAACAGTTATTTATTTTAACATTCAGACTTCACATTATATTGTAAATATGACATCTTGTCCAACAGTCGAGAATATAAATGGCTCTTGCTTCATTTACATAAATGACCTCACACCAGCTGCTGAAAGCAACGAAGAGTGGAAAAAACACAACCATTTTCTCAAGACGGCCTGAGAAAGCAATGAGACATTAAAGGGGATACATTTCCTCCCTCTACAGCTCAGGTTTCTGTTTGTTACAGCCTTCCTCTATAAACACCGCATGAAACGAGAGGCACCAGAACAGGCCCCCAAATCTTAATTACACATGTCTCCACCATGCCTCCACAATACCACCCTTCCTACCCAACTTCACCCACCCATCCAAACAACCATCAACACAAGCAGCTCCAAAGACACTTATCACAGTACAAGTACTTTGTGGTCACTCCATTAACCCCTTCCAGTCCCCTCCCCCTCGATCCTCTATTCTTTATGAAGGTTTATTTGAGCCCGAGCCTATAGTAACTGTCCATGTCCCACAGCAGAACCGGTCCAAACCCACGTCTCGGATGGCTGCAGTCGTATCTGCTCCAAATGATCTGCACGGCTGCAGAGCATATGGGGTTGAGAGACTTATACAAGCATGTGGCAGGAATATTACATCTCTGTCACCTTCTTTTGAACGTGCCATTGCTCTTTGCTGTTTTCCATTACGATGATTTATCTGCACAAAAGACTGAAAAGACGTGATTGACCAATCATCAAATCATTCAAGTATTCATTTTAATATTGACAATCACTTTGGCTGGGGGAAAAAAATCCCTAGGAGGTTTATCAATTGGGAGATTGCTTTGTAGATTTGACAACATTACATTTGCCAGACTACGATGTCAAAAAACCTCGTAAGAACCTCTCACACCCTCTGAACAGTATAACCATTAATCCACCTTCTATATAAACAATGTTCTGAGTCCATAAAGTGACATGTTTGGATAGAAAACAAGCAAGGATCCACAACTACGATCTCAACTCAATAACAACACACAAATTGTCTGTGACCTGGTATAAACCTTTCATGAAAAGCCATGGCTTTCAAAAGAAAACCCATAGAGACCGGGTGTACTATGTGGCGTTACAATAAACCTTTATAAACAGAGGGTGTCTGCCATTTGGAAGACAAAATGAACATGAAGCTAATATACTGTAACTACATTTACCTCATCTCTACTCGTTCTATTTCTACCTCGGCTCTGGTGTGTCTGGCCAGTGTCATCCCAAACCAAAACATATCCGATGGCTCACCAGACCTCCATACTTCACCTCGTGGATGGAGAAACAGACGGTCGTAGAAGGCCAGTCAGAGGAGAGCAATGGATAAACTCCAGCTGTTTGGTTTAAGAGAGGAATCTGTAGTTAGACCACAGACAGAAAAGAGATCCCCAAATCTGCATACAGTACTCACTGATGGCAGTAACAGTCTGCAGACGAACAGACACATATCCAAGAGGTGTACTGTAGATGAGCAGAGCAGTATGTATGGACATTAGACAGAAAAATCCACACGGAATCTGGATTTACCCACTGGGCACACGCTGGTTGAATTAATGATGTTTCCACATTATTTCAATTAAATTACATTGAACTAACTTGGAATAGATGTTGAATTGACGTCTGTGCCCAATGGGTATCTACTTTTGTAAAGAGGTCAGCTGACTACAGACGGATATCAATGTGTTTTCCTGAGGATTTTGGTGAGCTGTCTTGGAGAGCACAGTAGATGGGAGTTTAGGTGCTGTCAGGTCCAGGTGGCAGCGGCTTACTGTGTAAATCACATATCCTATCTTTCCTTTCCAGGTGTTGAGTGCTAAAGTGTTTCTATCTGCAACAGCACCAGGTTCTCCCAAGAGCCTCCATTCGTAAGTTCTCTTTGGGTACTGCACTAGAGGATTTTAGACCAGTTTGCAGTCCTAAGGTAAAGCTGGGTGAAAACAGACATATAACTTACCTTTAAAACAATAAGAAATAGCCATAGAAAGAGTATATGTGTCATCCAAAGAGGAAATGTGCTACACATAGATATGAAAACCACTGGGTGTGTCAGATCCACCAGGGGACTCACTATGATTGTCCCATTTGGTATGTTTTCAACTTGAAGTGTTGAAAGTTGACTCAGTCACTCAGACCGTGTCACAATGTGTCGCACACTGCTAGAGGTGACAGCCACCTCATCCCCACGCTTCGTTGCCATGAGTCATGAATCTTGCCTTGCCACAACGTAGGCCTCCAGGTCAATTAAGATCTTGGAATACCCAAGAGGTGCTTAATAAAATGAAAAGACAACAGAGGCGGAGGCTGGCCGTTTGGCGTAAGGAAACAACAGCAGACCTACTCCCACTGACTTCCTCTGCTCTACATTCTCTAATGGAGGACATACTGCCTGCACATCAAAGGTTCGTGTGTCACAGATAGCAGGACAGCAGCCTTAGACAAGAGCTGTCCTAGTTATGACTAGTCAATAAACCAATCTGGAGGCCCAGAAATGAGTGTGTTCTAGCCCACATCTCTATTATGAGTTGAGCTTGACTGTTTTGTCATTACAGTCATTATACCATACCTAGATATTTAAGAGTAAGTCTTGAAAAAACAAACACCTAGGCCTAGTTAAGATACAGTAACATTAATGCACCTATATTCTTTATTGCTAATATAATTACAGTTACTATACTCGACGTGATGAAAATAAACATCAGTAATAAAGATGAAAAACGTGATATATTTGTAACAATATGCAGGTTGAGGTTCACATGAGTGAGGCACTTTTGCGTGGATGACATCCTGACTTCAGATGTAGGGGGGTGGGGGGGGCAGGCAAGTGGAAGCATCTTTGAAACGACTTGAACCCTAAACCTAAACAACTGCAAGCCTGAACAAACAATACACATTAAGATGGCACTCTACGATAGCCAGATCATGTTTTGCATATCAAGACTGTAGACTAATCCTTCTAGAAAAATATGAATTGACCCAGCTTAGTTATGAAGATTTAGGATATGGCTATGCCCCAGGAAACACTCATTACAAGAAATACTCACAAAAACAGCATTCCAAATACAAATGTTCAGTATTCACGTGTTATTTTCTATCTACTGATATATATGGTAATATACAGGCATGTCAGGATGTACTACTGTATGTGCTGTACTTCAGAGAAAAGAGCAAGACAACAGTACGGGAGAGAATCAAATAAAAAAACATACAGATCTAAATATGCCGTTACAGTTTGAATAATCTGCGAATAATCAGGCATAATCATTTTACAATGGAGACTTTATCGTTTGTTTTCTAAACGCATACGTTTTCTGCACTCACCTGGGTGAAAAGCATTTGTTGTTAATCCACTGTATTTGCGGCGATAGTCTATTTATGCGACGAAAAATCTCCAAGTAAACTACCTCACGATATTATAACAAATTTCCAGCGGTGGAAAATGATTTCCAGATGAAGTCAGTGAAGAAAGAGCAGTTGTATAACTTCACAATTTCAGTGCATTGGTTTCTGCCGCATCCATCGGGGGGAGGGTCTGTTAGTCGCAGATTGTGGATTGAGAGGAGAGGCAAGTAGCGAATTGAAAAATTAACAGGAAAGAAGAACGAGAGAGAGATAGAGAGAGGGGGGAGAGAGTGAGAGATATAATTATAGAATAGTAAACATTTGATTACAATTAGACTTTTCACAATAAACAAAAACTAAATTCTCAAATTGATGTATTATCTTGTCGGAGGCCTGAAGTATATGGTTGATACAGTTTAAATGGGATTGAACTAATAGGTGATGACGTCAAAGTGCACGTTTTTATCAACTCTTTGTCATACATGATCGCTATTCATTACAGTAGCCTAGTTTAAGATCTGAAGAAGTGGATGGGGAGATATGGTCAGGAATTTGTGGTTCAGATTGTAAGAAATAAGGACCAATCGGCAATGACTACTTGATGGAAAACAGAAGAACTCATTTGCATGCTAGATTAGGCCTTCAGTGCAGGTAGACATACCTAGTGCATCAGTGACATCATGTAGATGCAATGTTGGATGAAGGCATCTTTAAACCCATTTTTCACCACTGTACAGAACCAATAATTCAACATAGTAGGCCTGGTGTTGTATAGGCTTAGTCATTTAAATGTATTCCTGTTGAAAAATGTTAATATGCATACTGCACATCATCCATTTTCTGCCAGTCTATCTTTCCTCTTGGGGTCCCCCCCCCCCCCCAGACACTGGACACACGTTTTATTGACATTGGGATACTTCTGGCTCACAATATATATTGTGACTGCTGTGATAACTGTGTGTCTGGGTGGTTTATAGGGACTGTAAGGCAGCAAGAGAAGAGTTTCCTGGTAAACAGTAGGCTGGTGATGATAACTGGGGACTTCAGGACGTGTGTTTTTCCTGCCTGCTGAGTGTTTACACAGATAAACAGCACTGCATGGTGGGTTACTGGCGCACACATCCTTGTCATGAGGAAACCAAGAGCCCACAGAAAACATAAAATGGTTTCCTGTAGGCTAGAGTGCCCTACCAGGGTCCTCTGAGACAAAGCCTGACTGGACTCCTGTAGGATGGAACTAATCATGTCCACCTGCCTGTCATGCGCTAATTGAGCCTGGGGACGCAGTTAGAGTGGAACTGTAGCCTATGTCTCTACACAAACTCAAAAGCAAAGTTAAAATCAATTGAGCTGCAGAAAATCATGGAATAAGACTAATGACATATTATGTAAAGATGTGCTTGACCCTGACCCATCTGTTGATTTGCAGATTGCTCTCTCTCTATCTCATATGACCCCTGGTGGATTATGAAAGCTTTACTCATGTGGCAAGCTGCTGCTTTAGAATATAAACATATTGTGATAAAATACGATATTGATTATGAATCATTGACATTTTCAAAGCATGATAAGTAAAACAATTACAATGTCTAGATAGCTTCCCATAGGCTCCATAATTATAAGAAACGTGTAAAAATGTTACAAACAGGATGGGTATAAGTTGGAAAGGTTGGGGAAACAGCTGTTGATGAAAACGTTATCACAATGCAATTTTCTCTGGGGCCCCAACATGGGGATTCTCCATTGGGACCCTAGGAGGCAGGTTTGCAAGAACAAGGGGGCAGGTAGGCCAACTGTCAGAACTGTGGCAGGCTAATCAAGAGTCCACTATTGGAAGGATATAGAGCACATTTGTTTCAAATTACTGTAGTTTCAACATAGGAGGTTTGTGGTACCTTGATTGGAGCAGAATAGGTGGAATGGTATCAAACACATGGTTTCCATGTGTTTCATGCCATTACATTAGGTCCATTCCAGCCGTTATTATGATCCGTCCTTCCCTCAACAGCCTTCTGCGACTTTCACTTATGTATTGGGTAAGGGTTGGTATTGGAATGACAATGGCAATGTTCAGTTTGGCTCGCAAGTACAACATTTAGCAATTAAGGATTATTTGCAAATTCAAAACCACTTCTAATCAACTAAAACTGAAAACAAGTTCAAGACGTTGCAGATTGTGCTCGTTCGAGGGTGTAATCATTTGTCCAAACCAGTGGAGACTGCTGAGGGAAGGACGGCTCATAATAATGTCTGGAAGGAAGTAAATACAATGGCATCAAACACATGGAAACCATGTGTTTGATGTATTTGATACCATTCCACTAATTCCACTCCAACCATTACCACGAGACCGTCCTCCCCAATTAAGGTGCCACCAACGTGCCACCAAACGAGAGTTACAATTGGACAAATTCCACTAGGTCCCTCCCCGTTTCGTTCAGTTTGCTTCTGTTTAAGAAACGTAGAAAATACACCCCAGTGTTTAGTCACTTCAAATGAAGGGGGAGATTCGCGGTGTTTGTGTGAGAAGTGTGCATAAGGGCATGAGACAAAGGAATGTGTAGCATTGGGGAAAGTAGGGATATGTGCAGTGGTGGAAAAAGTATCCAATTGTCAAACTTGAGCAAAAGTAAAGATACCTTAATAGAAAATGACTCAAGTAAAAGGGAAAGTTATCCAGTTTAATACTACTTGGGTAAAAGTCTAAAAGTATTTGGTTTTAAATATACTTAAGTATCAAAAGTAAATGTAATTGCTAAAATATACATTTGTATCAAAAGGTAAATTAAAATGTCAAATTCCTTATATTAAGCAAACCAGACGGCCCCATTTTCTTGTTATTTTAATGTACGGATAGCCAGTGACACACTCCCAACACTGACATAATTTACAGACGAACCATGTGTGTTTAGTGAGTCCGCCAGATCAGAGGCAGTAGGGTGACCAGGGGTGTTCTCTTGAAAAGTGTGTGAATTAGACAATGTTCCTGTCCTGCTAAGCATTCAAGATGTAACGAGTACTTTTGGGTGTCAAGGAAAATGTATGGAGTAAAAAGTACATTCTTTTCTTTAGGAATGTAGTGAAGTAAAAGTTGTCAAAAATAGTAAAGTAAAGTACAGATACCCCGAAAAACATCTAAAGTAGTACTTTCAAGTATTTTTACTGAAGTACTTTACACCACATGATATGTGTTAATTATAGGGGTGCCCATGGGACTGTGGATCAGAAATGTCCAGTGCAGAAGAGGCAGGATGAGCTTTTCAGGGCTAGAGTAGTGCAGAAGTTATCATATTCTGAGGCAGTGAAGAAAGTAGAGGAGGATGGGTCAAGGGGGAGGGACTGTGAGAGGAGTGGTGTGAGTACTGTAGTAGATCTGTACCAGTACATAGGGATAGGCCAACAAGTGATATACAGTACCAGTTTGGATACACCTACTCATTCCAGTTTTTTTAAAATATATATTTTTTACTATTTTCTACATTGTAGAATAATAGTGAAGACATCAACACTATGAAATAACACATATGGAATCATGTAGTAATCAAAAAAGTGTCAAACTAATCCAAATATATTTGAGATTCTTCTAAATAGCCACTCATTGCCTTGATGACAGGTTTTCACAATCTTGGCATTCTCTCAACCAGCTTCATGATGTAGTCATCTGGAATGCATTTCAATTAACAGGTGTGCCTTGTTAAAAGCTATTTTGTGGGATTTTGCGTTTGAGTCAATTAGTTGTGTTTTGACAAGGTAGGGCTGGTATACAGAAGATAGCCCTATTTGGTAAAAGAACAAGTCCATATTATGGCAAGAACAGCTCAAATAAGCAAAGTGAAACAACAGTTCATTATTACTTTAAGTCATGGTCAGTCAATCCGGGAAAATTCCAGTTTCTTCAAGTGCAGTTGCAAAAACCATCTAGCACTATGATGACACTGGCACTTGTGAGGACTGCCACAGGAAAGAAAGACCCAAAGTTACCTCTGCTGCAGAGGATAAATTCATTAGAGTTAACTGCACCTCAGAGATTGCAGCCCAAATAAATGCTTCACAACGTTCTTGTAACAGACACATCTCAACATCAACTGTTCAGAGGAGACTGCATGAAACAGGCCTTCATGGTTGAATTGATGCAAAGAAACCACTTCTAAAGGATACCAATAATAAAAAAAGACTTGCTTGGGCCAATAAACACGAGCAATGGACATTAGACTGGTGGAAATCTGTCCTTTGGTCTGATGAGTCTACATTTTTGATGTTTGGTTCCAACAGCCGTGTTTTTGTTAGACACAGACTAGGTGAACGAATGATCGCTGCATGTGTGGTTCCCACCGTGAAGCGTGGAGGAGGTGTGATGGTGTTGGGGTGCTTTGCTGGTGACATTGTCAGTGATTTATTTAGAATTCAAGGCACACTTAACCAGCATGGCTACCACAGCATTCTGCAGTGATACTCAATCCCCTCTGGTTTGCGCTTAGTGGGACTATAATTTGTTTTTCAACAGAACAATGACCCAACACACCTCCAGGCAGTGTAAGGGCTATTTGACCACAAAAACAAGAGTGATAGAGTGCTGCATCAGATGACCTGGCCTCCACAATCACCCAACCTCAACCCAATTGAGATGGTTTGGGATGAGTTGGACTGCAGAGTGAAGGAAAAGCAGACAACAAGTGCTCAGCGTATGTGGTAACTCCTTCAAGACTGTTGAAAAAGCATTCCAGGTGAAGCTGGTTGAGAGAATGCCAAGGGTGTGCAAAGTTGTCAAGGCAAAGGGTGGCTACTTTGAAGAATCTCAAATATAAAATATATTTTGATTTGTTTAACACTCTTTTGGTTACTACATGATTCCATATGTGTAATTTCATAGTTTTGATTTCTTCACTATTATTCTATGATGTAGAGAATAGTAAAAATAAAAACCCTTGAATGAGTAGGTGTGTCCAAGCTTTCGACTGGTACTGTATGCTTCAGTAAGATTTGATTTTTTGCCTACGTCTAGGTAGGCCTAGATATTTTTAAATAGTGGAATAGGGTGGTGAGTGTAGGGTTAGATGGTAGGGTATTTGGTGCTTTTTTAAAACATTTTGTATTTACAAGCAAAGTATAAGGGAGTTATACTCCAGTCTAGTAGGTGGCGGTAATGCAACATTTATTGGATGCCAACCGCCGTTAAACCTCATCGAAGAAGAATAAGAAGCGTAGTCTTTTCCGGTGCTGTGTCAGCCTGCTGAATTTACCTCATGGTTCCAGTCGAACTGTGAAAACGTTTTTATTTATCCCTTTTGAACAACAATGTGAGTCTAGATAACCAGATGAGGTAAAATAATTAGTACTATTACCCCGGTCGTTGTTTATGATTTTATAACCAGCCCAGCAATGACTTGCATTGAAGTGTAAATGTTCTCTTAAAACTAACTAGCTAGCTAGCTTGTTAGCTAAACCCAAACTGAACTTTGACTGAGCAGTCTTTTTTTGCGGACTTTTAAAACAGAATCTGTATATTATATTTGAGAAAATAGTGTTCTTTGTGCATTACTGTTCAACTATCTAATACATAAATATTGACATCTGATACTGAAGACCTGTCAAATGCAGTGTAATATAGCTAACGTTAGCTAGCTAACATGTTCTTTTCTTTAGAAAAAATGGCAGAAACTGTTCAGGAAAAGAGCCGTGGACTGAAGTTTGCAGAGCAACAGCTACTGCGTCATGGCTGGGAACAAGGTAAAGTTAATGTTAGATTTTCAGAAATGTTCATTAGCTAGCATATTGCCCATCATTAAATGACTATGCTGTTACTGTTGTTTTAGTAACAGCATAGTCATTTAATGATGGGCAATATGCTAGCTAATGAAAATTTTAAGATTACGGGCAGGAGTTTATATATCAAGTGTAACGTTATACATATGTCAGCTTGAACTTGCTTGTAAATTACATTAGTAGGCAGGGCAAACCAGTTTTGGTGATTTAAATCCATCAGAGCACGTTTTTGGACTCATTCAGCAGTTTTTTTTACCTGATTTAAGTACAATACCATTGGAAATGAATGTTAAGTTCAATTTGTATTCCTGAAACTTGTGTTAAATGATGCTGGCTCATCGCTACAACTCCCGTACGGGCTCGGGAGACGAAGGTCGAAAGTCATGTGTCCTCCGAAACACAACCCAACCAAGCCGCACTGCTTCCTAACACAGCGCGCATCCAACCCGGAAACCTTGGTTAGCGTGCACTGCGCCCGGCCCGCCACAGGAGTCGCTGGTGCGCGATGAGACAAGGATATCCCTACCGGCCAAACCCTCCCTAACCCGGACGACGCTAGAGGCCGGTCGTGGTCGGCTGCGACAGAGCCTGGGCGCGAACCCAGAGTCTCTGGTGGCACAGCTAGCGTTGCAGTGCGGTGCTCTAAACCATTGCGCCACCCGAGAGGCCGGCCAGCAACTTTTAAAGAGAGGCCGACTCAACTTTTTTTGTGCCATTTCATTAACGCCGTGTTCTGCACATCCCAGCATGTGTGACAATCAACGGTCCAAAACCAAAGATATTGATCTGTTTTGAGCAATAAATCTTATGTCTATATTCTTTTATACTAACATCACCAATCTGAGGTTAAAGGATATGTAATTCCACAAAATGTTATGGTTTGAAAATGCAAGCTTGTGAGTAAGGTAGTAACAAACTGTCCACATTAGTGAAATTAGCGCTATATTCAATTCAATATGGCAAAATAATTAAACAGACAATCATCTTACATTGACATATGTTGCCCACTCACAAACTATTGCAACAATGACATCTCTTTCTCACTAACTTAACGATTTAGAGTGTAAAAAATGCTCTCAAACACAATTTAACCGGGCGCTCTAGACTAGAGCCTCAGTGTCTGTGCAGCAGCCTGAATGTTTGATGTCCCTACTAGTAGTAGTTGCCAGTTGTAACTAATTCTGTGGTGTTATGAATGGTAACTAGATCTAATGTTCTTAGTCTACCACTAATGGAAGACCCCTCACTGTTCACAGGTAAAGGTCTTGGTCGGCAGGAGAATGGTATATCTGAGGCTATCAAAGTCAAAGTGAAATGTGACAAGGGAGGAGTGGGACATCGTCAAGGGGAGCAGTTCACCTTCCATTGGTGGGACCATGTCTTCAACAAAGCATCTTCTAGCCTGGAAGTGGAATCTGGCGAGGTAAGTCCTCAGAGGGGGGGTGCGAAATGAAAGATTATTTTACCACTAGGCCACACACGCATGCACACATTCACACACTTACATTGGGCTTAGGCTACATCTCCACCTTTCTGTTCTAGAATGGTGTGCAGGTGAAGAAGTTGGTGGAGGAGGAAGAGGAAGGAATGATCTCCAATAAGAAGCCAACGAAAGCCATGTTGGGAAGAGACAAACTTTATGG
Organism: Oncorhynchus nerka; assembly: GCF_034236695.1. Taxonomy (NCBI): domain Eukaryota; kingdom Metazoa; phylum Chordata; class Actinopteri; order Salmoniformes; family Salmonidae; genus Oncorhynchus; species Oncorhynchus nerka. Next base: position 20,563,251 of record NC_088398.1, on the reverse strand, counting down.
ATGCTTTGTGAAGGTACAGAAAAACAAATCCAAATGGAACACACCCATATCTGTGCCAATGAGCGCTCTTGATAGTACAGAAAGATTGGATGGACTGGAACGGTTTTATTTCTCTTCCTCCTAGTCTGCCACCCTCCTGGCAGGACTGGAGCAGCCAGAGCAGAAGTCCTCCAGTACAGATGACAGCAGTAGCAGCTCTGATGATGAGGACCAGAGACTGGACCTCTCCAGCACCACCAAGTAAGAACCTCACTGCCCAATACCATCCACCAACATACAGGGATTGATATCAGTTTGTGAAGGTTATTTGTTTCATGTCAATGTGAAGATTACACCCATACATTGTTAATGACAGTGGTTTTATGTACTCACAGGTTTAAATAATAAATGCTGTTTCCCTCTCCCTTTGTATAGGCTATCAGACGCTGACCTGGTGAAGGCTTGTGGAGGACGCACCGCCCACAAGTAAGTTGCTTGTCACCAATACTTTTGTAATAAACCATAAACAAATCACATGAATGTGTGTTCTATCTTGGTGCATGCTGTTGGTGAAGGGCTTGAACCTGGTCTTAATTAGGAAGCTAAACATTGTTTGTCCCTATTCATGTTCGCAACAGAGGAGCCAGACATGGCCTTACCATGAGTGCCAAGCTAGCCAGACTGGAGCAGCAGGAGCAAGAGTTCATGGCAAAGTATGGCAAGAAAAACCAACTAGCGGCTGCAACACCAGATAGCGTCACTACCCAGCCAGCTGCCCAGATCTCTGAGGATGAACTGACCCATGAGACCCCGGGGAAGAAGACCAAAAAGAAAAAGAGGAAGAATCACTCAGAGGATACCTGTGAGAATGTGGCTGAAGAGAACGCTGATTCTGCTGTTGTCTCCAGAAGTACCAACATGAAAATAAAGGTGAAAAAGAAGAAAAAGAAGGAAAGTTTAAAGGAGAACACTGGGGAGGTGGCTGTGGTTCCTGTAGAGGAGGAACTAACGTCTGTGGAAGATAATACAGCAGACAATGCTCAGCCAACCAAGAGGAAACGTTCAAAACAGAGGAAGGTGTTGGAAGAGGGCGAGAGCTGTCATCTAAATGGAGAGGTGTGTGAAACTGATATCATTTCTATAGAGAGTGAAGCCGGAGGAGGCTGTGAAGCCGGAGGAGGCTGTGAAGACGCTTCGGCGGGAGAAGGTGCCACTCGGCAACAGACGGACTCCTACACTACTACCAAGAAGAAGAAGTCCTCCAAGAACAAAGAGGTGGCTGAGGAGATGGAACACTCTAAAGATAGAGAAACCAACCAATCAGAAACTGTGGCGGACACCCCTCCAAAAAAGAAAAAGAAACGGGATGGAGCAATAGAGAGAACAGTGGAGGAGGAACCTAAAATAAAAGGTAAAAAAAATAAATGCAAAGCGGTCAAGCAGACCGTAGAGGACAGTTTGCACGATGTATTGGACTCCATACCTCTAAAAAAGAAAAAGAAGAAAGCTAAACAACAGGAACCAGTTTGATGAGGACTCGTGGTTGCCTTGTTGGAAAGGAAACAGGTCAGGGATTTGGGTCAGCGCTCTAATACATCTTATAGACACATGAAACCATCGAATGAAATGCAGTATATTTTTAATTAACGCTTATTGCAACACCATGCAAAAAGGATGTTTTGTTTCTTGTCAACGTATTTATTTGTATGGAAAGATTCAACTACAGACTAAGAATATATATCTTTAGTCAACTAGTGTTTTTATACAGCTTCTTGTATGGTGGTCTTGTATTGTTCATATTCTCAACATGGATGTTTTAAATAATGTGATATCAACATCAGATATGAGGTTGCTATGTATGAGCACAGTAATGTATTTTCTTTGCTCAATAAACTTTCCTTACTACTTTGTGTGATGAGGTACAAGTGCCAATTAAAGCTGCTGATTTAGAAGTATTACATTGTTTATAAAACAGTGATTTTATTAAAAGCGGAACCTATGAAAGCCCTACACAAATGAGTGTTTATTTTTTATATACTCTTTATAATAGATTTTTGACTGTGTGAACGTGGCTTAATTTACCCTGACCATATGATTCAGCATTCCAATTAGCCGAAGGTGCATTGTTTGGGTTAGTTAAAGCACAATCATGACCCCACAGGTTGATGCTTCCAAAACCTATGAAAAGAATAAAATGAATTAAACTGAATAAAATAATGATTTAGGGCTGAATTCAATCTGTCAAGGAAGATCCACGTTAAGATTTGAAGGTAATGGTTTCCGATTGGTCCGGCATGCAGCGTTTACCGTGAATGCAGTCTGCGAACGTGGGAACACTGATTTTAAATTTCAATGGAGACCTTCGACGGTACCGATTGAATCCAGCTCTTGGTGGAGAGTTGTTGTAGGCAACATGCTTCTTTGTTGTATTTATACTGATTGGAATGTCCTTACACATCAGTCAGATTCTGATTACGTCCATCAACCCAAAGCCATTGACTGTCTTCTGCTATGTCAGTCAGGCCAATCCAGTACCCATGATCATCATAGTAGGTTTGAGGGTTGAGAATAAATTCCTGAATGAGAAATTAAGAAACTCAAAGTCGATACAAATGAGTAAATAGGCTACATTTAACAGTTAGCCGCAGTTCTGTGAGCCAGCGTGACAGTGTCTAAACGTTATGGATATATGCATCTTATCTGGTCCAAATGAAAGAGATTACGGTATGAAAGTACTTCCTGTTGTCAGTCCCCTACTTTTTTTGAATGGGCTTCAAGCTTACACAATCAAATGAATGAAAAGGCAGTTCTACACTGAGTGTACACAACATTAGGAACACATGCTCTTTCCATGACAGACTGACCAGGTGAAAGCTATGATCACTTATTGATGTCACTTGGTAAATCCACTTTAGATGAATGGGAGGAGACAGGTTAAAGAAGGATGTTGAGCTTTGAGTCATGGACAGTGAGTGCCATTCAGAGGGTGAATGGGCGAGACATTATTTTTGAAGTGCCTTTGAATGGGATATGGTAGTAGGTGCCTGGTGCACCAGTTTGAGTGTGTCAAGAACTGCAAAGCTGCTTCTTTTTTGAATACTCAACAGCTTCCCGTGTGTATCAAGAATGGTCCACCAACCAAAGGACATCCAGCCAACTTGACACAACTGTGGGAAGCATTGTCGACATGGGGCCAGCATCCCTGTGGAACACTTTCGAACACCTTGTAGAGTTCACGCCCTGACAAACTGAGGTTCCTAATGTTTTGTATACTCAGGGTATAAGATATATATACAATTCTATTCGTATTCGTGTATTGATTTGCTCATACCCGATTCCTTTTATCAACATATTTGACGCTCAAGAAGTAAGACACATCGCCTGAAAGTTAGAAAGGTCTTATTTGAAGCCCATTCTTAGCCTACAAAACGAGACAACAGGAAGTACCACTTTCATACTGTATAACAAAGAGCACAGATGTAGCAGCGTTAATGAACGTCTTGTTGTGAGGGAGTTTCCTTGAATATACAGTAGCTATAAACAGTTGAAGTCGGAAGTTTACATAAACTTAGGTTGGAGTCATTAAAACTCGTTTTTCAACCACTCCACAAATCTCTTATTATCAAATTATAGTTTTGGCAAGTCGGTTAGGACACCTACTTTGTGCATGACACAAGTCATTTTTCCAACAATTGTTTACAGACTGATTATTTCACTGTATCACAATTCCAGTGGGTCAGAAGTTTACATACACTCTGTTGACTGTGCCTTTAAACAGCTTGGAAAATTCCAGAAAATTATGTCATAGTTTTAGAAGCTTCTGATAGGCTAATTGACATCATTTGAGTCAATTGGAGGTGTACCTGTGGATGTATTTCAAGGCCTACCTTCAAACTCAGTGTCTCTTTGCTTGACATCATGGGGAAATCAAAATAAATAAGCCAAGACCTGAGAAAAAAAATTGTAGACCTCCACAAGTCTGATTCATCCTTGGGACAAATTTTCAAACACCTGAAGGTACCATGTTCATCTGTACAAACAATAGTACGCAAGTATAAACACCATGGGACCACGCAGCCGTCATACCGCTCAAGAAGGAGAAGCGTTCTGTCTCCTAGAGATGAACGTACTTTGGTGTGAAAAGTGCAAATTAATCCCAGAACAACAGCAAAGGACCTTGTGAAAATGCTGGAGGAAACAGGTCCAAAGTATCTATATTCACAATAAAACGAGTCCTATATCGACATAACCTGAAAGGCCGCTCAGCAAGGAAGAAGCCACTGCTCCAAATACTCCATTAAAAAGCCAGACTACGGTTTGCAACTGCACATGGGGACAAAGATCGTACTTTTTGGAGAAATGTTCTCTGGTCCGATGAAAAACAAATAGAACTATTAGGCCATAATGACCATCGTTATGTTTGGAGGAAAAAGGGGTAGGCTTGCAAGCCGAAGAACAAAATCCCAACCGTGAAGCACAGGATGGCAGCATCATGTTGTGGAGGTGCTTTGCTACAGGATGGACTGGTGCACTTCACAAAATAGATGGCATCATGAGGGGGGTAAATTATGCGGGTATATTGAAGCAACATCTCAAGACATCAGTCAGGAAGTTAAAGCTTGGTCGCAAATGGGTCTTCCAAATGGACATAGACCCCAAGCATACTTCCAAAGTTGTGGCAACATGGCTTAAGGACAACAAAGTCCAGGTATTGGAGTGGCCATCAGAAGGTCCTGACCTCAATCCCATAGAAAATGTGTGGACAGAACTGAAAAAGCGTGTGCGAGCAAGGAGGCCTACCAACCTGACTGTTACACCAGCTCTGTCAGGAGGAATGGGCCAAAATTCACCCAACTTATTGTGGGAAGCTTGTGGAAGGCTACCCAAAATGTTTGACCCAAGTTAAACAATTTAAAGGCAATGCTACCAAATACTAATTGAGTGTATGTGAACTTCTGACCCACTGGGAATGTTATGAAAGAAATAAAAGCTGAAATAAATCATTCTCTCTACTATTATTCTGACATTTCACATTCTTAAAATAATGTGGTGATCCTAACTGACCTAAAATTGAATTGTTACTGGGATTAAATGTCAGGAATTGTGAAAAACTAAGTTTAAATGTATTTGGCTAAGGTGCATGTAAACTTCCGACTTCAACTGTATCACATATTTTAATATGGTTCCTATTTCACTTTTTGTACATTTGTATTGCTTGAGTAACCATGTAAAGGCTGTGTGATTCTCCCTAATAGCATTTACCTGTAGTAGTGTCCTATCTGTTCCTCTTGACTGCCTGTCTTGTTTTTGCAGTGCCGTCTGCTTCCTTGCCAGGTCCTCCAAAGGTGACAGAGGGGGACTTTAATGTGCAGAAACAGGTAACAACTGGATTGGAACAGCATCCAGCCAATTTGACAAGGTTTGCACTCTCTATCTGTGCAACATGAAACATGCAAAGGAATATAATAATAATAATATATACCATTTAGCAGATGCTTTTGTCCAAAGCGACTTACAGTCATGCGTGTATACATTTGTTGTATGAGTGGTCCTGGGAAGCAAACCCACTATCCTGCCATTGCAAGTGCCATGCTCTATCAACTAGGCAACAGAGGACCACTACGATCAGCTACATGGTGTTTTTGACATTTTAAAGTAACATAAAGCATCACTGTGACATACATTCTGGACCATCAGCATATGAGAAAATATTAACTAGGATGGAAACTTTAACTTTGGGGTTGGCATCTTTATATGGGCAGTAGTTATCAACTGGGAAAGTCTTCAACTGAAATATGACCCCCATGAGTCCAATTGAGCCCATCCCTGTCTCCTGACAAGTTCATCCTCTCTGCCTTCAATTGCTGGTTTTCAGCAATTGAAAAGCAATTGATTGGCTACACTCAGCTTGCAGTAGAGATTCATTAGGTCCTGATTGGCTGCCAGTAGGGATATATGCTCATCTGTTAGCTGCTCCAGTTCCATCAACAAATTTGTGTTGTGCTCTGAGAGGGCAGTGTTGACTGTGGAGAGCGAGGACATACTTACTCAACCTGCACCTCTCCAAATGTCATATGATTTTGTCTTTATGATCCACATACTCACAGTAAACACAGAGAGGTATAATGGCTAGCACAAACAGGAGACAAAGAGCCCCCAAACACACTGCCACTACTCGAAAGGGTTGAGAGTGGGGAGCAAGGGCTGTCCTCCACAGGAATAGCAAAGATAGGAGTGCATTAGAGTTACATTTTAATATGCTTCATTAGTGAATCTGACAGTAAGCTATCATTCGAAGGAGTCTAATAATTGAACAATAAATGGTGGATATTGATCTCTTATTTAACACACATGCAGGACCAGGTTGACTTGGTGCACTCCCCCTTGCCTTTACTTCAACATATAGCGTATGTTCTTCCTTTTTATCTTTTTTTTCCATTCGTTTTTACTGTGGTAAGAATGTAACTTGTCACAGAGAGGTACTTGATTAAACCTTCATTTACAATACATTTGGCATCAATGTTCTCCATCACAGAATTGATAAAACATTAAAATAATCTGGACTAAATAGCTGCCATAACTGGCTCGCTTGCTTTAAGCATCCCTCAACATGGCGATTTAAATAAAACCGTTTTAGTGCTAGGTCTGGCAGTGAGAATTAGCTTAATTGGTAGAAATGCACTAAAAAAGAGTAAGATGAAGGGAGAAAGAAATGCTAAGACTCAGCTTTTGGTAAAGACCATTTTAGATTTTTTTTAAACCATTGTAGATTAATGCAGCTCTTCTGGCATCCTTCAGATAAAAAGACAGTCATAACCAACGGTGTCTGAAATACATGTGTGACTACTGTTAAAAAGCATTCCTTACTCCAGGACTTTTCAACAGGTGACTATCAGGAAAAGAAAGAAAAATAGTTCTCTGTCTGTATTGATCTGTTTTATTTAAAGCAAAATTCGAACAGGCTTATGTTTCGTCATTGGACGCCTTCATAAGCACTTTTTCTTTATTTTCCCGTTTATTTAAAGGTATTTGTTTACCCGATGAAGTATCCTGGGGTGAGGAAGGCCTTTTTTGATTTTCAAGTCCCTCAGTCGAGCACCTGATTCCCTTTTTTTTGTTCAAGCTGAGCTGAAGCTTGTTTGTCTCTATTTCTACATGTGTGACTACTGTTGTTACTATCTTCAATAGGATCTGTATAAGTACTTCTGGGTTGACTCTGGTCTGCATTAATAACTCACTGATAATCTCCACCCAGCCGGCTCTCTCTCTCTCTGTAGCAATTGAGCCTGGGGATGAGGTTACTTCACAGACAGACATTTCACTGTACAGATTCACACATCTGACTCAAACGGGTATGTTTACGTGTCATGATGGTAACATTGCTGTGTGGTACTCAATATGGAACGCTGGAAAGCTGTGGGAAACAGAAATAACTATGTTAAGAAACAGAAATAGGATTGTCTTTCATTCCTCTCTTGTTTTATGGTGAGCATATCTCTGAAGACTTGCCTTTCCCTCCTTATACCCTCCAGTCACTGGTGGATTCTTAAAAAATAAGTTGACCCGAGCCACATTGACTGGTTACAAGTTCAAGGAAATGCCCCGACTTGCTAAGATGTCAGAAAATGTAGTAATCCTTTTCCCATTTGTCTGTAATAGATATATTAAGTAATTTCCCATATGAATGCAATAGATCTTCAGTACACTATTGAGCGAACACTAAGAGATTGAATGGATGCAGTGTTGCTACAATGTGGATGTGGGCTGCTGTATGTTGAAATACTGTCACCAGAGGGTAGTAGTGAGGTCATAATGGATCAGAGAAAATAGCTACACAACTTGTTATTCCCAATCCTTTATTCAGTCCATCAATTATCCAATAAGATGAATTTGATCTGTTTACTTTGTACACAAAATAGTATCATGATATGTGTGTATCAGATAAACTAAAACCATTGTGTACACATTTAATAAAATAATTGCAAATGTATTTGCAGAGACCATCTTCTACAAAACATTAATGTCAGTCAAATCGTGAGTTTCTCCAAGTGACTGACTCAGACACCAATATCAAAAAGAAGAAGTCATTCAAGAACAAAGAGGAGGATCTAGTGGAGATGGAACACACTAATGTCAAGAATCCAACCAATCAGAAACAGTGGAGGACTCTCCTCCAAAAAAGAAAAAGAAACAGGATGCAGCAATAGAGGAGAGAAAGGAAGGGAGAACAGTGGAGGAGGAACCTCAAATAAAAGGTACAAAAAAAATGCAAAGAGGACAAGCAGACAGTAGAGGATAGGTTACACATTGAGTCCATACCTCAAAAAAAAATTAAAGAATTTGGAACAAGATTGATGAGGACTTGCCCAAGATTGTCAGAGAGGCAAAGAGATCAGCCATTGATAAGCTTGTGGCAGAGCTCCAATGTTCAGTTCATCTCATAGACAAATGCGGTAAAAAAATAAAATTAAAATAAAATACGGTACATTTAATCTGGACTCAACTGAAATTTTTGCAAAACCATGAAAAAAAGGGTGTTTTGTTTCCTGTCAACATTATACTCAGCAATTCAACAATAGAGGTTTATAGTGGAATTGATATTAGAAATCCTTTTTTAAACTGGTGTTTATATGCCGATTCTTGTACGGTGTTCTGTATTGTTGATATTCTCAACATGGATGTTTTAAACAATGTGATATCAATATCAGATATGAGGTTGCTAGATATGAGCACAGTAATGTCCATGTATTTTTTGCTCAATGAGCTTTCCCTACTACACTCTGTGATGTCACACATTTGCATGATGCTTAAAGGGGCATCATTTGTTGGACTTATAAATTAATGATATGTACCCATTGATTCTTGAAGAATATAACTTATACAGTGCATTCGGAAAGCATTCAGACCCCTTGACTTCTTCCACATTTTGGATTTATACGTATTTTTTTCATCAATCTACACACAAATCCCCCCAAGCAAATGTATTACAAATAAGAAACATAAATAACCTAAAGGGCCTGTTTGGGCCTGTTTGGGCCTGTTGTTTGGCCCTGTTTGGGCCTGTCCGGGGGTATCATCGGAAAGGGCCACAGTGTCTCCCGACCCCTCTTTTCTCAGCCTCCAGTATTTATGCTGCAGTAGTTTATGTGTCGGGGGCTAGGGTCAGTCTGTTATATCTGGAGTATTTCTCCTGTCTTATCCGGTGTCCTGTGTGAATTTAAGTATGCTCTCTCTAATTCTTTATTTCTTTCTCTCTCTCGGAGGACCTGAGCCCTAGGACCATGCCTGGCCTGTTGACTCCTTGCTGTCCCCAGTCCACCTGGCCGTGCTGCTGCTCCAGTTTCAACTTTTCTGCCTGAGGCTATGGAACCCTGACCTGTTCACCGGACGTGCTACCTGTCCCAGACATGCTGTTTTCAACTCTCTGATCGGCTATGAAAAGCCAACTGACATTTACTCCTGAGGTGCTGACCTGTTGCACCCTCGACAACCACTGTGATTATTATTATTTGACCCTGCTGGTCATCCATGAACATTTGAACATCTTGGCCATGTTCTGTTATAATCTCCACCCGGCACAGCCAGAAGAGGACTGGCCACCTCTCATAGCCTGGTTCCTCTCTAGGTTTCTTCCTAGGTTCTGGCCTTTCTAGGGAGTTTTTCCTAGCCACCGTGCTTCTACACCTGCATTGCTTGCTGTTTGGGGTTTTAGGCTGGGTTTCTGTACAGCACTTTGAGATATCAGCTGATGTAAGAAGGACTTTATAAATACATTTGATTTGAAATATCATATTTACATAAGTATTCAGACACTTTGCTATGAGGCCCAAAATTGAGCTCAGGTGCATCCTGTTTCCATTGATCATCCTTGAGATGCTTCTACAACTTGATTGCAGTCCACTTGTCATAAATTCAATTGATTGGACATGATTTGGAAAGGCACACACCTGTCTATATAAGGTCCCACAGTTGACAGTGCTTGTCAGAGCAAAACCAAGACATGAGGTCGAAGGAATTGTCCGTACAGCTCCGAGACAGGACTGTGTCAAGGCACAGATCTGGGGATGGGTACCAAAAATGTCTGCAGCATTGAAGGTCCCCAAGAATACAGTGGCCTCCATCAATCTGAAATGGAAGAAGTTTGGAACCACCAAGACACTTCCTAAAGCTGGCTGCCCGGCCAAACAGAGCAATCGGGGGAGAAGGGCCTTGGTCAGGGAGGTGACCAATAATGCGATGGTCAATCTGACGAAGCTTAACATTTCCTCTGTTGAGATGGAAGAACTTCCAGGACAAACATCTCTGCAGCACTCCACCAATCAGGCCTTTATGGTAGAGTGGCCAGACAGAAGCCACTCCTCAATAAAAGGCACATGACAGCCAGCTTGGAGTTTGCCAAAAGGACTCACAGACCATGAGAAACAAGATTCTCTGGTCTGATGAAACCAAGATTGAACTGTTTGACCTGAATGCCAAGAGTCACGTCTGGAGGAAACCTGGCACCATCCCTACGGCGGAGTATGGTGGTGAAGGCATCATCATAAACTTGTACTTCATATGCTAAGATGTTTCAAAATTGAAGGAAGAAAATCTTGGATGGCAAGTCCAGCTTTACTTTGTAAACTGAATATTATATGATTTCCGATCTATGAAAGGCCAAAACAAATGTTATACTAAAACACTACTATACATACAGTTGATCTTTGATTGTGAACATAGAAACAGCTGTATGAAACATAATACAATAAGACAATATAAGAGCACTAATTCATTGTCATAATGAAATAATTGATATGAAAGAAAATGTGCCTGATTTATATGAAAGCTCAAAACTAAACATTATTTTTTAAATTTACCAAAGCTACATTAAAACAGATCGTTGATTGTTAAACATTTCAAAAACGTACAAAACAGACCTGTGTTTGCGTCAGCCAATTAAGGTTTTCCTTTGTGAATTCTATATTAAAATCACTTCCTGAATTGAGTGAATCTGATTTGACCCCAACAAGCAGATGCAGGGGTCCTTCAATGAGAAGAATACAACTTAATGGAATTCTCAAAGGAAGATAATATAATAATATAAGATAATATAATATAATATATAATATATGAGCTCAGTATGTGAGAATACCTCTTAAGAGAGTGTCCCTGCAATTTAATCTGACCATATTAATGCTCTACTCTCACAGATCCAACGGTTCTGCATATCACACCGTACAGCATTCCAATTAGCCAACGGTGCATTGCTTGGGATAGTTAACACGCAATCACCCTCAGTTTGACTGTTCCAAAACCTGTGAAAAAAGAACACCACCATTAATGAAAACAAATTACAGAGTCAAATAATGATTTAACAAGGTTTCTTTGTTGTGTTTACACTGAATAAAACGTCCTTACCCATCAGTCAGATTCTGATGACCTCCATTAACCCAGAGCCATTTGCCGTCTTCAGCTTTGTCCGTCAAACCAATCCAATACCCATGGTACTTATCATAGTATTCTTTAGTCTGGTTATGAATGAATTCCTTAATGAGAAGTGAGTGAAACCACAAATGAAGTGTTAGGGAAAAGGTACATTTTATAGTCATATCCACATTTTCCGGGAGGCAGTGTGTAAATGTTGTATCTCGTGAATGTAATCAGGTCCAAATGAGAAATAACAAAGAGCACAACAGGAAGTAGCATTGTAATGGGCTTTGTCCTTTTGTCTTTTAGTTATGACTGCTTTACCCTGAGCTCATAGCAATCACACATTTTAATCTAGTTCCTATTTCACTTTTCAGTCATTTTCATTGTTTGATTGACTTAAAGGTTGAGTGAATCTGTCCCTCTAAACCCGTGGTGGAAAAAGTACCCAATTATCATACTTGAGTACAAGTGAAGATACCTTTGATGGGTTTGGATTTCTGAACTTGAAATGTTATTTATCATTAGTTATACTAGATACCTGAGGGGTGCCATAGCCGAGGGGCTACACCAGAGGTTAATGGTTATCTGTAGGGGAAGGTATATGGTGGGTGCATTTAATCTTGGAATGTACTGAGTGTAGGGAAAGTGATCACATGTGCCAGGCATTGATAAGGGGAGAGAGCCATGGATTAGTGATGAAGGGGGTCGAGGTCAGGTCAGGTCACTTTAAGGGAGAAAGAAAAGTTTATTGCCTGTATCACTTAGTTTCCTGCCGAGCAATAAAGATACAATGTTTGGCGAGAAGGAGGGGACTCCACCCAAAGCGAGGTACAAATACCACTACTATTGTTGACATGTTTTTGTCGATTCAGCTGTTCGATCCTTTGGGGAGAATAAACTTGGGTTAAGCTTTCATAGTGTCTGTCGAGTTCTTACTCTGGTCATTTCAACCTAACACCTTAATAGAAAATGACTCAAGTCAAAGTAAAAGTCACCCAGTAAAATTCTAGTTGACTAAAAGTCTAAAAGTATTTGGTTTAAAATATACTTAAGTATCAAAAGTTAAAGTAAAAGTGGAAGTCATTTCAAATTCCTTATATTTAGCAAACCAGACGGTACCATTTAAAAAAAATGTTTTTAATTTACGGCTAGCCAAAGACACACTCCAACATTCAGACATAATTTACAAACGAAGCATGTGTGCTTTGGGAGTTCGCCGGATCAGAGGCAGTAGGGATGACCAGGGATGTTCTGTTGATAAGTGTGTGAATTGGACCATTTTCCTGTCCTGCTAAATGTAAATGTAATGAGTACGTTTGGGTGTCAAGGAAAATGTATGGAGTAAAAAGTATAACATTTTCTAACGGAATGTAGTGAAGTAAATCTCAAAGTAAAGTTAACGATTTAAGTAGTACTTTAAAGTATTTTTACTTAAGTACTTTACACCACTGCTCTAAACTCTTGTTTGCACCAGTGTCCCACCTGTTCTGCTCGGCTGCCAATGACGGGCAAATCAGCATTCTCTTGTTTGCAATATTGTTGGCTTTCTGTCCAGGTCTTCCATGGAGGGCCATTTTGCACAATCAGGTAACAACTAGATTGGAACAGAATCCAGCCATCTTGGCAAGAGTTACACACTCTCTCTACAACAATAAAACATTTACAGTATTAACGCTACAATATAAACAAAATTAGTTTTGTTAATACTGTATATTCATTTTAAGTGTAATATCTAATAAGTGATGTATTTTAATGTACAAGAAAGGAGATTACCTCCTGAGCCAACGTTTTGTGAACAATATTTCTTGACCGGAAAGTCATCAAACTGAAATATGAACTGAAGATTCCAGTTCAGTCTATCCCTCTCTCTTGACACATGTTCTTTCTCTGCCGCTAAACGTCGGTTTGTAGTGCTGACATTGGTGTAATCACTCTGCAAAATGTGATTGGCTGTACTCAGATTGCTATTGAGATTCATTAGGTCCTGATTGGCCGCCAGTTCCCCCACCAACTTTGTGTTGTGCTCTGAGAGAGCAGTGCTGACTATGGAGAGAGAAGGACATGTTTACTCTACGATGTCATTCTACACCCCTCCAAAATCCATAATACTTTATGATCCACATACTCACAGTAGACACAGAGGCCTATAATGGCTGAAACTAAGAGGACACAAAGAAGCCCCAAACACACTGCCGCTCCTCGAAAGGGTTGAGAGTGGAGAGCAGACTTCTCGTCCACTAGGAATAGCAAAGATAAGAGTCATGTTATTATAACCATACTGTTAGCATAAGAATATACATTTAATGGTGAGCATTATTCCATCAGCTGATGAAATCGAATAATTGAACAATAAAAGGTGGATAATTTGATTATGGCGTAGATTCAATCCGGACCATGGAAGATTTGTGCTAGAGCGCGATTGAAATTTGAAAGACATTTGTGGAGACTGCATTCACAGTAAACGTTGCATATGTCGGGTCATTCAGAAATGACCTTAATATTTCTATTGCACTATAGTCTCGTAAGTCTGGCAACAGCAGTGACTAAGTTCTGGTGTCAATGACAGAATCTTTCAGCAATTTCAATAAAGGATAAACAGACAACTCGCCCAACAAATCACGAGGCAGGCGTGTCAGAACGTTGCACTTTGAAACAAATGACTAGCCACTTGCAAAATGCTATCATTAAAAAATAACCTCTGTGATCTCCATCTTGCTAGCTACTATTTTGTATTTTATTCAAGTGGATAAGTGGCAGTGACGTAGTTCCTCTATGCCAAACTGACATTCTATTACGTACAGACAGACGGTGTTAAGCCGGAACATTTGAAAATTGTAGGAGGCAACCTGGATCTCTAGAGAGACTAATCATGCTATAACTCAGATCTTCCACAGTCCGGATTGAATCTAGCCTTCTCTCTCAAACACACCTGCTGTGGCAGGATTTTGTTGAGTGACTGCACTTCCCTTAGCCTTTACTTCAGCATATGCTGTTTCTTCCTCTTTTTTCTCTGTGGGGAATAGAAATGAATACAGATACAGTACCTCAGTCCACTTACCAACACACCTAAACCCAATTACCCACACACCCCAGCCCAGTTACCCCCATCCCCTAACCCTAACATACACATGTCAGTACCCTAATATTCATACAGTCAACTACCGATACACCCATATCCTAGCCTTAATGGCCCTATTTGTTAGTCATAGACCCCAGTTTCTTTGCCAAAACTCCTCATCCCTGTAGCCTTACTATCTCAGCCTTGTTACTCACTTTGCCTAGTCCTGTATTAACCCAAGTCACCAACAGTAACCTATATCCAGCCACTTGCTGCATATCTCAACCCTGTTATTAGCATATCTTAGTCCTGTGACCTCTGACCTGTAATCACTTAATCATTTCTAATAATTTCATAGATAAACTCACAGTGCAGTGGTATAACACTGGTAGGGGTAAAGTAACTATGAATAGACAATAAACAGCGAGTAGCAGCAGTGTAAAAACAAAGGGGCAAATAGTCCGGGTGGCCATTTTATTAATTGTTCAGCAGTCTTATGGCTTGGGGGTAGAAGCTGATAAGAAGCCTTTTGGACCTAGACCTGGTGCTCCAGTACCGCTTGCTCTGCGGTAGCAGAGAGAACAGTCTATGACTTGGGTGGCTGGAATCTTTGACACATTTTTGGGCCTTCCTCTGACACTGGCTAGTATATAGGTCCTGGATGGTAGGAAGCTTGGCCCCAGTGATGTACTGGATCATACGCACTACCCTCTGTAGCACCTTATGGTGGGAATCCGAGCAGTTGCCATATCAGGCAGTGATGCAACTGGTCAGGATGCTCTCAATGGTGCAGCTGTATAACTTTTTGAGGATCTAGGGACCCATGGCAAATCTCTTCAGTCTCCTGAGTAGGAAAAGGCATTGTCATGCCCTGGGGGTGTGTTTGGCCCTCCTTTTCCTGTAGTCCACAATCATCTCCTTTGTTTTTCTCACGTTGAGGGAGAGGTTGTTGTCCTGGCACCACACTTCTAGGACTCTTTTTGATGGTGTTGGAGTTGTGCTTGGCCACGTAGTCGTGGATGAAGTGAGTCAACGGAAAGCGTGATCACACAGTCGTCCAGAACAGCTGGTGCTCTCGTGCATGCTTCAGTGTTGCTTGCCTCAAAGTGAGCATAAAAGGCATTTAGCCCATCTGGTAGGCTCGTGTCACTGGGCAGCTTGTGGCTGGGTTTCCCTTTGTAGTCTGCAATAGTTTGCAAGCCCTGCCACATCAGACGAACATCAGAGTCTGATGACTCTAGCCTTTAGCTCGTTGCAGATGTTGCGTGGCTTCTGGTTGGAATATGTACATATGGTACCTGTGGCGATGACGTCGTCGATACACTTATTGATGAAGATGGTGACTGAGGTGGTATACTCCTCAATGCCATTGGATGAATCCCGGAACATATTCCAGTCTATGGTAGCAAAACAGTCCCGTAGCATTCGTGTCATCTGACCACTTCCGTATTGAGCGAGTCACTGGTACTTCCTGCTTTAGTTTTTGCTTGTAAGCAGGAATTTGGAGGATGGAATTATGGTCAGATTTGCCAAATGGAGGACGAGGGAGAGCTTTGTACACGTCTCTGTTTGTGGAGTAAAGGTGGTCTAGAGTTTTTTCCTCTGGTTGCACATATGACATGCTGGTAGAAACAAGGTAAAACAGATATAGGTTTGCCTGCATTAAAGTCCATGGCTACTAGGAGCGACAATTCTGGATGAGCATTTTCTTGTTTGCTTACAGCCTTTTACAGCTCGTTGAGTGCGCTCTTAGTGCCAGCGTTGGTTTGTGGTGGTAAATAAACAGTTATGAAAAATGTAGATGAAAACTCTCTTGGTAGATAGTTTATCATGAGGTACTGATGAGCTACTCTCTATTAGACATCGCGCACTAGCTGTTATTGACAAATAGACACACCCTCACCCCCACCCCCACCTCGTCTTCCCGGACATAGCCGTTCTGTCCTGCCAATGCACAGAAAACCCAGCCAACTGTATATTATCTGTGTCGTTCAGCCACGACACAGTGAAACATGAGATATTACAGTTTTTAATGTCCTGTCGGTAGGATAGTCTTGAACTGGGCTCATCCAGTTTATTCTCCAGTGATTAAACGTTCGCCAATAGAACGGATGGTAGAGGCCGGTTACCCACTCGCAAACGAATTCTCACAAGGCACCTTGATCCGCACCCCCTGTATTTCCTTATTTCCTTCATGCGAATGACGGGGATTTGGGCCTTGTCCGGGAGCAGCATTATATCCTTTGCGTCAGACTCATTAAAAAAAAGTCTTCATCCAGTTCGAGGTGAGTAATCTCTGTTCTGATATCCAGAAGCTCTTTTGGTCATAAGAGACGGTAGCATCAACATTAGGTACAAAATAAGTTTAAAAAAACACACAGGAAAGCATCAGCCATCCCCTCTGGCGTCATTCTTCCATTCCATTCCAGATCTACATGCATCTCAGCCCAAATACCAATACGAAGAAATATCATTGTGCAAGAGACAGTAAACAAATCTGTTGACATTAAATATTTGTTCAGTTATTACGCTAATTCAGTTTATGCAGTACATTCTGGAAGTTTTCAGACCTCTTGACTTTAACCACGTTTGTAGTCTTCCGTCTATAACATTTTTGTAAACCGATAGAAATGAACTAAAAGAAGACAGTGACATTGATGAAGAGATGAGAAAGAAAGGCCAAGACCCACCTTTTGGCGAAGAAACGATGGGATTCTTGAAAACCACGGAAGAATAATGCAGCTCTTCTGCCATCCTTTAGACTTGTCGTCAACAGTGTGTACAGATAAACCTTACCCAGTGTTGAACTATATTATAGGGTGGTCCCTGTTTTTTTATTTCCCTATTAGGACCTGTATTAGTACCTCTGCTTTGGCTCTGGTTTGCGTTATTCATGTCAGACAACAATTTCACTGTTCCATCTGACTGAGAAGAGGAAGTCGTGTTGAAGTGCCATGGGCGTACTGTCATGATGGTACTGAATGACAATGCAGAACTCAGTATGAAAATCTGTATGGAAAACCATTGGCCTACAACTTTGAATGGAAAACAGAAATAGTTTTGTGCAGAAATAGAAATCGGAGTGTCTCTCATTCTCTGCTCACTTGTTTTAGTGTGAGGATACCTCTGAAGACTTGCCATACCCTCTTGTCAGTGGTTGATTGAGACGTTTTTTGAGAAGTTGGCCAATCCACATCGTGGTAGACTGGTTTAAAAGTAAAACAAATTCCCCTGATTTGCATTCAGAAAATGTTGTAATGAGTTTATCATTTGTCTGTAATTCATTTCCCATATGTCTGCAATAGATCTTTACTTCAACCATAGGATCGAGGTTGAAGTGGTGTTACGACTTCTACCGAAGGTAACTCCTCTCCCTGTTCGGGCAGCGCTCGGCGTCGCCGGTTTACTAGCCGCCACCGATCCCTTTTTCCTTTTCTGGTTATTTTGTCTGTGTTCCTTTTCACACCTGGTTTCAATTGATTTATTTCTGTGTGTATATAGGGCACCTGTTGCCTGCCTTAATTCGTGCAGGATTAAGTTTGTGTGTATTTGCGTTCGATTATCTATGCTGTTTATTGTTTTCGCTATTACGTAGGTGTATGTAGTGTCGGAACTGTGGTTGTTCCTCCCTGTATTGACACGAGTTTCTGTTCCTTCGAGAGCGTAGTTTTGGATTTTCATCTGTGCCAATTTTGTATTGGTGGACTATGTGTGTGTGTATATATATATATACATATATTAAACACGCTTCTCAGAAATCCCTGCTCTCCTGCGCCTGACTCCTACACCTCTCACCGAGACGCACCTTATCACAAGTGGAGTTGTTACCATGTAGACGTGGGGCTGCTGCAATGTTGAAATACTGTCACCAGATGGTAGTAGTGAGGCCAAAATTGATCTGGAAAGTAGCTACGTCACTTTTTTAATCAAGATGGTAGTCTATCCTTTATTAAGTCAACCAATTATCTAATTAGATTGATTTAGCCTATAATTTCTAAACCTACATCACGTGTGACAATCGGAGTTGTCTTAGTTCAAATATAAATGTTTTCTCTAGGCTTCCTGTCAAGTCTATTCATCATAGAGTATTGTATTTATGCTATTGCATTTAGCCTTACATAGTACAATCAGTAGTCTCACAATTGCGCGCAACATGTGTGTACCAGGAAAAAAAACTGGTGTAAAGAAATACATGATTTCATAAAAATAACTGAATATGTGCTTGTAGAGAGATAACAAATATCATTCAATCAAAATGTGAATTTCTCCCAGTGAATAAGATGCAGAAGACATTCCAGCAGTGCTAGAGTTAACCCCTAAATGACATCACTTCTCACTCCCACCTCCCTCTCTTCCCTCCTCTCCATCCCTCCTCCCTTTTCCTACCCTCTGCCCTCCCCTGCATTAATTCCAGTATGAAAGGAGAGTATCTCACCAGCGGTCACACTAGAGGAGGCAAGCAGCCTCACAGCACATTCTGACCCTCACACACAGGCTTGGAGAGAGAGACCGAATCAGCACCTCACACACATTGACAGAAACTGCTTGCTCCAGAGCGAGGCCCTCTTTACTCAACCAGCATCACTATCTGTCCTCTCTCTCTGACATGGAGCTCCACAGCCTCCGACACCACCACAGCCACCGGACCGACAACAAGCTTCAGATGCTGAACCTCAACCAGCGCCTGGAGACCTACCTGGGCCGAGTGAGGCTGCTGGAGGAGGAGAACAAGCTACTATGCCAGGAGCTCCAGGCCCTGAGGGTCAGTGGCCAGGGGGGGCGGATGGGCCTGGAAGACAAGCTGAGCCTGGCCAGGCAGGAGGTGGAGGAAGCCTGGAGGGAGAAGGACCGGGTGGAGCTGGAGCTAGGGAGTCTGGGTGAGGAGCTCCAAGTCCTGGGGCTGCAGAGACGGTCGGAGGCGGACGCCCATGGGGAGGTGAAGAAGAAGCTGGCAGACAGCAGGAAGGAGATGGAGGAGGAGAAGAGGGCTCAGATCTGGTTAAGAGAGAAGGTGAGCCAGCTGGAGAAACAAATCCAGTTCCAGATACAAACCCACCAGGAAGATATTGCTGGCTTCCAGGCTACACTAATCCAAGTCAGACCTGCCCTGCCATCCCCTCCACCCCAAACGGGCACCCAGCTTCCCAGCCTCCAGGACCTGGGTGAGGAGTACTCCCAGATGGCTGTCAGGGCGTGGCATGAGGCGGCCATGGTGTTTCAGGGCCAGGTGGACAGCCTGGACGAGTCTCTAAACCAGGCCAGAACCCGGTTGGCCCAGGTGGGCCAGGAGAAAATTGAGAGCCAGCTGAAACTTCAGGCCCTGGAGAATGAGCTGTATTCAGCCCAGGATAGAAGGCAGTGTCTGGAGAGGAGTGTGGCCAAACAGAGAGACATGCAGAGGCAAGAGACACAAAACCTGCAGGTAAGAACAGTTAAGTAGCCGACCTCGATCTTTGCTGTGGGCATATTTATGGGTGTGGGTTTATTCATGTCAGTATCTCATAGGTAACTTTGTTATAACAGTGTCATTTTCCAATGCAATCATCTAACAGTATCAATTAGATCAATCACCTGAACCTGAACTGAGCCATAAAATTGAGATTCCTAACCATACTATTAAATTACATATTGAATGACGCTTGAATAATCATACATTCTTTCAAA
This sequence comes from Oncorhynchus nerka, assembly GCF_034236695.1. Taxonomy (NCBI): domain Eukaryota; kingdom Metazoa; phylum Chordata; class Actinopteri; order Salmoniformes; family Salmonidae; genus Oncorhynchus; species Oncorhynchus nerka. The sequence goes on along the minus strand of NC_088398.1, from coordinate 20,543,141 downwards.
TGTCTTGAGTGTGTTGTTTGAATGTGACTGCTGTGTGGGATTTAGGACCTTCGAATGACTTCAGTCCAAAGACAACTGACAATGTGCTTGTTGTGTATTTTGCCAGTTAATCGAGACAGCTAAAGCTGCTTCCAGTTGAGCAAACCAAAGCCAAACAAAACGTTTGAAATGTCAGTCATAGCAGAACGTTTTTCAAATGGACATGGCCCAAAATAGAAACAGGAACAATATGGTAATTTTATGAAAACGCACAGAGGTGTTTTTGCCCAAATGAATCTGATGATATCTATGACGAAGAAACTCACCAACGCAGTATCGCTTAGAAGGCTTATATTGTGCTCCCTTTCATTTGAAATGCTAATGAAATGTTTGGACAGAAACAACATATTGGGCTCTGCATAGGCTGGGGCTCAGGGAATTTGTTCCAGGTCAGCATTTGTCTAGAAAGGTCAAAAATCCACACTGGGGCCCAACCATAAGATGCAGGGAACACAACATTGAACATTCTATGTTCTATGCTGGGCATAAGCTCTTGACATGGGGCCAGGAACTAGAATTCAGTGCCTTCAATACATGTGCTATTGTTCATGTGCTATTGTTGGATGACATCAATGCTATTTCTAATCAATTCTCTTCCCCTTTCCTGTTCCCCAGGCCCATCTGAAGGTGTTGGAGATGGAGAAGGGGGCGCTGGGAAATCAGATTGACACTCTTCTGACAGAAAGTAGGGGTCTGATGCAGCTGAAGATGTCTCTAGGCATGGAGGTGGCCACATACAGGTACGGTACATGTCACAGTACATATATCAGACGCTACAGTACCTCCCTCATCATACCTTTAGCACTAATCTATATACATTTTGGGCCAAATGCTAAAGGGTAACTAGTGAATCATGCATTAATGTCAATTGGAGCTTTGCTTGAAAATATTACTTACATACAAGGATCTCAAGTTGGACTTCAGTCTTAACTTGTTTTCCTTGTCTGTTTTTCTTCACAACCACTGATCTGATAGACCATGGCAGGTGAAAGTGTTATGATGGCCATCCATCCAATTATTTTACTCATCAGCTGTAGAGGGAAAGGAAACGAGGGGAGGAAGCCATGAAAGACCATTGGTCCACAGCCAAAGGTGATCAGAGGTTGTGTCATTTTTTTATCTAAGAGAGGCGTGGGAAGGTTCAAATAAAAGGGTCACCTCAAGTTGGTTTGAACATGCTCTGATGAAACAGATGAAAAAGAGACATATCTGCAAAAAAGCCTGTCGATCAGAATATGAAAATTGAGGCAAAATGTCCCACTCATCCCATCTTCACTAATATCTTCCCCTTCTTTTCCAAGAGTTATTTTCCAAACATGTTCTTTTTCTTTTATATACCTTTCCACCGATATGTGAGAAAGCCGTCATTATTAGCCCCATGTCCATGCTGATTTAGACATCTAGTTTATCAAATTCAAAGATGGCCTTTCAACTGGAAGTTCAGACTGAGCCCCATCACCCCTCCCCCTGTGAGAATGTGGAACAATATGTAGATGCCCAAGGCCTGTTGTCCAATAGGGCTCAGCCGTCTGGCCTAAAGGTCATCCCCTTGAAAAGGCCAGTCTCGGCTGTCTTGAGCAGGGTAACTTTATATGGGCCTCTAGAGTGGCGCCTTTCTCTTTCCCCTGGTCTCTTCCCCCTCCATAGTGACCCCAAGGTATCAGCAGGGAATGATCAACGTATGAGATATGTGTAAACAAACTTCTTCTTCATCTGATGAGGAGTAGGAAGGATCGGACCAAAATGCAGCGTTGTAAGTGTCCATGATCATTTATTATATCAGGACGTGACACTATGGGAGTCTAGAGTAACAGGAACAAGAGGCAGGGGGAGAAGCAGAGAGCAAGTCTCAAAGAGATTTGCTAAATGTGTCAAATTCATATTTTCTGCACCTACACAGTGCATCCCAACACGCAATAGAACACATTGAGCAACACTTGGAATGGCATGCTGGGATCATATTGGGATATTCATGTGCACCAGTTTATAAGTATTTAAGATGATTGTTTCATTAGAGATGCTGGTTTAAATGTGTGTGTGAATGGGCATGGTCCACATCTGTGAATGCAAATGGTATTCATTCTGCTTGGGCTAATCAGAATGTCAGGGCGTGCATGCCTGTATTTTAGGCTGTGAGTATGTGAGCGGGGGAATTGATGGTAGTGGTGTGCACTGCAGATGGCTCGTCAATGACAATGTCGTCCCCACATTTCAATAACAACAATAACATGTTGGCAACAAAAGCCCTCCCACTTCACTCCTCTGACCCCGCCCTACGACACTTATTTCAGAAAACCCCCTAGTATGGCCAAACTAAAATGATCTTGCTTATTCGTCACATTAGTATTCAAGCTGCTTCTAACCAGGACATAAGATTTTCTAGATAGTGGTGCAAAACATATTACATCACTTTCCCTTCATGAATCCTTCTCTCATTTGTCTGTGTCTGTTATTTTCCTTCAGAGCTTTACTGGACCATGAAAGTCTGATGGGGGATTTCTCTTCAACAGATCAGCTAAGGAGTACCTACACATCTGGTAAAGGATCACTTCATGCAGAAATCAACCAGCTATATCAGTGACTGTGTTGTAATACAACATGATATTGATAGGCGTCAAAGCCATCACCTCCATGACATGTATTCCTGTTACTGTATATTTTTACTCAAAACCAAGAGATAGGAGAGTCCTGACTCTGTATTGTACTGTATATAATCACATTAGACCAAAAAGACCGGGGGATGGTGTGGGTTGGTTAGGGGGCTGAGCTAGACGCTTTGTGCTCTGTAACACAAGCTACCTAAGAGGGTCCCCAAAGGTCATTGAGCCATATGGCTTTGCTTTCCGGTAATTCAGACTGGAGGGGAAGGAAGTCATGATCAATATTTTTCCATTACTGTCTAACCTCAGGAGAACATGTCTCCTAATATTGCCTTTGGGATGGGATTTCGAGATCTGTCAACCTAAGATAAAACTGAAGACATTTTGGAATAGGCAGAGATTTGCATTCAAAAAGCAATCAAAGCATTGGTGAATGTTTCCTGGTATTGTCAAGATTACTGTCAGTGTCATTTCAACTTTATTGATGTCTATCTATGATAGTCCCTGGCCTGTGGCCTACCCATTACCATTATGCATGGTCTACCTATTCAATAATCTTCCTATGTCATTCACAGATGGAGTCCCCAGCTCTCGAGGGGTTAAGCAAAGCTTCCAGACACAGCTGGCTACCAGTCACATGATCAGTCCCTTCTCTACCATTCATAGAGCAAGCCCACAATCCAATGTAACAACGATGTCCGCATCACCAATCTGGACTCAAAACCAGGTAACCCTGAACGAAACACCTGAGAGTTGTCGAAAGACAGAGGAAGAGCATGTTGACTTTGACGTAGGGTCCAACCGGCAGGTTATTTGGTCAACGCCTTACCCCAAAGTACCACAGGATGGAATTTCAGTTGACCACTTCAGACCCCAAGATGTCCATGAAGAAGTCAACTATGCTGAGCCTCTCTCACCTCCCACTGAAGAGGCAGGAGCTGATGTTGTATCTTGGCTTGGTTCTGACCATAAGGAACAATCCATGTGGGATTTAGAAAAGGAGGAAGAGGATCAGAACATAGTCAGAACCTGGGTTGCTAAAGACAAACCAGTTCTAGAACCTGCTATGTGTCACCAGGTTGAGATCAGCTTCAGTATGCCAACTGTGTTCAGCACTGATGCTCAAGAGCTCTACAGCCCTTCAGTGAGCGATGAGAGAGCAGGTTCAGTGACAGGGGCACATTATGCTTTCTCGGCGAATGATGATAATGATGTACCTTTTGAAATGTCTTCTGAAAAGGAGGAACCTCTACTAGATCTGCCTTACGGTCCCATGAATGCATTGGAGGAAAGAGATCTTGAAACAGCAAGGAAAGACGCTGAATGGGTGGGGAAAGAAGGCTTGGAGTCTGAAACTAAATCAGTGCTAGAACCTGCATTTGAGACCTTCACAAGCAGTCAAGCTTTTGAGTACAACAAGCCAAAAGAGTTCAACCAAGAGGACAATATGTCATATGCATCTACTCAAGCCTCCCACGGTTCAGAAGAGGCATTTCACCACGTTAAAAGTGTGGAGGAAGATGTTATTAATCTCACAAAAGAGGATGATGAAAACTACATGTCTAAAAAAGATGAGGAGCAATTGGAAGATGAATTGCGCCCCTATGGGTATGGTAAGGATGATTGTGAAAGATTGGCAGGGTTCTATAACGAAAATTGTGTGACAGAAAGAATCGATAAGTTCAACCGAGAGGCGATTATCTCATATGAATCTGCTCAAGCTTCTCACTGGTCAGAAGAGGTATTTCACCATGTTGAAAGACTGGAGGAAGGTGATATACATTTCACAAAAGGGGATGATGAAAATGATATGTATAATAAACGTGAGGAACAATATGCATTGCACCCCAATGGGGATGTAAATGATGAATGGGATAGAGTGGGAGGATGCAATGAAGAGAATGGAATTAGAGAAGGAATGGATGAAGGAAAGGATCAAGAAGGAAAGGATCACATGAAAGAGGAAGAGATGTGGAATAACAGAGAAACCCAACCAAATCAGTCTGATCAAGAGCATATACCTTCAAATGTAGAGAAACTGAATCAATTTGAGCAAGAGCATATACCTTTAGGCAGAGAGAAACTGAATATATCCGACAATGACAAAGAGGATCATGATGAGGCAAACTACTGTCAAAATACTTCTGTTTCGTGGAGGGTTGAGCTAGAAGGTGACAGCTACACTCAGGACAACACACTGGCCGACACACACCCCCTGATCCGTTACAAGAGTGATGAGACGGATGTCAACACTCAGGCTTCACACATGGGCGAGAGTGACTCCAGTGATGGTGAACAGGACAGGGAGGTATGCCAGACAGGATCAGGCACCTGGGGCGAAGGCAAGTCCAAACAGTTTGACACCATGGAGGATCTGTATGAAGAGTCAGAAGGGGATGTCATAGATCAGGAACGTAACATGGGCTCCACTCACCAAGAGGACGTGGATGCTAGCCAAACAAAGGAGCATGCTACACAGGAGAACGATGAGGAGAATGCAGTAGATCAGTTGATTCAGGAGGCAGAAGAGGAACAATCCTATGAGGAACTTACAGAACCTGGAGAGTACTCCATGATGTGCTCTGATGAGGACAATAATGAAGAAAGAATTGATAGATTGGTGGAGCAAGAGTTAGAGAATTTATCTATATCCAGTTACAGTGAACACTTTAATGGGCAAATGATTGAGAGCGGGTCAGTACTGAGTCTTCAAATTGTGTCTCTCACTGAACTTTCCCAGACACAAGACATATTATACAGTGAGGAGGTAGAGCAGATACACTCAGAGAGACTGAATCAATCTGAACAAGAGCATACGACCTCAGGCGGAGAGAAACTGAATCAATCTGAACAAGAGCATATGACCTCAGGCGGCGAGGAACTGAATCAATCTGAGCAAGACCATATGACCTCAGGCGGCGAGAAACTGAATCAATCTGAGCAAGAGCATACGATCTCAGGCGGCGAGAAACTGAATCAATCTGAGCAAGAGCATACGACCTCAGGCGGAGAGAAACTGAATCAATCTGAGCAAGAGCATACGACCTCAGGCGGCGAGAAACTGAACCAATCTGAGCAAGAGCATACGACCTCAGGCGGAGAGAAACTGAATCAATCTGAACAAGAGCATACGACCTCAGGCGGTGAGAAACTGAATCAATCCGTGCAAGAATATATAAATTCAGGCAGAGAGAAACTGAATCAATCTGAACAAGAGTATATACCCTCAAACGGAGAGAAAATGTATCAATCCGAGCAAGACCATATACCCTCAGACGAAGAGAAACTGAATCAATCTGAGCAAGAGAATATTCCTTTCAGCGGAGAGAAACTGAATGAATCTGAACAAGAGTATTTACCCTCAGATGGAGAGAAAATGAATCAATCCGAGCCAGGGTACATAACTTCAGGCAGAGAGAAACCGAATCTGTATGCGCAAGAACATATACCCTCAGGCAGAGAGAAACTGAATCAATCTGAGCACGAGCATATACCTTCAAACGGAAAGAAACTGAATCAGTCTGAACAAGAGTATATACCCTCGGGCGGAGAGAAACTGAATCTATATGAGCAAGAACCCATACCATCAGACGGAGAGAAAATGAATCAATCCGAGCCAGAATACATAACTTCAGGCAGAGAGAAACCAAATCTATATGCGCAAAAACATATACCCTCAGACAGAGAGAAACTGAATCTCACAGAGCAAGATAATATACCTTTAGGCGGAGAGAAACTAAATCAATCCGAGCCAGGGTGTATAACTTCAGGCGGAGAGAATTTGAATACATCTGAGCAAGAGTATATACCCTCAGGTAGAGAGGAACTGAATCAATCTGAGCCAGAGTATATACCCTCAGGTGGAGAGAAACGGAATCAATCTGAGCCAGAGTATATACCCTCAGGTGGAGAGGAACTGAATCAATCTGAGCCAGAGTATATACCCTCAGGTAGAGAGGAACTGAATCAATCTGAGCCAGAGTATATACCCTCAGGTAGAGAGGAACTGAATCAATCTGAGCCAGAGTATATACCCTCAGGTGGAGAGGAACTTAATCAACCTGAGCCAGAGTATATACCCTCAGAGGTTATGTATTCAATGACCTCTAGGATTCGAATGACACCTGAACACACATCTCTTAGAGAAAGTTCAGCAGAAATATCCAAAGCAGAATATTTGGCTCAAAGTAATGTCTTCAGTGAGGAACTGGGAACTGAAGCTATACCAGACAAAATAGAAGGACAGGATGACCAGAACCTTTCTATACTGACTCATGAAGACTTTACTGAAAGCCATTCTATCCACAGCAGTTTAAACAGCAGGCCTGAGAGTCAAACCAACATGAACAACTCGGATATAGAAGAGTCCAACAGCACAGATGATGAGTCTCCAAATGCAAGCCAGTATTTGCAACGTGCCAACGAAGCAAATCTAACTGCAGATCAGGTAGACTTGTTAGATGTGGCGGTCTCTCACTATGAGGATTGCAATGCTCTTATAGAACATTCTGCAGAGGAGGTCACTAGCTATCAGGCAAGTCATGAATGTCTTCAGACAGACAAATGGGAAGTCTTAGAAAGTCAAAACAAACACCTGGAATCTGGAGATCCTTTTGCAGGTCACAAGAGAGACTCGGAGAGATCATCCAAAACTGACAGCAAAGGCCGGGACCTCCACAGCTTCCTCAGCTCTGGTGTACACAGCAACTTCTGGGGTTCCAATCTGGAAACAGGAGCCTCCTATCAACCGGACGAGCCATATGACCATGTGACCAAGCTACCCAATCAGAACCTAGCCTTGGCTGATAACCTATCCTGGGTGGATTTGGAATCCACAGGCGGCCAATTGGAACATGAAGATGGACAGTGACACACCTAAAGCTTCCACCCTTGAAGAAGAGGACAAACAGATGCCCTCACAGGTGAAGCAGCTGGTGTGTAGAGATGTAGTAGAGGGTGTGAATGTTACTTCTGAAGGTTCTGAAGATGAGGGAGACTCCAGGTCATCTGGGGAAGAATAGGAACAATTTCAGCATGGTTTCTATAAGGAGTAAAGTAGAAGTAAAAAGTGTTATTGAGAGTGTACTACTATTTACACTTTACAGGCTTTGAATATGAGCATTGATTCACATTGATCCTTACAGTGAAAAGTAAATGAAAGGATAATATGTCACAGAATGTCATGACAATTCAGTGCTCTCTGGAATCCTTGGGATGTTCCTACCCTAAACCCCAACCTTAACCCCTACCCTACCCTACCCTACCCTTACCTTAACCCTAAATATAACCATAACCCTTACCTACACCATTTCAAATGTCAACTTCAATGGGGTAGGGACGTCCCAAGGATGCGAGATAGCACGGACCGTCAAATATTTATGCTGTTTTCAAAAACCAAAGTTGTGCCTTGGTGCACACCCTGCTGACACTAACCACCAGTGTACCTACTCCATTTCAAGACATTGAGGGCCATTTTTGTAAGTTTTACAAATGTATGTTTGAATAGCCATTTTTCTATTCTTTGGAGAACAAAAGTAACTTAGTTAAAAACCAAATAAAGGACATTTGAAAGTCAAAGCATTCTTGATTTGATTGCACTGATTGAAGGAAATCAATTAGAGAAAAACCCAGGTATTTCAATGCACAAGACCTGGGAGCTTGTTTTTCTAGTGGCAACTTTTATCTTAACATCGTAAGCAAGTTTATTTGATAAGGACTCCAGTTGATATATACAGTACCCTCAGAAAGTACTCATTCCCCATGACTTACTCCAATGAAAAGTGTAATTTATGATTATAATTTTGAATTACAACTCAAACTCTACAAGCAGCCGTGCAGTGGTTTGAAATCCTAGAAGAACAGCTTGCCTTCATTTTAATAAATATAACTAACAGACAATGAAACAACATGGTGCCATATTAGCTATGCTTTGTTAACGATTACGGCAAAAAAACACTCGTGTTGTTTATTGGCTAGTGTTCTCTGTAGAAATGCACACAAAAAATGTACATGGAAAAATAAAACTAATTGACAAATATGTTTATAATTGTATATTTGCTTAAGAACTTTTTATGACTTATTTCATGATGCAGTTTTGATATACTCTACATTGAAATATTTACATTTTATAAATAAAGCTTTTGTAAAATTAAGGGAGAAAAACAAAGAAATATAAACAAATAAACACACTCTGGTCCATTATAAAAAAAAAAAATTAAAAATTATTTAACAAGGCAAGTCAGTTAAGAAACTGTCAGTTATTTTACAATGACGGTCTATTATCCAGTAGTCTCTTCTGATAGAGAAAAGACTAGCGCACAACTGGTTCCGAGAATAAATATCCAGTGTCTTGACAAAGCTTGTTAAAGACAGAGGAAAGCATACCCTTAGACCAGGCCAAGAAAACAGCTGGCTTCTCCCTCAGCATCTATCTGTTTCCTCTGAGTATTACATTAAGTACATTGAGTATTACATCATATGTATATACTGTACTCGATACCATCTACTGTATCTTGCCTATGCTGCTCTGTACCATCACTCATTCATATATCCTTATGTACATATTCTTTATCCCCTTACACTGTGTATAAGACAGTAGTTTTGGAATTGTTAGTTAGATTACTTGTTGGTTATTACTGCATTGTTGGAACTAGAAGCACAAGCATTTCGCTACACTCGCATTAACATCTGCTAACCATGTGTATGTGACAAATACAATTTGATTTGATTTGATTTGATTTAAAGTGAGTGAGACCCAGGGGCGGTGTGGGAGGGGAGACTTGGCACCATCCCAGCTTTACTGACCTCGAAGCAGGCTAGCTAACAAAGCCGCACTGGGCCCTCCATAACAAACAACCATCCCATGGGAAGACCGAGGGAGAAAATAGGCAACAAGGAACAATGGATGACCTCCCCTCACCTCCTCCTCTTCCCACCTCACGGCCTTCTTTCCCCCCTTTCTGTCATTCATTAGTCAGTCTTCAGAACAATGGTGTCTATTTTAGCTGCCGGTTGCCTGCTCACTGCCCAAGTCTGTGCAATGACTGATTGAATAAAGGGGGAAACCACAGCCATTCACAGAGAGAAGGGCTGGGTGCTGGAATGGCATTACGGCAGCTGTCTGGCATGCTCTTATTTTCTAACGTCTATGGCTCCTACTCAGCCTTGTAACTAGCTATGACAATACAACTTTATATATTCAGTTTGGGGAATAAGAATAAACTAACTAGGTTATTTCGGCATAAGATGATCTACAGTTATATAAAATAACAATACTTATTTAAATAGATGTTGTGGATGGACAAGCTATTTCTATCCCAGGAACACATGCCCAGTGCTGTTAATAGAAGAATAGTTTCCCGACAAACAGCCAGGATGACCACATCTGATGCAAGACGCTGAAAGTGCTTGGTCACTATGTCCGGCTGCGACCAGAGGCTCCATTTCATCTGGGCCTTTCTGGCTAACCTGGGGGGAGGGGCTCAGCTGCAGGGCTGGGGTGTGTGTGTGACTTTGACACAGGAGGGATGTAAAACTATACCAGCTCTCTACAGGGAGTGTGTTTGTTCTCCTTCGACAACCATCTGTCATCCATTATCCCCTTTCTATTGATTTACTCCATGTGACGGAAGACCTGTAAAATCAGACAGAGGAACGGGTGGCTCCTTGATAGGCCTTCATTTTCTCTTTTGTTCTAAATGTACGACTGGCCCACCCCCTGTAAACAATGGGCTATAAGGAAGAGAAATATGTTATACGTGCCATGCTGTAAACAGAATATAAAAATATATTCAACCTGATGCATATACAGTATGTACTCGTTCTATTAGACTCAAATAATTGTATGAATACATCACTAAGGACAAGTGCCACTTACAGTACCAAGGACAGACAAATGACAAAGCACTTCAGACAGACGCTTCTGACAGGGTTTCAGCTGCTATCTCACAACCACATCAGCTGCTCCAAAGAATGTGTGAATCATTCTCACATAAAAGGTCCCCTTATGACGAGATAAGGTCAGGTCTGGCAATCAGCAACAGGGTAACAGAAATAATCACACGCGCCCAGCCAATGACCTTGATTGTAATAGAGTATAAGTTGTTCTAAAATGTGCAGTCGTCTAATGGTAACGCTGATATGCAGGAAAGAGACAGTCAGGCTCTTGACCCCTAGCTCTAAAAGAAGGGTGTATTTATTATGGTTATGAATATGAGTTTGGCCTCACTGACAAGAATCTGAATAATGACAAATATGTTTTTTTACTGAACAGAAATATAAACGCAACATGCAAAGAATTTCAAAGATTTGACTGAGTCACAGTTCATATAAGGAAATCAGTCCATTTAAATACAAATCTATGGATTTCACGACTAGGAATACAGATATGCATCTGTTGGATCAGAAAACCAGTCAGTATCTGGTGTTTCCACCCTTTGCCTCATGCATCGCGACACATCTCCTTCGCATGGAGTTGATCAGGCTGTTGATTGTGGTCTGTGGAATGTTGTCCCACTCCTCTTCAATGGCTGTGCGAAGTTGCTGGATATTGGTGGAAACGGAAACACGCTGTCGTACACGTTGATCCAGAGAATCCCAAACATGCAGTGGTGGAAAAAGTACCCAATTGTTATACTTGAGTAAAGATACCTTAATAGAAAATGACTCAAGTAAAAGTGAAAGTCACCCAGTCAAATCCTACTTGAGTATAAGTCTAAAAGTATTTGGTTTTAAATATACTTACGTATCAAAAGTAAAAGTATAGATCATTTCACATTCTTTATATTAAGCAAACCAGACGGCACCGTTTATTTGTTTTATTTTTATGGCTAGCCAGGAGAACACACCAACACTCAGACATTTACAAATTACGCATATGTGTTTAGTGAGTCTGCCAGATAAGAGGCAGTAGGGTTGACCAGGGATATTCTCTTGATAAGTGCGTGAATGGACCATTTCCCTGTCCTGCTAAGAATTCAAAATGTACTTTTTGGGTTTCAGCGAAAATGTATGGAGTAAAAAGTACATAATTGTTTTAGGAATGTAGTGAAGTAAAAGTAAAAGCTGTCAAGAATATAAATAGCAAAGTAAAGTACAGATACCACAAAAAACGACTTAAGTAAAAATACTTTAAAGTACTACTTAAGTACTATACATCAATGCAAATATGCTCAATGGGTGACATGTCTGGTGAGTAACTGTGCAATGATAATGATGTTTAATCAGCTTCTTGATACCTGCCACACCTGTCTGGTAGATGGATTATCTTAGCGAAGGAGAAATGCTCACTAACAGGGATGTAAATACATTTGTGCACAAAATGAGAGAAATCAGCTTTTTGTGCGTATGCAACATTTCTGGGATCTTTTTATTTCAACCCATGAAACATGAAACCAACATTTCACGTTACGTTTATATTTTTGTTCAGTGTACATATTCGGATGCATATTTTGTCCACACTGATGCAGGAGCCAGTGGATTATTTTATTTTGCCTCGAGACAGCCGGATGGTACCAGATGCCCACTCTAATCCAATCAAAGATGACCCCCTGTGAATTCACTCCATCAGTTATATACAAGCAAATGTGGCCATGCATAATATTAGAGCCACACCCTGGCTCATCCCTGGCCACGTGATAGGCATTAGAGTTAGCAGTGTGGTTAAGGTTAGGTTTCAAATCAGATTGTATGACTTTGTGGCTGCGCCAGCTAGTGACCACTCTGCAGAGCTGCCTCCAGAATAAGATTCATGACAAAAAACGCTAACCTGCGAGATATACTTCCTCAGACTGAGTGGTCTCGATTATAAATGATTACTAGTTGGCCATTGTCACTGGAGACAGAAGTGTGTGTCTGTCTGAGACATGAGCTACACAGGACAGAACAGCTGCCACTATGGTCAACTGTCTGGAGGAGGGGACAATACACCCCCACCTCATCGCTCCAATCCTCTCGTCTCATTACTTCATCTCTCTCATTTAGAAAATTGGGACGAAACATGGTATTATTTATGAAGCATTTGTTTACTGTCCAATGATGATTAAGAAACTGAAATCTTGCACTGCTTTAAATAGAGATTATGTCAGTGGAAAGGTTATCATGCAATGAATAGATGCCTCAATACAACATTTCTCCATGAGAACTCCCCCAAGTCTCTCCTTCCAAGATCATTCGACTTTCTCTTTTCCTCCCATGACAGTTATGATTTACAAAGAGTCATTTTATATTAACGTTTTTGTTTTATTAGTATTAACCTTTGTCGCTATGTCATTCAAATACCGTGGCATAGTCTCACATAACATGCAGTTTAAGTCAATTAAGTTGATCACTTTGCTTACGAAAAATGTAATGCTTTAAATGTGATTTGATATAGTAAATGATTTCTAGAAACATTTCCATTTTTGAAAACTAAAGAAAAACCAAAACATATTTGGCTTAGGTTTATGGGCTGTAAAATAATTCAGTAGATCTGAACACTTGATAATGATGACCAAAGCATTACCAGCACATGTGATGACATCTTATAGTAAGAATAGATCACTCCACTTCACATATCTCTGGCAATTAATGAGCAACTCTCTCAACAGTCCCATGTTTTATGTCACTTACCAAACATAGCTGATACATCACGTTTCAGAAAACTTTTTTCAGAAAATAAATTTGTATTGATAAATTATCAAACTGTTCCACATTCCACATCCACATTCTAATGTAAATCATAATAATAACAAACCAAAACCTCTTTGTAGGTCAACTTGTCTATTTAATATATAAAATACAATAAAACATACGCAAAAAGGGAAGGGTAAGAAGGGACAAATGGATACTTTGGTACAATAACAAACACTTTTTTGTAAAAGCAGTATAGAATTTGTAATAACATATCAGTGCATACTTTATTTATGAAAATATACACAAATTGTATATCATTCTCCAAAAACAACAAAAATGTTAATTTTTTTATATATTTTTTTACAACGGAAATCAGACTAGCCGAACACAATATATTAACTATAATTTATTAACTTTTTTCTTCAATTTCTATTTTATTTCTGTGTGATGTAAATTCTTATTGATATTACATTTCATATTTATTTTCTATAACATGATTCATTCTTTTTTTGTGTTATGCCCATGCATTGACATCTTTGTGTCTGGTCGGAAATAAATTAAATGTGTCTTGTCCCCACTTTACTATGTGTAGACTAAGTTTTATACATTTGACTAAAGATTGCAGCATTGTATTAAACTTGTTTACCACCTTCCATGATCTCACACGTACTAATATTACTACAGCCGTTTTGTTTTATGTCATAAATCGTGCAATATTTGTACACCATTTGAAGAAAAAACAAAATGAAAAATGAAAACAAAAATATAATATTTATATATAATAAAATAAATTCAAATAAAACAAGATTCCTAACCTACACAAAACCGCAAAAAATAAAATAGTCTTTTCTATATCATCATTACAATTACCATTGATGGTCACAATAATGATAATATTAACAGTAATAATAGCAATTACCATAGAACAATCATAATAAAAACAGACAATAGAACTGTCACCAGCACAAATTAACACTGGAAAGTGAGATTCTCTAAACATCATTCATTATACATGGGAGATATGGGGGCGCAGGTTAACTATTGTCATGACGATTGTCTTTTCATTTGTGATTACAGTGACCCTTAGTGTTGTTCTGAGATAATGTCAGGGCTTTATGCAACACATCGATTGGCCAATGTCCAGAGTACTAACCAACCATCTCCCCATAGTCTGCTTCCACTAGTGACCATTTAGTCTAGTTATGAAACATCGCTTCATGGCGTGTGGCCCTATTCAAGACATAGCTACCATTTTGATGAAAAGAAAAACAAACAAAAAACATCAGGGTCAATGTTTTGTTCAAAGCTTAGGACACAACAGTCTTACAGTCCAAGGGTGTGCGAACATGCCGGCAGTCGTGATAGCTCGCTCTCTGCCATCCGTCTCTAGACGATCGTCTAGACTCCTGAAGAGTCAGGCTGCACAATCCCTACAGCAACAACTACAACGATATAAAACAATAAAGAGCTAATGTGAGGTCATTTGAACAGAGTGCAGAGTATATGTGAGTATGGTGTTTGAGTGTGTGGAGCAATGAGCCGTTTTGGCAGAAAATTGATAGTGGTGGAGGTCAAATGAGAGTGAGATGGACTTGTCTTTTAAGTCACGGGTAGGGAGCGAGTGAAATGCTGTAATTAATTAATGTGGCCAGGGAGGTACTCTGGTCTAACATAATGCACAAGGGATACTTGTCTGGCTAATGTGTTTGTATGTGTGTGTTGGATGAGTTTGATGTGCCTGAGGACATGCAGACATGACTGTCCCATTCTGGAGGACACCTGGCTTTTAAAGAGAGGGGGCATTTTGGGGGCTTGGGGGGAGGAAGGGGTTAAAGTGCGCTCCATCAGAGTACTAACCACTGCTCACTCAAACAGTCCAATCCACTGCTACTTTCCATTCTGTCCCTCTAGCACCCTCACTTGGCTTTGCAACGTAGTACACTAATGTACACACAAATAGAAAGACAGATCCACTGAGAATCAACACATTGGCTTTTAGGGATATCCTGCTGAACATATGTGAACATATATTTCTATATACAATCCCTGTCGTCTATCGTTTTCTCTGCATCGTATGCAGTTCATCCCTTACTCTCAAAATCTACTATCGCTGCTGTTATATATATATATATATGTTTACCCACAAAAAAAACAATATCCCTGCTATACAAAAGCCATACAGAAGGAAACAGAACAAATTGCTTATATACACAGTTCTTTGCTTTTTCTCTCAGTTTACATCTCTTATTCAGAGCCTTCTGAAACACTGGCATTGTTTAACAAAAATACTTTTCGTGTGTGAGTGCGGATGGATTTGAGCGTGGAAAAATCAAAAAAAGTCAAGAAGGTAGTAACAAAAAAACTTTACACAAAAAGAGCATTTGAAATAAATATCAAAAACAGGAACACACACGTAGAATCTGAAGTTGATCTGTAGGTATCTGTAGCATGTGTCATAGAGCTAGTGCAGCCCATCCCTGATAAAACAGTATTTGACCTAGATAAGGTATCGATGTTTCAGATTAAACAGCTATTTGCATGGTTCTGATTAAATACCTGGCTAAAACTAAACAAAACAAGGATCGTCCACTTTAGAACAGTGAATCCTGTCTTATCAAATGGTGAATTTGGGGTTCTTAAATCTAAATTAGAAATGTTTATAGAAATGTAAAGATGGCTGATGGACAAGTCAGACAGAGAGAGTACGTAATATTCCAACAAAACCGTTTAAATCTCATTCACCAATCTCATACTCTTTACAAAAACACCAAAAGCTGGATATAACAGTACCACTGGGCAGATACAAAGAAGTGGATTCATTTTGGTTGTCATACTGTTTCTCAACAGAGCAGTGCAGCTGGACTAGAGACCTACTGTGGATAAATGACAGGAGGATACCAGATGTGTATTATGTGATGTAGAGGGTAAACAGAAAACCCAGCAAAGCCAATAGTCAGTCAATAGTCAGTCAGTTTTCTAGGCGCTCTCTCTCCCTTCAAAACGAAAAGGAGACAGAGCCAGCTTGAACAAAAGAGAACTCATTCTAATCCTAATCTTGTCCAACACACTATGTTGACATGTAATCCCTGGTTTGGTTACTCTGCCCCTATAGAGGGTGCATGTGTGAGAATATGTGTGTGTGTGTGTGTGTGTGTGGTACAATATAGGGTAAAACAGTATGCAGCTTGTGCGTCAATGCATACATTTGTGAGAGAAAGTGTGTAAGAGCATGCGCAAATGGGCGTGTCCGGTGCACGTGTGTGTGTGTTTGTGTGTGGTGGAGGCATGTGTGGAGGTCAGCATTTACTGTACATACGGTAAATAGGTGTGGGGTGGGGGGGTGTGAGATAGAGGGGGCATCTCTCCCCTTCACTCCCTTGTTCTACACATCTATGTTACCCAAGTGTCCAGTCTCATTCTCTTCACGTTGGCCCCCTCCTGCTCCTGCTGCTCCTGCGTGGACGAGGGCCTCAGGAGCCCCATGGCCGAGGAGGCCCCTCCCTGGTGGTGGAAGTCCTGGGCCCGCCCCTGGGCCCCATCGTCCCGGTCCCCCTCGTAGGAGCTGCCATTGCTGCTCAGGCTGCCGACGGGCGAGCGGCCCTGCAGGGTGGACGGCTCCAGGCGCAGGGCCCCTGGGTACTGGCCTGACATAGGGGCCCCTGTGATGGTCACTAGGCCTCCTCCTCCGCCACCTCCGGCTGTGGAGCACGGGGTGCTGCGGTCGCGGTTGGGCGACACGGGCTCCGACTTGATGCTGATGTTGGGGTTGGTGTTAATTGTCAGCATGGTTCCCTGAGGTAAGTGGCCTACCGGCCTGGAGGGACCGAGAAAAGAGAGAGAAATGGTGAGACGTGTGCTGACATCTGCTGGTCAGCCAGGGTAACTGCAACACTCCTTACGAACACACATCAACATCACCATGAACATCACTTTTAACACAGGAGCCCAGACAGGGACCTGCTCAACAGCACACAGTGCAGTAAGCGCTGATGGAACATAGAGTCAACACCTCCACACACTAGGTGGAGGGAGGGGGTTGGGGGATCCTAGAAAACAAATGTGTCAACAAATTGAGTAGCGGAAAAACAAACAGAACCTTGGAGAGAAAGAATATAATTGTTTATGGGAGTGGTAGATAAGTGTCCCTTCTATGGACTGCGTAGGTCTTCATTTCTATGTGCAGTGCTCTGTGTTCCACCCTACACCCTGGGCTGACAGCTCATGTTTGGCTAATTGCTAACGACAGGTAATGTTTCACTGCTAATGTTTTAGGGAACAAAGTGTCATGACGTAGCTTTTACAAGAGACTACAGGTTGATGGACTGAGGTTAGACAAATGAACAGATACGCAAACAGACTGGATGAAAAGGCCACACGGAAGCGCACGGTCCACAAGCCATGCAGACTGACTCTGGATTCCAAAAGACCATGCCTTGTGCCATGTGTCCACAATCACTTTAATCTTTTGCATTTAGTAACTCATGCAATTGTACCCAGACACCTCCAACAACACACCCCTCCAACAAGTCCCATCTGTAAATTCACACAGCCCTCAGCACCCTCCCCCTCTCTCCCACACCACCCCCACAATTGGAAAAGCCAACAATCACTTCAATCAGGTCACCCTTAAAAAGGTTCAACGCAGCCGTTTTTATCTCAATATGAAATCATTTCTGGCTAACAATCAAGTACCTTCCTGTGATTTTGACTATTTGAATTGAAAACAAAGAAACAAAAATAGCTTCTTAGCAAAGAGACATTTCTCATGAGTGTAGAGGGGAAAACTGAAAACTAGCTGTTATTGGCAGAGAGGATTGGAATTATTTTATTGGTCTATTCACTAATTTACCGCCTGGTGATGACACCAGGCAGGCCAAAACTCCATCCCACAAAAACAGGCTGCCATTTTTTCCCCAAAAGTATTTTCAAACAGCTCTTACACTAAAAGGGTATATCATCATTTTCACGGTATTATCCCAACCTCAGTGTGGAAATATTCAGTGAGCTCCAAAGTATTGGGACTGTGACTCATATTGTGTTTTTTTGGCTCTGTACTCCAGCACTTTGGATTTGAAATGATACCATGAGGCTAACCTGTCAAGCTTTAATTTGAATGTATTTTCATCCATTTCTGTTGAACAGTTGAGAAATTACAGCACTTTTTGTCCCCCCATTTTAGGGGACCAAAAGTACTGGGACAAATAAGAATAGAATATATTTCTAAACACTTCTACATTCATGTGAATGCTACCATGATTATGGATAGTCCTGAATCGTGAATAATGATGAGTGAGAAAGTTACAAATATCATACCCCCCAAGAATGCTAACCTCCCCTGTTATTCTAATGGTGAGAGGTTAGCATGTTTTGGGGATATGATATTTGTAACTTTCTCACTCATCATTATTCACGATTCAGGACTAAGTGATCATTATTCACCATTCATTCAGGATGAACCATAATCATGGTAGCATCCCTATTAATGTAGAAGTGTTAAGAAACATATTCTATTCTTATTTACAATAAAAGTGACTCAAATGATTGGTCACAAAATAATGTGAAACACAACCAAAACAATGATGTTATCATTGCATGCTAGGAATATGGGACCAAATACTAAACTTTTGACTTCTTTAATACACATAAGTGAATTTGTCCCAATACCTTTGGTCCCCTTAAATGGGGACTATGTACAAAAAGGGCTGTCATTTCTAAACGGTTTACCAGATATGGATGAAAATGCCCTCAAATTAACACTGACAGTCTGCATTTTGTCACTGTATCATTTCAAATCCAAAGTGCTGGAGTAAAGAGCCAAAACAACAAACAAAAAGAATCACTGTCCCAATACTTTTTTTTCATGTTTTTGACTGCACTGGGCCTTTAAGATAGTGTACTTATAGGGCACAATGACCCATTCATATTATTTTATATATTCACAATTGCACAATAAAAGATGCAAGAATGTGATTCTGTACCCTACAACACACACACATACTCTCGCTCATGTCCACACTCACTCACTAAACCCTTGACTGTGTTACTCTGCCTCTATGTGCCACTTTATCAAGTGTAAGCCCGGCATTATGGACTTGTACAGGTAGATGGATTATAGTGCCACAAGGGTCCTGTTGCTATGGAGAACAAAACGAACAGAGTCAGCAGGCCGGTGACAGTGATGAAGGCTCGCTCTTCAGGCTAGCTCAGGGCGCTAACACAGCTAGTGTAGTCAGAAGCACATGGTTACAATACAGTACAGTATAGTGCCGTTTCCCAAAACCTGGTCCAGAAGGACCATTGTGTGCACAGTTTTCACATTAAACCAATCTCTCAATAAATTTGCTTAAACTGAGTTGATAGTGAGTTTCATGGATGACTATTACCAGCATCGCCATATGGAGTCTCTGTCAAATAATTATTGGATCTGGTTTTAAATGAAAACCAGCATGCATGGGGGTCCTCAAAGACCAGGTTTGGGAAACAGTGCCATGCTGTGTGGCTAGTTATACACTGAAGATAGAAGAGGCTGGTGGGAGGAGCTATGGGAAGATGGGCTCATTGTAATGTCTGGAATGGAATTAATGGAACGGTATCAAATACATCAAACATTTGGAAACCACATGTTAGACACAGTTCCATTTATTCCATTCCAGCCATTACAATAAGCCCATCCTCCTATAGCTCCTCCCACCAGCCTCCTCTGACTGAGGAGATATACAGTACCAGCAGAGACCCTCTTCCCTGCCAAATAGCAAGTTTGATTGAGAGGCCATGCTGTAAAAGGAGGGTAAAAAAGAAAGTTTGAGAAACTAACACAGGGAGGGTGATTCAGAAACCTGCACTCCATTGATGTACATAACAGACAGCCCAACAACTTGGCTAAATCATTTTACATTCAAAATTTGTCAAACATTGGGTATTCATTTACTAAATAAAATGTAATACATTTTATTTTATCAATTCTATTATTTTTCCCTTTCCTGCAATGTAGTGTAATCAAGCTGGAGTGGATGTGTTGACACAATGATTCCCTATCCGGTTGTCTGTGCAAACAATCTATTCCTTGAGGATAAAGGAGCTTTCTCTGAACTAAATAGGATATTATGTGCACAGCACACAAATCAGCAGTGTGTACTATTTGTTTCTGTGTACATTGTAAAACATGCGTAAGGTAGAGACATAAAGGTAAGCCTTTCCCCTGAATAAAACAGCTGGAGACAGGGAGAGGGAGAGAGAGACAGAGACAGACAGAGAGAGACAGACAGACAGAGACACAGAGAGAGAGAGAGAGAGAGAGAGAGACACACAGAAGTAGACACAGAGAGAGAGTGAGACAGAGAGAGGGAGAGAGAGGGAGATATTGAAAGAGACAGACAGAGAGCGAGTTAATAGTAAGACGGATAAGCAAGGTAATGGCAATAACTGCCACCTGTAAACTTACTGAGGTAGCGAGTTGTGTGTGTGCACCATTTCTCCAATGCAAAAGGACATGTCCTTAATGCAAGGACAGACAGACTGACAGACAGACAGACATGTTCTCTAAACAGGAAGCATTTCTCCAAAACCCCTTAAAACTCCTCAACTCAGATCCTTTATCTCCTGAATGCATCAGCTGGCTTCTTCAAACATAGAGACCAACACATCCTGCAAGGCTGAAGGCAGCAATTGACGTGTGGAAAACGATTCAATAAACAAGTAAACAAGTCAACGCGGGAAGGCTAGCGGGACACCCTTGACACAGCATTAACATTTAGATTGGTGTGCTAGTCAACAGGTGCACGCTAGTTGCAGTGAGTCTTTACAGGAGGCTCTGGAATGACTGGCCACTCAGTGCAAGAGAAGGAAGGGGAGAAAAAAACTGCAGAAATCATTTCTCCCTCGCTTCTCACGGCGAATAACCAGGGCTGACAGGGAACGCGAGGCTCGCAGTGCAAAACCGTCAATCACCTTTGATTGGAAGTGTCTGCTCACTGCGGCTACCGTGCAAGGGAATAAATAACAGAAACAGTGGGACTATACGCATAGCCTATGTAATCAAACGCTTGTGTGAGAGAACAAATCGTGGGAGGAACTTGCTCTTCAGGGCAAAATGAGAACGGTTTGTTCAAGTGCCTTACTTTGAAGCAACAGTTTCACTGATCTATATGAAGAATGGATGGGTGAAATCTGACTATTGATCTTACTGTCAGGCCATCCAGGTGATATACAGATAAATAGACCTGTGCTTCAAGACAAAAAAGGAGGACTACATTACTCATTCTTGGTGTGTGTTTGGGTGTGTGTGTGAGTCAATGCTGTCCTGTGAGACTGAAACACACAGTGCGGGGCGGCTGCCATATTCCTGCATATTTCTCTCTTTGGGTCCAACACTCAAAGCCTCAGAAACAAGATATTATACAAGGGTTTGGCCGGCAGGGATGTCCTTGTCCTATCGCACTCTAGCGACTCCTGTGATGGGCCGGACGCATGCACGCTGACACGGTCGCCAGGTGTATGGCGTTTCCTGCGACACATTGGTGTGGCTGGCTTCCGGGTTAAGGGAGCAGTGTGTCAAGAAGCAGTGTGGCTTGGCAGGTCGTGTTTCGGAGGACGCATGGTTGTCAACCTTCGCCTCTCCCGAGTCCATACGGGAGTTGCAGCGATGGGACAAGACTGTAACTACCAATTGGGTACCACGAAATTGGGGAGAAAAAGGACTCAAAATTAAAAATGTAAATGTACAGTGTAAGTTACATGGAATCTAAACTGTTATACCTTCATTATGTTCATCAGAATTGAACCCGACCTGAGAGCCGCACAAACTTAATTTGATACGACAGACAGGAAAAGCATGACGATAACCACACATGTAGCGCTAGATGCTAATTCGTTCACCTCAGGTTAGCAGCGAAATTGGAGATGCAGTTAGCCATCTCTCCGTTCTGTTTCTCTGCGCCCCACATGCTGTGGACAAGAGGGGGAGAACAAACAGGCGGTTACATACAGCTACCCCGCGGCTAGCCTAGCCGCCACAATCACAGAAACCTGCATTTAGCTCTAATAATGCCACTAACGAGACAAAGCTGACGGCTAATGAGGATCACTAGCTAGCATTTGCCTTCAGCAGGTGGTCAACGCACACCTAAACCTAAAGTGCTCTTGGATCCACGTGGGGAGGTTAAGGGAGAGGGAGTTATTTAGGTTAGCCCCTGACATACTCAAACTCAAAGTGGAGGTACATGCATACCAGAGAAGGCTGGTGGGAGGAGTTACAGGAGTACGGGTTCATTGTAATGTATAGAATGGTATCAATGGAACGGAGTCAAACGTGGTTTCCATATGTTTGATATGTTGGATACCATTCCATATATGCCATTCTAGCCATTACAATGAGCCTGTCCTATTATAGCTCCTCTTACCAGCCTCCTCTGATGCATACTATACCATAGCTAGTGGATACCAGTGACGGTCAGAGGTGTTCACAGTTTGGGTCTTTATTGTAGCTAGCAACCATGCTAAGCTGCTCTTGAGGAAAAATCCTTAATTTCATGTCAAATGCCATTGACGCACGGCTTTGGTGAGTCAGAATTGTTGATGAAATTGTGTGCATACAGTAAGTGCATGTGTGTTTAAGGGCTATAGTACAGGTAGGTACAGAGGGATGGCATGGTAGAGTAGTTACTACTAGATTGGTCACGTAGTTTTGGGAAAGGGTTTTGGGTTAATTCTCTGAATCTCACTGCCCTAAATGCCGATATCTGCGTTTAGGGCAGTGGGGACCCAATTTTTTCAGCTAGAGTTTCTGGGGACCTCATTTTTAACCCAAGAATTTCTCCCATCCCACCTCAAATCAAGCGACACAATGTTCAAATCTAATGACACAACCTTCAATGAATTGCATTTTCATCTCTTATCAAAATGAAAAGAAACCAATAAATACATTTACTCAATAATAGTTTTTTTGTATATTGTTCCACACAATAATCTATACTCTTAATTTTATTATTATTATTTACATTATTTGGGGGGTGAACCCACTAAAGTTCCCCCGTGAGCCTACAAGGGGTCGTGACCCCGACTTTGAATACCACTGGTTTAGGGTGCAGCTAGCCACACTTATGTAGCTAGCTACACTCATACAATAGGGTAACCGGTGAAGTGTACTTACACCAAGTTACTGAGTGACGCCAAGCTAATCTGTTGTTGTTGTTGTTGTTGCTGCTGTTGTTGTTGTTGCTGCTGTTGTTGTTGTTGAGACACTGCTGGTTGCTGTTGCCAGGTGGACATGTTGCTAGGCAGCAGCCCTGATGGCGTGAATGTCTGGAGCGCAGTGAGATCCGCACTTGTCAACTGGTACTCTGAGATGGAGGGAAGGGGAGGGAGGGGGAGAGAGAGAAAGAGGGAGAGAAATACTCACACATTGATCAAAGTGAATATGCATAGGATTCACTTATAGTGTTAAATTGTGCTCCTTTCTGCCTTTGCCAATTAGGGCAATTACAGAGCAGACTGACAAAAAGAGAATAACTGAATAAACAAATCAAAAGTATTCACCCTTGTGTTTCTATCATCCACGGGTCCTAATACACTTGCTTTAAGACACACTACAGACATACAGTGTGTGCCCAATTGCCCGAGAGCAGAGAGTACCCTTGTCCTCTTTCACTCACCAGTGTTGTAGGTCGTCTGCATGGCGGAGAAGGGGGCTAGGAGACTGGGCGTCGCTACGGAAACCACTGGCGTGGACAGGTTCCCTTGAGAACCACCTAACCGCTGAGCATTCTGGGAAGACAGAGGACACAGGAAAAACGCTTGAACATCAGGAAGTAAAGACTTATTTTAAACCAAAAATGTTGTGCCCACGCAGTACCATGACATTTACTAACAGTATCAAATACAAACAAAGGTGGGAACATCCTGGCCTGTACGGTTCTTGACTTCTCTATGACACGAAAACACCAATATTCACGGCCACGTGAAAGAATAGTTGGTAGAGGTGTTAGGAAGTGTTCCACTCAATGGAGAGTCATGCGGATTGAATGAGAGACATGCATCGGGCAGAACAACCAGAGTGAGCGATAAAGTGATTGTGTTTGTGTGTGTGTTGGCGCGTGGTGATAAGTGTGTGAGTCTGGGCTCAGACGCTCCAGGGGTGGAGGTCATTGTGCCATTGGTGTCACCTTGTAACAGTTTGTCCTAGTCAATGGATACACACACTCCAGAGAATACTGTAGACTACACACAATGACCTCCTCCTGCCCAACCCGACATGGAGTTGACCCATGCACGTGCCAAGATACATACAATGCATTCACAGAGAGAGCTTTTGCTCCATTTTGGATTTACCACACATAGTATGTATACATGGCTACACACTATTCTATAACATACAGTACCAGTCAAAAGTTAGGACACACCTACTCCAGGGTTTCTTTATTTTTTCTATTTTCTACACTGTAGAATAATAGTGAAGACATCAAAACTATGAAATAACACACGTCAAAATATATTTTATATTTGAGATTCTTCAAAGTAGCCACCCTTTGCCTTGATGACAGCTTTGCACAATCTTGGCATTCTCTCAACCAGCTTCATGAGGTAGTCACCTGGAATGCATTTCAATTAACAAGGGTGCCTTGTTAAAAGTTCATTTGTGAAATTTCTTTCCTTCTTAATGCATTTGAGACAATCAGTTGTGTTGAGACAAGGTAGGGGTGGTATACAGACGATAGCCCTAATTGGTAAAAGACCAAGTCCATATTATGGCAAGAACAGATCAAATAAGCAGAGAGAAGACAGTCCATCATTACTTTAAGACATGAAGGTCAGTTAATCCGGAAAATGCAGTCGCAAAAACCATCAAGCGCTATGATGAAACTGTCTGCCACAGGAATGGAAGACCCAGAGTTCTCTGCTGCAGAGGATATGTTCATTACAGTTAACTGCACCTCAGATTGTAGCCCAAATAAATGCTTCAGAGTTCAAGTAACAGACATCTCAACATCAACTGTTCAGAAGAGACTGTGTGAATCAGGCCTTCGTGGTCAAATTGCTGCAAAGAAATCACTACTAAAGGACACCAATAAGAAGAAGAGACTTGTTTGGGCCAATAAACACGAGCAATGGACATTAGACTGGTGGAAATCTGTCCTTTGGTCTGTGCAAAGCTGTCATCAAGGCGAAGGGTGGCTACTTTGAAGAATCGCAAATATAAAATATATTTTTATATGTGTGTTATTTCATAGTTTTGATGTCTTCACTATTATTCTACAATGTAGAAAATAGTAAAAAATAAAGAAAAACCCTGGAATGAGTAGGTGTGTCCAAACACTTGACTGGTACTGTACATTGTACTGTGCTCCTATTCGGTACTACACTGTAAGTACTGTATACTCATGATTTACTAATATACCAGTATGACAGTATATCAGTATGACACTCATGCCTGTGAGATCACAGTGTTGACACAGCAACCACAGTCAAGTCTAGGAGAAGTTTCTATTCACCTCACTCACCAACTCCAGCTCCTCATCGGTCTGTAGGGGGCAGTAGGACAGAGAACACGGGTTACAGTTCTGTACTAACCTGCTGATCTAGGATCAGCCCCCCAATCCTAACCTTAACCATTGGGCTCATTAAGGGGAAATGCAAAACTGAACTCGGATCAGCATCCAGGGGGCTATTTCCTCACAAAAATATCAAATTCAGAACAGTAATTATGACGAGATGCACGGATGCATTTTGACATCAATTCTTCTTTAGCACCGCCTAAAGCCACTCTCAGTTTGAGTGCCAAAATCAACCTTTGAATTGAATCTTACTATAATTGCTGTCCTATTAATTGTTCAATTACTTTAGAAACTAATAATGACTCAGCATCTGTCTTGTAGAAAAATGT
Organism: Oncorhynchus nerka; assembly: GCF_034236695.1. Classification (NCBI taxonomy): domain Eukaryota; kingdom Metazoa; phylum Chordata; class Actinopteri; order Salmoniformes; family Salmonidae; genus Oncorhynchus; species Oncorhynchus nerka. The sequence goes on along the minus strand of NC_088398.1, from coordinate 20,517,014 downwards.
GCACTTCCGAGTGACACCACTCTGAGAAACAAAACGCTGTTATTACTGTAGACATCCCAACCTCCTAAAATGTGTTGAGTTGAATCACAAGACACAATAATAAATAAATACCTCTCATATTTCAACCGTTTACAAATCAAACAGCGTACAATTCGTTTAGGTATTAAATGTTTATCTCAGAAGGAACAGAGATTTGACCTAGATAGTTTGTGTGTATGCATTGATATGTAGGCTGTGTGCCCTTCTTAAAAAATGTATGTAGTTCTGTCCTTGAGTTGTTCTTGTCTATTGATGTTCTGTATTATGTCATTCTGGATTACGTTTCATGTTTTGTGTGGACCACAGGAAGAGTAGCTGCTGCTTTTGCAACAGCTAATGGGGATCCTAATAAAATACCAAATACCAAAAATTCATAAAGATTCAGCACCCCATTGTTTTGTGACTGGCGGGACACCAATGAAGCATTTATCAATGTGAGAAAACAACAGACTCAGTTTGGGCCAGTAGGGCTCCCGTAGTAGATCTCTCTGCGGCTCACCAGCTGCATCAGGCTCTTGCCGCTCTGGGAGGTGATGACCCGGAGATCAGGCTTGCGGCTGTTCACCATCTGAGGGTTGGGCGGAGGTGGAGACTTGGCCGGGACTACTTTCCCCAGGCTGTTGCCGTTGGAGACGGAGAGGAGGCCGGGGGAGGCCCTGGCACTGATGTAGCCGTTCGCTGGTTGAGAGGGAGACGGAGAGGAGATATTAATATGGTGTTAAGGAATGTATGGAGTGTTTGTGTGGTGTGTGTATACCTCTCACTTACTGTAGGACAAATGTCACACTGTGAATAACAGCATGAATCTGTAAACATTACTCGTTTGACCCTTTCACGCATTACACCGTAACAATACAGAACGTCATAACTTTTCTCTACAGGAGCAATGTCACACCTATGTCAACCCTACGGCATCCCTACAGCATGTCAACAATCAGAAAGTCCCCTTTAGTTCATGTCATGTGACACACCCCTAAGAGAAACAACCTTTTGTTATTACTCAAGACATTCCAACCTCCTAATGTGTTGTTGTCTCATAAGACACAATTAAAAACAAATAAATACCTCTAATATTTGTATCTTTAACAAATCAAACAGCGTACGCTTCGTTTTGGTTTCACTCATTATGAAGGTCTATTCATCGAACGGCTCAACGGTGAGCAGTGTTAATCTGGGACAGCATCAAGCTACTCAGACAACAGCATTCCTTCTTGCCATGGGACAGACCGTCAGACTGATTTCCCCTTACTTGGTTAAAAGGAGCCGTTGACTCAAAGAAAGACAGGCTCACTATGTGGATGGGGGAGCGGGGGACTTTCCCAGCACTGTCAGGAACACAACCAGGCAAACACAGACAGTAGACACACACAGACAGAGAGTGAGAGAGACAGAGAGAGAGATACAAAGAGACATACGAACGTACTGTGGGCAGACACACAACTACGCACGCCCACACACTCCCTAGAGCCGGGCAGGGTTCTGCGACAGCAGATAAAAGTTGCTCCATGACGTGTCCCAGATGCTACCAGCATGTGACACCGTTTCATCTCAGTCACACATACTTCAGTTCAGACACACACACACACACACACACACACACACACTGACGGGTGGCAAGGAGCGAATGATGTTTGTTCCAGACTCATTTGTGGGAGCAGTATCAATAACACACTACCTCCAAACATACAAATGCGTAACAGTTATCATAGTTTTGCTCACACCATTCACAACTGGATAAAAAACTCTGGGCAGCCAGTGAAGGTTACTTTGTACTGAGGTGTTTAGGGATGGGAATATGGGAATTTAGGTGAGTGTGAGCCACAGCCGAGGGAAAAGTGGAACAGGGCGATGGTGGCGTTTTGTGTTGTACCCGACCTAGCAGACAGAGACACTCGCTCAGTCCTTCCTCTAAGAAACCGGACACTCACTCATCTACCCCAGCAACAGAGGGAGAAGAAGGAGGAGAAAGTACGTGTGTTAGTCAGATGTTGGTCCCAGGCCCTGGGCTCTTTGAACAACAGGGCTCTAGTGTGTAAGAATTCACATTCATTATGTGTCTATGTGAATGTTCATCCATGGATGTGTTTGTGTAAGTATACAGTTGAAGTTGGAAGTTTACATACAACTTAGCCAAATACATTTAAACTTAGTTTTTCACAATTCCTGACATTTAATCGTAGTAAAAATGTCCCTGTCTAAGGTCAGTTAAGATCACAACTTTATTCTAAGAAGGTGAAATGTCAGAATAATAGTAGAGAAAATGATTTATTTCAGCTTTTATTTCTTTCATCACATACCCAGTGGGTCAGACATTTACATATACTCAATTAGTATTTGGTAGCATTGCCTTTAAATTGTTTAACTTGGGTCAAATGTTTTGGGTAGCCTTCCACAAGCTTCCCACAATAAGTTGGGTGAATTTTGGCCCATTCCTCCTGACAGAGCTGGTGTAACTGAGTCAGGTTTGTAGGCCTCTTTGCTCACACACGCTTTTTAGTTCTGCCCACAAATCTTCTACAGGATTGAGGTCAGGGCTTTGTGATGGCCACTCCAATACCTTGACTTTGTTGTCCTTAAGCCATTTTGCCACAACTTTGGAAATATGCTTGGGGTCATTGTCCATTTGGAAGACCCATTTGCGACCAAGCTTTAAATTCCTGACTGATGTCTTGAGATGCTGCTTCGATATATCCACATAATTTTCCAGCCTCATGATGCCATCCTTTTTGTGAAGTGCACCAGTCCCTCCTACAGCAAATCACCCCCACAACATGATGCTGCCACCCCCGTACTTCAAGGTTGGGATGGTATTCTTCGGCTTTCAAGCCTCCCCCTTTTTCCTCCAAACATAACAATGGTCATTATGGCCAAACAGTCCTATTTTTGTTTCATCAGACCAGAGGACATTTCTCCGAAAAGTACGATCTTTGTCCCCATGTGCAGTTGCAAACCGTAGTCTGGCTTTTTTTATGGCGGTTTTGGAGCAGTGGCTTCATCCTTGCTGAGCGGCCTTTCAGGTTATGTCGATATAGGACTTGTTTTACTGTGGATATAGATAATTTTGTACCTGTTTCCTCCAGCATCTTCACAGGGTCCTTTGCAGTTGTTCTGGGATTGATTTGCACTTTTCGCACCAAAGTACGTTCATCTCTAGAAGACAGAATGCGTCTCCTTCCTGAGCGGTATGACGGCTGCATTGTCCCATGGGGTTTATACTTTCGTACCATTGTTTGTACAGATGAACGCAGTACCTTCGGGCGTTTGGAAATTGCTCCCAAGGATGAACCAGACTTGTGGAGGTCTATATTTTTTTCTGAGGTCTTTCTGATTTCTTTTGATTTTCCCATGATGTCAAGCAAAGAGGCAGTGAGTTTGAATGTAGGCCTTGAAATACATCCACAGATACACCTCCAATTGACTCAAATTATGTCAATTAGCCTATCAGAAGCTTCTAAAGCCATGACATAATTTTCTGGAATTTTCCAAGCTGTTTAAAGGCACAGTCAACTTAGTGTATGTAAACTTATGACCCACTGGAATTGTGATACAGTGAATTATAAGTGAAATAATCTGTCTGTAAACAATTGTTGGGAAAATTACTTGTGTCGTGCACAAAGTAGATCTCCTAACTGACTTGCCAAAACTATAGTTTGTTAACAAGAAATTTGTGGAGTGGTTGAAAAAACAGTTTTAAATGACTCCAACCTAACTGTATGTAAACTTCTGACTTCAACTGTACGTTCATGTATGTTTCTAAGTGTTTATCTGTTGTATGTATGCATCACCATATCTGTTTTAGTGTGTACCTGTGTGAGTGTGTGTGCTGTGTGAGTGTGTGTGTGTGTGTGTGTGTGTGTGTTCTCTCTCCCAGGTTCTACTCCTATTACACCCAGTGCCGGGTGTGGGAATCTCAGGAATGCCGGGTGACGTCAATGGTGACATTCCCTGAGCCCAGAGCCTGGTTCTGTGTTCAACAGCTGAGAACGATAGAGCGAGGGGGAGGAGGACGGGATGTGGAGAGAGGAGGGGGAAGAGAGAGAGAGAGAGAGAGAGAGATAGAGAGAGACAGCGGGCTAGCAGGGTGAGTCACTTGAGCTGCGTCTTGGGACCACTGCACTGTTTACTGCACTGGAGGGTTACTGAGACAACCCCAGTTTAGAGAGAGAAAGGCATCGTGACTACTGTGGTCCCTGTTCCATGACTTTGTTACTTGGGTCTGATTCTGAAACTTCAGATATGAGTGTGTAACTCATTGTCGTACGAGTCTTTCATTGATATCAATGTGAAAGCCACACCTATGCTCACAAAATGTAAATTAAGATGTGGTGCTTAGTGCCTTAGTCACAAATAGATAAACATATTCTTCTCAATACAATTATACAGATTCAGTTTTGGGGAAGATATTGTAGCACAATATCTGATAATATTGTCATCTACCTATGACTGTATGCCGAGAGGAATTAGATTAGAAGTGAGGCTCTGGCCAGTGTCAAAGTCACCTCTGAGGAGATGGCTCTGCCTACAGTTTGAACCAGGGGGATTAGAGTGTGTGTGTGTGTGTGGAACGGGGGGACATGGGGGAACAGCTGCGATAGAGGGAGAGGACAGAGAGAGGGAAGGAGAAAGCAGGGTCAGGGGAGACAGAAGAAGGGGGGTGAGGAGACGGCGTAGATGCTAGGCCAGAGTGTTCATGTCATTCATGTCTCTCTCTACCCCTCTTGCTCCCTTTTTTCCTCAGTCTTTCATTCTCTCTCGTTCTCTTTCCTATCAACCCCCTGAGCTTTTTACAAGTGGCTTTCCTGTGACCCTCAGCTGTCGCTGGCCAACAGGTGTGTGTGTATGTGTGTGTTTGAGTACATAAGTGTCAGTGTTTGTGGCGGTTGCCATCGACCAGCTATCCTGACATTTTTTTTCTCTTCCATTAAACAGTGGAGTCTGTCCCAAAGTGTAATCCATACACCTTTTATGCTTTACTATAACCCACAACTCCCATCACATCAAGGAAAGCCATGAAGGGTCAAAACTAACAAGCTAATAATCTATTGTCACAGCTACAACAGAGAGACGCAGTTCACTGTGTATACAGTATCATCTTATTTGCTAAGTAAAAACTACTCAAACCCAACTAGGTATTTTAGCAGAAGTAGACGTCACTTACGAACTGGGCTCGGGCATCCTCCGTTGGAGTTGTTCAGTTCACCTCCTAATAGAGCACCTGTGGAGGTAAGAACAGAAGACGGCGGCCATGTTGAAAAGGACAAGTTGCACATACGAGTGGATGTGAATGGTAACAATTGCTAAGAAAACATGAAGAACATGAACAATGCTGAATCCATAACATTGATGCTGTTCATCGACTACAGCTCAGACTTCAACACCATAGCGCCCGCCAAGCTCGTCACCAAATTCAGGAACCTGGGACTGAACACCTCCCTAGATCCTGGACTTCCTGACGGGTAAACTTCAGGTGGTAAGAGTAGGCAACAATACCTAAGCCACACTGATCCTTAACAGGGGGGCCCCTCAGGGGTGTGTGCTTAGCCCCATCTTGTACTCCCTGTTCGCCCACGACTGTGTGGCCACGCACAACTAACTCCATCATCAAGTTTGCTGATGATACGACGATGGTAGGCCTGATCAGAGACCTGGCAGTGTGGTACCAAGACAACAACCTCTCCCTCAACGTCAGCAAGACCAAGGAGCTGATTGTGGACTACAGGAAACCGGAGTGGGTGCACACCCCGATCCATATCAACGGGGCCGCAGTGGAGAGGGTCAAGAGCTTCAAGTTACTCAGTGTTCACATTACTGAGGCCTTAACATGGTCCTCTCACACCAGCACAGATGTGGGTGAAACGATTTGGCAGAGCCCCTCAGATTCTTAGGAACATTTACAGTTGCACCATTGAGAGCATCCTGTCTGGTATGGCAACTGCACCACCCTCGACAGGAAGGACCTACAGAGGGCGGTGCAGACAGCCAAGTGCATCATTGAGGTTGAGCTCTCAGCCATCCAGGACATACATGCGAGGTGGTGTCTGAGAAAGGCCTGAAAGATTACGAAAGCTTATTTTCCCTGGCCATAAGACTGTTCAATGGCTAACAGCTACTGCTCCCCCTCACACCTCCCCTGCCGCTAAAATGATTATTGATTTGATCTATTACTACCACTACGCTGCTGCTCATTGATTATTGATTGTCATTACCATTTATCCAGTTTACATATTAGTATATATTAGTATTAGTTTAGTATATATTACCATTAGTATATTACCATAAATATTTATATATTCCTGCTCCAAGTCACTTTTCAGCCCTGTTTACATGTACACCAAGTATACCAAACATTATGAACACCTTCCTAATATTGAGTTGCACCACCCTGTTTCCTTCAGAACAGCTTCAAGTCGTCGGGGCATGGACTCTACAGGGTGTCGAAAGCGTTCCACAGGGATGCTGACCCATGTTGACTCCAACGCTTACCACAGTTGTGTCAAGTTGGCTGGATGTCCTTTGGGTGGTGGACCGTTCTTGATACACACAGGAAACTGTTGAGCGTGAAAAACCCAGCAGCGTTGCAGTTCTTGACACAAACCAGTGTGCCTGGCATCTACCGGACCCCGTTCAAAGGCACTTAAATCTTTTGTCTTGCCCGTTCACCCTCTGAATGACACACATACACACTCCGTGTCTCAAGGCTTAAAAATCCTTCTTTAACCTGTCTCCTCGCCTTCATCTACACTGATTGAAGTAGATTTAACAAGTGACATCAATAAGGGATCATAGCCTTCACCAGGATTCACCTGGTCAGTCTGTCAAAGAAAGGGCAGGTGTTCTTAATGTTTTGTATAATCCGCCTATCACGCCTTCATTTACACTCTTGAGCGTACACACACACACACACACACACACACACACACACACACACACACACACCGTATGCTGCTGCCATACTGTTTACTACTTTATTATCATCTATCCTGCTACCAGACACTTTCTCCTAATCCCTGCCTACATGTACAGTACATCTCAAATACTCCAGTATCCCTGCACATGTTGTATTGGCACTGCCCCTGTATATAGCTTCCTCTCTTATTTCTCCTGTTTTTTATTTTGTATTATTAGTTACACCATTTTGATAATGCATTTTTTCAAAATTACTGCACTGTTGTGTATGGCTTGCAAGTTAAGCATGTCACTGTATTTGTGCATGTGACAAATAAAACTTGAACTTGTGATGAAGTCAACCATTAACCACCGTCCACTCTGTTCCTTACCTGCGCTGGCCGGTCGCTGTGGTAACCCTGGAGACCCAGTGTTCCTCTGGAGAGATGGTTGCTGTGGCGACAGCAGGCGGGGGTCTGTGAGGGTGGAGGTGACGAAGGAGGTGGTGACCAGGCCGCCAGAGTTACTGAACTGGAGAGCGTTCTGATTGGACACTGGCACCGTGACAGGCATGGAGAAGGTGGGCTGTGGGACGGCTGACTGGAGGAAAGACAGGAAGAGGAGGGGCTTAGAAATGTAACCGCACGATGGGCACATGTATAATGTTAAAGACACTAACACACACTCTCAGAAGCATGTGCACGCACAAGCACACGATTCGTTACCATGCAAGTGACTTGTGGAAACAAGAAGCTGAAAAAGTGTTTGCTTTCAGATCACATGCAAGGTTATGTGTACATCATAAAAGCTACATGGGATTGTTATTGCATTGGTTATTGGTGACATGTATAATATGACATCTCATGACCCCACATAGTATCTTTAATTGCAGGGAAAATTGAAGAGAAACTATAAAAGTTTTTTATTTTTGCACAGAGCTTGGAAATTTGAGTATCTGATATGTTGCCTCTACCTGAGAAGTTGACTGCTGATTTTCTTAATTTTACCTTGAAGTAAACGTTTACCCTTAAAAATGCATAGAACTAGTCACTAAAACGTTCTCTAAAGTATCAAGGACTGCTTTATCAAAGTATAAGAAGTGTAGTTAGCAAATAGCTTTGAACCGGTCCTGAGTCAGCTAAATATTACTAGCCGTGTGACCCAGACCAACACCAGGTCCTAGTCAGAGACAGGACCCAGGCCAGGGTTGTCCACTCTTCTGCCTGTAACCCATTTCACCCTGTTTTCCTCATCATGGCATAAAGCAGGCAGGGCCTCTATATATAGAATATGGGCCAAGCGTGGCCTGGTACTGTATGTGCTGAATGGGACCCAGTTTAAAAAGAGAGAAAGAAGATGCTCTACTCTGTCCATCATATCGACCTTCCTTCCCGTTAGCCTACAGCGTATTCCACAAGTTTACATCTGGGATGTATGTGCGATGCTATACAGGGGAAGAAAGGAGAGCAGAGGAGACTAAATTATTTTGGTATTGTGTGTTCTGATAAGAGTCCTGTCATTCTTGTGACAAACTATTTGTCAATGTGGCAAGACTGAGTGTAACCTTTTCCTTTCTTTATAGCATTTTAGTAGACTGAGTATTAGTCTTTGTCTGCATTATCCTGTTCTAGTGACGAACAACAACAGTGCTAGGTAACGTAAAGACAGAAAAGCATCTGGGCTGTCACTAGTGCTGTAGCTCCTCTGACCCATAAGACCTGCGAGGGTGTCATGTCACGTACACAACTTCACTCAATATGCTGTATATGGCAAGAATGTTCAGGGGACTATGGTGACAAAACCAATCTGACTTGGACTCCACAGTAATAGAGATGTCTCAAATCCCAGAGCACCAGAAACTGAGAGAGAAAGAGGCAGAGAAAGAAAGAAAGCACAAGTGAGGGTAGGGGAGAGAAGAAAAGAAAAAAAGAGAAATAAAGACAAAGACAGAGGGAGAAAGCCCAAATGGGTAAGCCTACTGGGCAAGCTGGTGTGCAGGTCTGGCGTCTGGAGAGGTAGTCTACAATATGAGGCAGAAGGTTACAGTACTGCAGCACTGCACACTGGCCAGGCAGAGAGGAGGGATGGATGGATGGATGGATGGGTGGAGGGATGGAAGTGGGGTTAGTGTGATGGGGCAGAAGTGTGGAAACGTGGAGCATACAGCACTGGGACAGCACTTCCTACATACACTTATCGTACACTCATTAAAATACTGTTTAATACTACACTGATGTACACTAAACTGTGCTGTGCCATTTGGACAGATATCTCTTGGATAACAAGTTATTCAGTGGTATTGCTAAGTTAGGTCAGATAACTACCCGTGGGCATAATTTTAATACTAGAGTAGAGTGACTCATTCATTGTGTCAAGTACATGTCATTATAAAGGCCCTAAAATGAATCATATTGGATAAATAATAGTCTTTAAGCTTTTCCTCGGGCTAAGTGGGTTCATTGAAGGAAGCTCAAGGCCTTCAACAGCATAACAAAAAACAAACCTATTTTCTCAGCGGCGTGCTACATTGGTGTATTTCCTAGATGTGAGGGTATCAGAATGAATTAAACCAATGCCCTACTTTCCTTCCCTCCCTCTTGTCCTAGAAGCCTTTGAAAGTTTTCCTTTCAACTTTTGGGAACGTCTCATCCTATTTGTTAGCAGTGACGGATTAAAACCACAAAAACAACTTTCAAACAACGTTTTGTTGACCTTTAAAGGTCCTTGATATTTGACTACAATGTTGATCTTACCAGTGAATACTCTGTATAATGCAATTAGATCGAATCATTTCACAAAAATAATGCTCAGCTTTTATCTTAGTATTGTTGGAATACAGGAGGGAAAACGAGTGCTTTAAAAATTTCTAAAATAATTTCAAATGACAGAGAAATAAGGAACATTTGTCTCTTTTTAGTACAAATTTTCTGACAGTCACAGTCAATTTCAAACTAACACAACACATAACATTGCAAACAATATTAAGTAACTTCTCTTAAATCTGAAAAGCTAAATCAGCTGTGTCACCAATTGGCAAGTTCCAGTCTAGCCTTATAATCCTGTACATGCCTGTAGCCTGCCTAGCCTCCCTATGCTCCCAAACACTTTCTACTCGACTCCGGGGATTGCAGTACGAGTGGGATTAAGCGTGTATATCCCAGCCCCCTAGCTGTCATGTTGGTAGATTATGATGCTGTTGAATGAGATTGGTGCTGTATGCTTCCGTTTGCTACAGTAGGCCCTGTGAAAGGTGTGCCGGGCAAGGTGGGGGATGGGGGGCCAAAGCCAGTGCAAGCTTGCTTCCAATCGTCTAGGGTGGAAGCTACACTGTCCAGGGGGTGGCAGATTGAATTCTATTCTTCTTCTTTCTACTCAGAAATGCTTTTAGGAGCTATTTCAGCTCACCACAAACACCAAAGTGTTGGAGATACGGCTTAGGTTAAATGCAGGATAAGTGGTATTCACTGAACTCATTCAATAGAGAGACAAACTTTTTTGCTGAACCGCTGCTTTAATGTAAGTGAGTGGTTGGGTGTGTGATAATATTATCAGTTTTGGAGAACAAAACCTTTCTATCACCATTGAGTTTTTTGTCTTAGTGACAATATCCTGCATAATACAGATTACGCAATACATTGTAGTACATGTTGTATAATACATTCTAAAAAAACAGGGTTTAAGTCAGGGATAGGTGTGTATATATCCAGTTCAGCTCATCCTGTGAGCAGTAAAGTCCTTCACATTGGCCCGACGGGAACTCGATAGACAAAGTCCCATCCCTCGTGACCAATAGGGAGGCCAGATCAGACAGGAAGCCTGGTTGAAATTGAGTGCTCCTCATTAAACTGACGTTAATGGCATTATTGAGCCCTGGTGGAAAATAATGAATCATAAAAAAATTGGCACCGGAGAGAGGAATAAAAGAGGCAATAAACCGTGGCAGCGTGCCAATTATGAGGCAGCCCTGGAGAGTGTCTGAAAAACACCCTGGAAAATGAGGAACAGCCTATCCGAACCTAGATGGTCACACTATCTGTAAAACTAACGCCCTTGAAAAGCATGAATCTTGTACGATTCTTCTCACACTAACAATGGGGTGACAATGAATAATGAGAAGTTTTGCCCCGTTTACCATGGCATCCTCATATGCCACTTTTATGTAGTCTTTATGAAATCTGTCAATAGCTTATGAATGATTCCTGAGACCTGTGACCACTCTCCAATCAGACTGTTGAGCTCCGCGCCCCGACATCCTTGCCCGGGCACACACGATCAGAGGGGGATTGTGGGTACAAAGGTGGGTGAGAGATGGAGAGGAGTGGGGGATGGTGGGGTGCTCTGTGAGTATTTGGGTTGCTGTCTGCAACCGGATCTGGGTAAAATCCAGTCCGGTCTGGTACAGCTCACGGTACTCACTGACAGCCTATAGCTCTGCATCATTTTATCAAACTCCTCGTCAATTTTTTTGTATTTCTCCTCAGTGTGGGGGGTGAGGGAGAAGGGCTCCTCGGGGTCTGGGCTCTCTGAGTCCCGGTGCTCTTTCTTGTTCAGAGCCTTGGTCCGTTCGTTCCCACAACAGAGAGAGGAGAGGAGAGAGAGGGAGGTTAGAGAACGTGACGAGAGGACGATGGTACTCACGCCATAGCGCTTGAACAGGATATCCAGGTCCTCGTTCTTGCGGTACTTGTCATCGTTTAACGGGCTTTGGTCGATGGAGTCGTCGCCGTCCGGCTCGGGGCTGTTGCAACCGTTAAATCCTTTCTTTCGCAACGTCTGAAGCGGTTAGAGGAGGAAGAAGCAGAGGAAACATTTCATTTTCATGCACAATTATGTCAACAACACCCATTAACCAGACTGTACCATCATTTAAATTCTAATAATGATAAGGAAACGAACAGCGATGGCATTCGAACAAAACCAGTAACATGATTCTGAGCCTCAGATAATATTTAAAATCGATCCATTCCAGGAAGGTCAATGTCAATGTTCACAACATCTATGACCGTTTCGAAGCTAACCACCTTTAAAGGTTTACTCTACACAAATCAACAAAGATGTCTGAAATAAGGAGTTATCACTGGACAATGACTAACATTTTCATCCACCCACACACACACACACACAAGTTCACAAGTTTGGGGCCAATTAGAAATGTCTTTGTTTGATGAAAGAAAATCCTTTTTTTTGTCCGTTAAAATAACACCAAAATTATCAGAAATACAGTGTAGACATTGTTAATGTTGTAAATTACTATGGTAGCTGGAAACGACAGATTTTTAATGGAATATCTACAATTGAAGTCGGAAGTTTACATACACCTTAGCCAAATACATTTAAACTCAGTTTTTCACAATTCCTGACATTTAATCCAAGTAAAAATTCCCTGTCTTAGGTCAGTTAGGATCACAACTTTATTTTAAGAATGTGAAATGCCAGAATAATAATAGAGAGAATGATGTATTTCAGCTTTTATTTCTTTCACCACATTCCCAGTGGGTCAGAAGTTTACATACACTCAATTAGTATTTGGTAGCATTGCCTTTAAATTGTTTAACTTGGGTCAAACGTTTTGGGTAGCCTTCCACAAGCTTCCCACAATAAGTTGTGTGAATTTTGGCCCATTCCTCCTGACAGAGCTGGTGTAACTGAGTCAGGTTTGTAGGCCTCCTTGCTCGCACACGCTTTTTCAGTTCTGCCCACAAATTTTCTATAGGATTGAGGCCTGGGCTTTGTGACGGTGTTACGTTCCCCAGTTTCAGTGTTTTGGGTTTGTATGTGTTTGGATGTGTATATGTTTCAGGATGGCTTCCTGGATTCCAATCAGCTGATTGGTTGGTACCATTGCAGATTGGAGCTCTGACCCCACCCTCTCGTCAAAAGACACAGCTGTCTGCAATTACCAACTCCTTCTCCAGCTTGAAAAGCCAGTGTTCCTTTGTTAGGAGAGAGAACTTCTTGGTATGTGCTGTGTTGATTAGACAGTTTTTGTAAAGTATTTTGTAGCCGGTCCTGCAGTGGTATGTGTATGCCAAAAGGACTCAGTGTTTTTGAAATTGAAATTGTTAATTTCCGTTAGTAATTATTCTGTTTTTGTTCCCAGGGGGGAAGGGGAAGGCACCATGGGAGTGTTTAGGCAATAGGCCTGCGGGCATACATATACCCGTAGTATGTTATCTGTCTATGCACACTAGGTAAGACCTGGGTGGGCCACCCCCAGTATTTTGGTTAGCACGCCAAGTGGCGTTAAGAATAAGTAAGTAGTGGGTAGGTAAGGTAGGAGAGGGGGCTCTTTAACTTTTACTTTGGTTCCGTCCAGCCCCTTTCCCCCAAATTACTGTATGTTACCTGTAAATGGTAATATTCTCTGCCTCTGTCATCCTTACCCGCACCTACAGTCACCTACACCTCTTTCACTCCATGGGGAGTTGAGTGAAGCAGGGTGTTGCGTTCCCTCTTCCAAGAGGTGTAGGTAACATAATGAGGGCTCATCCGGGATCATTAAACCCACCCTGCTGCTCTGAGCTCTCTGTGATTGAGGTGTGCTGGTAGGTTGAGTTTGGATGACTTGTTTAGTTACGTGTGTTCAGTACGCTGCTGTGTACCATGGCTGCCTCAGTAGTCTCCCAGTTTACTGAAGCGCCCTCTGTTGGTGGGGTTGCGTAAAGTAGACCTTTGCGCCATAGCTGATGATTATGGACTCTTCGTCCCTGAGAAAGCCCGAAAGGCTGAGCTTTGGTGCTAGTCAGGGAGGGTTTAGTGAGAACTAATTTTGTCATTGAAAGATGAGGAGAGGGAGGCTTCAGGGAGATGAGACGGGTAGACCTTCCGATGCCAAGTCTTTGGACGGCGAGGAGGAAGGAGTTGCTAGTACCCCCTTTACATTGCCCCGATATGACCCTTTATCTTTTGCAGAAGGAACTGCAAGGCTAAAGGTGAGGCTGGCCTGTTTGGAAATGGAGCAAAAAGATAGGTGGATGAAGTTTAGAAATGAGGAAAATGAAAATCGACAAGGTGGTGAGGATCCGACAACTGGAGCTAGACGCTGGCTCCAGTGCGATTTCACAACCTGCCCATCATCAAGCCCACTTCGATGTTAGTAAAAATATTGCTTTAGTCCCTCCATTCCGGGAGTCGGAAGTTGATTACTATTTCTCTGCGTTTGAGCGTGTGGCTGTTGCGCTGCATTGGCCACTCGAGGTTTGGCCGCTCCTGTTGCAATGTAAATTGTCTGGGAAAGCCCAGGAAGTAGTAGCTGCTCTCTCCCTGGAAGACAGTTTACAGTGTGATATAGTTAAAACAACCGTGTTGCATGCTTATGAGTTGGTGCCTGAAGCTTGTAGGCAGCGCTTCAGGAACCACAAAAAACCCTCTCACCGTAAGTTTGTTGAGTTTGCTAGGGACAAAGAGACTGTTTTAATCGCTGGTGTTCTCCAATACCATGACTTTGTCCTTAAGCCATTTTGCCACAACTTTGGATGTATGCTTGGGGTCATTGTCCATTTGGAAGACCCATTTGCGACCAAGCTTTAACTTCCTGACTGACGTCTTTTGTCAAAATATCAAAATTTTCCTTCCTCATAATGCCACCCTTTTTGTGAAGTGCACCACTCCCTCCTGCAGCAAAGCACCCCCACAACATGATGCTGCCACCCCCGTGCTTCACGGTTGGGATGATGTTCTTTGGCTTGCAAGCCTCCCCCTTTTTTCCTCCAAACATAACAATGGTCATTATGGCCAAACAGTTCTATTTTTGTTTAATCAGACCAGAGGACATTTCCCCAAAAGGTACGATCTTTGTCCCCATGTACAGTTGCAAACCGTAATCTGGTTTCTTTATGGTGGTTTTGGAGCAGTGGCTTTTTCCTTGCTGAGCGGCCTTTCAGGTTATGCCAATATAGGACTTGTTTTACTGTGGATATAGATACTTTTGTACCCGTTTCCTCCAGCATCTTCAGAAGGTCCTTTGCAGTTGTTCTGGGATTGATTTGCACTTTTTTTACGTTCATCTCTAGGAGACAGAACGCGTCTCCTTCCTGAGCGGCATGGCGGCTGCGTGGTCCCATGGTGTTTATACTTGCGTACTATTGTTTGTACGGATGAACATGGTACCTTCAGGCATTTGGAAATTGCTCCCAAGGAGGAACCAGACAATTTTTTTATGAGGTCTTGGCTGGTTTATTTTGATTTTCCAATGATGTCAAGCAAAGAGGCAGTGAGTTTGAAGGTAGGCCTTGAAATACATCCACAGATACACCTCCAATTGACTCAAATTATGTCAATTAGCCTATCAGAAGCTTCTAAAGCCATGACATAATTTTCTGGAATTTTCCAAGCTGTTTAAAGTCAGTCAATTTACTGTATGCAAACTTCTGACCCACTGGAATTGTGACACAGTGAAATAATCCGTCTGTAAACAATTGTTGGAAAAATTTCTTGTCATGCACAAACTAGATGTCCTAACCAACTTGCCAAACTATAGTTGGTTAACAAGAAATATGTGGAGTGGTTAAAAAACGAGTTTTAATGACTCCAACCTAAGTTCATGTAAACTTCAACTGTACGTAGGCATACCAAGGCCCATTTTCAGCAACCATCACTCTTGTGTTCCAATGGCACGTTTTGTTAGCTAATCCAAGTTTATCATTTTAAAAGGCTAATTGATCATTAGAAAACCCTTTTGCAATTATGTTAGCACAGCTGAAAACTGTTGTTCTGATTTTAAAGAAGCAATACAACTGGCCTTCTTTAGACTAGTTGAGTATCTGGAGCATCAGCATTTGTGCATTCGATTACAGGCTCAAAAGGGCCAGAAACAAAAACCTTCCTTCTGAAACTCGTCACTCTATTCTTGTTCTGAGAAATTAAGGCTATTCCGTGTGAGAAATTGCCAAGAAACTGAAGATCTCGTACAACGCTGTGTACTACTCACTTCACAGAACAGCGCAAACTGGCTCTAACCAGAATAGAAAGATGAGTGGGAGGCCCCAGGGCACAACTGAGCAGGAGGACCAGTGCATTAGTGTCTAGTTTGAGAAACCGACGCCTCACAAGTCCCCAACTGGCAGCTTCATTAAATATTTCCCGCAAAACACAAGTCTCAACGTCAACAGTGAAGAGGCTACTCCTGGATTCTGGCCTTCTAGACAGAGTTCCTCTGTCCAGTAACTGTTCTTTTGCCCATCTTAATATTTTATTTTTATTGGCCAGTCTGAGATATGGCTCTCTCTTTGCAACTATGACTAGAAGGCCAGCATCCCGGAGTCGCCTCATCACTGTTGACGTTGAGACTGGTGTTTTGTGGATACTATTTAATGAAGCTGCATCAGATGACCAGGCCTCCAATCACTCGACCTCAACCCAATTGAGATGGTTTGGGATGAGTTGGACCGCAGAGTGAAGGAAAAGCAGCCAACAAATGCTCAGCATGTGTGGGAACTCCTTCAAGACTGTTGGAAAAGCATTCCAGGTGACTACCTCTTGAAGCTGGTTGAGAGAATGCCAAGAGTGTGCAAAGCTGTCAAGGCAAAGGGTGGCTACTTTGAAGAATCTTAAATCTATTTTTGATTTGTTTAACACTTAATTTTGTATGTTATTTCATAGTTTGTCTTCACTATTATTCTACAATGTACAAAATAGTAAAAATAGAGAGAAACCCTGGAATGAGTAGGAATCCAAACTTTTGACTGGTACTGTATATAGTAGTAGTATGGCGCTCGTGGAGCAAATTAAGGTTAAGTGCCTTGCTTAAGGGCACATCAACATATTTTTTTTCCTCTGTCGGCTCGGATATTCGAGCACCTCTAAATTGGTGTGAAGCGGCACGCCAACAAAAGCCATTGAGCAAAGGTAAAGGGTAGGGGGTGAAACAGAAGCACACCGCGGTGTTAGCCAGCCAGAGAGTTGGGCAGTCAGGCCATTTCAGCTCGGAATGCACAGTGGAAAGGGTCTTATTTTGACATGATTCTGGAAACAAGCTTAACTGTAAGTAGCTTTTCCAGTGGGATCTGGACCAAACAGCAAACCAGATCCTGACACTAGCAAAATGGATTCCCACCTAGTGTCGCAAATTCTTCCACGTGACAGATGTACTATTCAGTTCTATTGTATATGGAAAAGGGGAATATGTATTTAAGTAAAGCAACATAAATAAATGGGTATCTACAGTATTGCGTGGCAGAGAGAGGACTGTATTATCCACCATACAGTGAGTACTGCCTGATGGAGATTTGATTAGTAGATAAGTGGATGTTCTCTAGGACACCCACTAGGGACTATCACTGTTCTCTGTGTAGTGAGGATGACTCAATAACATGAAATTCAATGCCAAGCTGAGAGGTAGAGAGAATAAAAGACGTAAAAAGACCAATGCAGTCATTAGCTAACCAACTGTGAAGTTAAATCCAGGTTTACTGAGCTAAACCCCCCAATACAGATCAAATTCACTCTAAATATTATCATCCATAATGTATACTGTGATATCCATAATATATATATTATATTCATATTATTACACACAGTGTGAAATACATTCCACCCACAGAGATGATTCTTTCATCTGTACCCGGTTTCTCTGTTCAGGTATATAAATTCAAATCAGTACACTGATCAAATTAGACACTAGAACTTCCTGACACTGTTTAGCCTCCATGCTGTTTATTCTGCACTGTTCATAGAAAACATGATCCGTGTGTCTGTGCTGACCTAAAAAACTAAAAACTGACAATGACAACATCTGACAAAAGTCTGTGCGGGGACGTGGTAGAGTCATGGACATATGCAGCCGACTGTCAACAAAAACAAAATCGCTACATACAAACCTGCCCTGACAATAGGACATGGCAGTCCTATATAATGGTACACACACACACACACACACACAGAAGTCGGTCAGCTGATCAGCTTGTTTCAGTCAGCTCCATCTGTTCACCGGTCCCTCCGCACCTCTCCCCCGCTGGCACACTCTTTCAAGTGCTGCCCTCTATTGTGTTGCCAGGGTAAGATTCCCCTGCAGAGCAGCACACAGTCTGACTGGCTGGGCTGTGAGCTTCCCTGCCCCTCCCCCTCTGGCACTCTCGTCCTATCTCCTGCTCTCTCTTTCATTCTCTCGCGGTCGCTCGGTCCTGGTCTTTCTCTCTCCAGCTGTATCTCTCGCTTTCCTTCACCTTTCACCCTCTTCTCTTTCACTCTATCCATTTATATTCATCTCTTTCTCCATCTTTTTCTCTCAGGATCTAATAATCGATCCATACAGTCCTCTCACGTCATCCTCCTACATGTTCTCCTGCACTGCTCTCCTTTATCCTCTTATCCGGGCTTCATTTCTCCTCCATCTCCCGTCTATCCATCTCTCACTTCTGTCTTCTTTTGACCTCTTCCTCTCTTGACCTATTCCCACAGCTTCTCATCCTACTTTTTGCTCTCAAAATGCCATCCATCTCTCCTTTTCTCCAATTCTACCTTCTCTCTTTAGAATGGAAGTATGTGGTGAGCAGTACGGGCCGGGGCCCAGGACCACAAAGGCAGAAGGTAATGTCACGTCCATTTTGCAGTTGCCCGCATTCAGGTACATTGTGCCATTACCACAATGGCCAGCGGTGTGGGTGTTATTACTTATACATGTGGTTAATGGACCCCCTCTATCACACCATCTCAGGAGGAGCCGATGTCTTGCTTCCTCACAGAGTACAGAGGTAGCGGACCATGCCCTCATTGGATATGGATGGTCTGGAATCTGCCGGATAACAGTGTACTTATCCCTACGAGGAGATCCATATGATCTGTATCACAGACCAAGCAATCGTATTCTGTTGTAATTTTTAATTTATTTTACGAGGCAAGTCAGTTAAGAACAAATTCTTATTTTCAATGACAGCCTAGGAACAGTGGGTTAACTGCCTTGTTCAGGGGCCGAACGACAGATTTTTACCTTGTCAGCTCGGTCATTCGATCTGTAACCTTTCGGTTACTAGTCCAACGCTCTAACCACTAGGCTACCTGCCGCCCCATTTAACAGTCTGTCTAAAATGGGAATAATGCTGCTCTTTAAAAAAATGTAGATTCATTTTAACTTAGGCATCACATCACACTATTTATTTAGCTTGCCGTGATGAATAAATAAATGCGGCTTTCATTTGCTCTTAAATAATCAATCATGCCCCATTAATGTTCCTGGCAGTAACAACAACAAACATGATGCAGACTAAGTGCCTGTTTAACAAAAAACTGAATCTGATTAGATGCCATTTACCATCACACCCTGATGCATCATAATAAAACCTATTACCGTCTCCATGGCGATCAAGTCACCTCCATGACCTTTGGAGGTGAATTGATAAGGAGAAGCCCCCATTGACCCTGTCCTGTCCCGATTAGGATATTTGAATATGACAGGTCTTAGGGCACGTCCCAGGAATTTGGCTGATGTGGCAAAACAGGATTATTCTGAGGGAGGCCTGCCTCATGAGGAACCATCAGCGTCATGATAGGACAGTTCCGAAGGGCCCTGGCCTCTACCCAGAACTCTTTTTGGTGTTGGGCCTCCATATTGAAAAGTGATGGGCAATTATATGTTCTAATTAGAATCAAATACTTATGGGGAATCTTGTCAAGTGCTGTTTTGTGGTGCGTGTCATGAGGAGCTCCTCTCACCGTTGACCTTGAATCAGGGCAGTGACAAAGTCTTTAAGCCATGCTATGGTAAGATCTTCCTCTTTGAGCTGCTTAAGAAAAAGGGCATCCCCTCCTCTTCTTCCTCTCTCCTCTCCCTGGATTTGATTTGATTCATCTCCCTCCTCATTCAGAGCTCATTCTCCATCACTTTTCCTTCCCTCGCCCCTGATTGGGATCTGCAGTGAAGCGGATTAACACGTTCTGGCAGGAGAGGCAGGCTGCCCACACACACACACTGCACGTGCAGCACAGAGAGAAGCTGTGTATGTACATATGCATCACCTCCCAGCTGTGTACTAGAGTGAAGGAATGCCCAACTGTGTGAAGAAAATTGTGTGTGTACATAGAGTACCAGTCAAATGTTTGGACACAACTCATTCCAGAGTTTTTCTTTATTTTTACAATTTTCTACATTGTAGAATAATAGTGAAGACATCAAAACTGAAATAACACATATGGAATAAGGTAGTAAACAAAATGTTAAACAAATCAAAATTTATTTTCGATTCTTCAAAGTAGCCAGCCTTTGCCTTGATGACAGCCTTGCACACGCTTAGCATTCTCTCAACCAGCTTCACCTGGAATGCTTTTCCAACAGTCTTGAAGGAGTTCCCACATTGTTGGCTGCTTTTCCTTCACTCTGCAGTCCACATCAACCCAAACCATCTCAATTGGGTTTGGGTAGGGTGATTGTGGAGGCCAGGTCATCTGATGCAGCACTCAATCACTCTCACATTTACATTTACATTTAAGTAATTTAGCAGACGCTCTTATCACTCTCCTTCTTGTCAGAGCAGCTCACAGATCACTGCACCTGTACATAGATGGGCTGTTTACAGATGGGCTATCTACCTCATCACCATACTGTATTTATTTATTTATCTTGCTCTTTTGCACCCCAGTATCTCTACTTGCACATTAATCTTCTGCACATCTACCATTCCAGTGTTTAATTGCTATATCGTAATTACTTCACCACCATGGCCTATTTACTTCCTTATCTTACCTCATTTGCACTCAACCGTATATAGACTTTTTTGTTAGATTTGTGTTGTATGTGTCGAATTGCTATGCTTTATCTTGGCCAGGTCGCAGTTGCAAATGAGAACTTGTTCTCAACTAGCCTACCTGGTTAAATAAAAGTGAAATAAAATAAATAAAAATAGCCCTTACACAGCCTGGAGGTGTGTTAGGTCATTGTCCTGTTGAAAAACAAATGATAGCCCCACTAAGCGCAAACCAGATGGGATGGTGTATCGCTGCAGAATGTTGTGGTAGCCATGATGGTTAAGTGTGTCTTGAATTCTAAATAAATCCTAGACAGTGTCACCAGCAAAGCACCCCCACACCTCCATGCTTCAAGGTGGGAGCCACACATGCAGAGATCATCCGTTCACCGACTGCATCTCACGAAGACACGGCGGTTAGAACCAGAAATCTCAAATTTGGACTCATCAGACCAAAGGACAGATTTTCACCGGTCTAATGTCTATTGCTCGTGTTTCTTGGCCCAAGCAAGTCTCTTCTTATTATTGCTGTCCTTTAGAAGTCGTTTCTATGCAGCAATTCGACCATGAAGGCCTGATTCACAGTCTCCTCTGAACAGTTACTTGAACTCTGAAGCATTTATTTGGGCTGCAGATTTCTGAAACTGGTAAATCTAATGAACTTATCTTCTGCAGCAGAGGTAACTCAGGGTCTTCCTTTCCTGTGGCGGTCCTCATGAGAGCCAGTTTCATCATAGTGCTGTCAAAACTGTCAAAATATTGTCTGTGAGTATAACAGAACTGATATTGCAGGCGAAACCCTGAGGAAAATCAAAACAGGAAGTGGCTTCTATTTTGAAAACTCCATGTTCCATAGCCTCCCTTTGCTGGTTTTAAAGGGATATGAACCAGATTCCTTTTCCTATCGCGTCCTCAAGGTGTCAACAGTCTTCAGACATAGTTTCAGGCTTTTATTTTGAAAAATGAGCCAGAACGATAACATCGCGTCAAGTGGTCACATGAGTTTTGCTCACGCAACAGAGTTTGGATAGGTATTGCTTTTCCCTCTCCTACTGTGAAAGACATTTGCGGTTGATATATTATCGATTTATATATTTTAAAAACAACCTGAGGATTGATTATAAAAAAAACATTTGACATGTTTCTGTGGACATTATGGAAACTATTTGGAATTTTCGTCTGCGTTGGCGTGACCGCTCTTTCCTGTGGTACATAACACGGCAAACAAACGGAGGTATTTTGGATATAAAAATAACCTTTATGGAACAAAAGGAACATTTGTTGTGTAATTGGGAGTCTCGTGAGTGAAAACATCCGAAGATCAAAAGGTAAACGATTAATTTGATTACTTTTCTGATTTTCGTGACCAAGCTACCTGATGCTAAGTGTACTTAATGTTTTGTCGTGCGATCGATAAATTTACACAAGCTTGGATTGCTTTCGCTGTAAAGCATAATTTCAAAATCTGACACGACAGGTGGCTAAACTGTGTTTTCCTATATTGCACTTGTGATTTCATGAATATAAATATTTATATGAATATTTATTGAATGTAGCGCTCTGCTATTCAGCGGTTGTTGATGACACTTACAGTGGGATTGCAGCCGTAACAAGTTAAGAAATGCGAAAAATTAACTTAACAAGGCACACCTGTTAATTGAAATGCATTCCAAGTGACTACCTCATGAAGCTGGTTGAGAGAATGCCAAGAGGTCATCAAGGCAAAGGGTGGCTACTTTAAAGAATCTAAAATCTCAAATCTATTTTAATTTGTTGAACACTTTTGGTTACTACATGATTCCATATGTGTTATTTTAGTGTTGATGTGTTCACTATGATTCTACAATGTAGAAATAAAGAAAAACCCTTGAATGAGTAGGTGTCCAAACTTTTGACTGGTACTGTATGTAGCTGCACATTTCAGTGTTAGTACAAGTGCTTTTGAGCATTGGGTCAGTATATTTGTGTGTTTGTATATTAATGTTCTGTATATTTATGTGTGTGTATATTAATGTACTGTGTGTGTGTGTGTGCGCGCGTGTGTGAGTAGGGTACATAATAAGCATAACGTATGACTAAGTGTGTGTGCGTGACTGCATCCAACTCCATAATTCATACACCAAAGCACTTGCTTGGAGGGAGGCAGAGCGGCAAATGGACACATTTTGTGCCCATCCGCTCAACCCCTCTCCTCTCTTTCCTCTGTCTTTCTCCTCCTCTTTCCCCACTCACCAGTGCCAAGAGATTCATCTCAACTCTGCCCCTCTCCCTCGCTACACAATACAGATCAAACTAAACAAGCTAGAAGGAGCCTCTCGGTCTGAGGAATGGCAGTAGAACAGTGGTTCTCCTCTGGGCCTGAGGCTTGCTGAAGGAGATGGAGATGCATGGGGGAACCCTCATATGGATTCAGGCAGTGACACACTCCCGCGCCGAGGCATCTGGCCTGAATATTGTATGAGGCATTCTCACGGGCCACTGCAGAGCGGGCGCATGCACACAAACATGAAGGCTTACACACAAATACAGGCAGACACAGACACACACACACACACACACACACAGCCAGTGGAGCTTAAGCTAATGTGGCCCGGAGCGGCCCAAATCCCTGCCACAGCACACACACTTAAGAGCCATCTGCAACTGGAGCTCCATGTAGCTCTCCCACTGAAAGCCCTCACCTCTGCCATCCACAGAAAGAAAGACATAGGAGACAGAGGAGAGAGAAACAGCGAGAGAGACACTCTCAATGCGATCTCAGTTATTCCACGTGGTAATGGACAGCTGCAACGGCTGTACCAAGAATTTCATGATCCAGTGACATGGTCTTTATAGAGCGAAAAGGCTTTACTGTATATTAATTATAAGTGGCAAGTTAATATTTAAATAGCCAGTTAAAATGTATCTCCCCATTTTTATGAATCCATGAAAAAACCTGCGTGTATAAAAGGGTCAAGGCAGATAAATGATACCGCACATCCATGTTGGTGGAAAAAAGATACCACTTGAGGGCTAATTCGCTCAATGTAACCTCATTCACATTCCCTATCCAGAAACTCTCTCTATGCTCCTCCTCCTTTGTGCAACCCTCCATTTTGTGATAGCATGGTTTCATGGGGACCGGAGGCTTTTTGTTGGAGTGGCCTTGGAGCCCCGGCCAAGGCTAGGGGGTGGTGACAGCAGGTCCAGCTGTCCCTACCTCTGCCCTCCCGCCATGATCCCAAGCACCAGGCAGCCAGCCAGGCCTGGATGGATACTGGAACAGGCCCCACACAAGCCTGTAATCTGGCCACTGGTGTACATTTAAGGCCTCCTAGAGCCAGCCTATGTTAGCTAGGGGCGGCCATGCTAGGCTAACTGCCCTCTCAATCTGTTTCCTTCTTGGTCTCTCTGAGGTAATCTCATGGAAGTTACTGTACCTGCCCTCTCACTAGACATTTGCTTTAAGAGGAATCAAGGCTTGTAGCTTGTGTTTATATTTGTCTACTCTGGCTATGACAAACACATCCAAACAACTCTGGGTTCAACCAAAGATTCAGAGAAAAGCACACACAAAAAATAAAAGCGATCTTGAATACTCTAAAAAAGAAAAGAGAAAGAAATAAACATCCCTTTCTCTTGCTACATAAATAAAGACCTGATGGAGCTGATGGCTTTGGATTGAAAGCGCTCATCCAGACCAGAGTGGTGGTAGTCAAAAATAAAACAGCTCTTGATATCAAGAAAACATAACACCAGGTCACGTGGGCCTGCTTTCAAATATAAATCATGAACAGAAATATTGCCTACTTAATTTGTTAAAAATACATAATGCAAAATAAAACAATCAACAGGTTATAGGCAAACCCTAAAATAAAGTGTTATCAAATGTAAACTACCTTCTAAACAAGCATATTATGACCAAATTACAACTATATTACAACCACGGATATAAAAACAAAATGAAACACAGCGAGCCATTTCATTACTGCCTCTCCACCATGGCACTGTACTAAAATACCATATTGTAACACCTCTCCCCTCCCCCTCAGAACACACAACCACCCTGTTCACTCTCTCCTGCAGGGACTACACAGTAACTCCTCCTCCCCCTCTCTCCCTCCTCCATTACCTCCATGATGTCGACGTTGGTACGGCTCTCGTGGGGCTCGTTGTACTCGGTGTATTTGAGCAGGACCTTGTCCATGTCGGTGCTGGCGTACTGGAACAGCTTGTTGGAGTGGTTGAAGATGATGAGCGCGATCTCACAGTCGCACAGCACACTCAGCTCGTACGCCTTCTTCATCAGACCAAACTTCCTCTTGGTGAACGTCACCTGTGAGGGGAGGGATGGTGTGGGTATATTGGGGGGTATATTAGAGGGTGGTAGGGAAGGGATGTTGTGTGTGTGTGTGTGTGTGTGGGGGGGGTATTGGGAGGGAGAAGGGGGATTGGCAGGTGATATTGGGAAGGGGAAGGGGATATTTGGCATAGAAGGAAAAAGGAAGAACAATAACATTAGCGATACTGTAAAAGTGAAGGAATTTGTAGTAATAATTGGTTAAATGTAATAAAAGTGGGAGGGACTATATCAATAACAGTAAATAATAGTCTCTTAGAGAACAGCCAATGTGTGAACAAACAACACATTACAGACAGCTAATTAAAGGTGACAACCGGGATGAGGTCCTGCAGTGTGTTGTGGTTGTGTTTAATACCACTCCCTTGGTTTTGAGGCATTTATGCAATGGGGGAATTTGAGTTTGTTTGTTTTGCTGTAGACAGGATCAGAGAGTAGCGCGAGGAAGCAGACGCACGGAAAGGAACCACACAGGCAGATTCTACAGCTGCCATGTGAGACCTTCAATTGCTCGCTCTCTCTGTCTCGCTCTCTCCATCTCCCCTCTCCCTCTATAATTGCTTGAGCACCCCCATGTTACACTGATGCCTCTCTATGGGGCAGGAGCCAGCTTGTGCTCTCCTTGTCCTCCCCACGGTCTCCGTCTCCCTCTCTCACTGTCTCCGTCTCTCTCATTTCCTCGCCCTCATTTCCTTTTCTCTCCCTTTTCCTCTCTGTGTCGTTCTTGCTCACTCATTGCTTCCCGCTGCCACAAATCAAATTATATTGGGGTCGTATCCATGGGCAACCGCCTACCACCCCCTCCCTCAAACCCCATCACACACACTCCCACAATCAACTCCACACACACACACACACACACACACACACACACACACACACACACACACACACACACACACAGAGCAGAACATAGAAACAAGGGGAAGAAAGTTCAGCGAGGACAATGGCAAGCCAGGCTCACAGAGCTGATAAACAATACTATTACGATGACTCTCATAACCAATTATAAGACGGTTTATCACAAATAGAAATGCTCTGATTTGTCGGAGGCGTGAGGTACACAGAGTCTTCAACAATAATTAGTCTTGATCCTTCCTTCGACATGAATGCCAAGATAAACAAGCTGAACATAACTGACATTACGAATAGAATTGCAAGTAACCAATGGCAACGAACGACAGAACAAGACATCCGCCATGAGAGGGATGAGTTGTTTCATGGCCGTGTCCTGACGAGTGCGGTTGTGTGGCGAGGAGAGGAGGAAGCCACAGTGACAACCACAACCTCCCCAGCTGCTCTACTTTCTGCACCTGCAATGTTTCAGGAGTGTTCATGGTCTCTGTAGCATTCGGCGTTCAGTTAATAATCCATTACTATGTAAAGTATTTGTGGTTCTCACGCTCTCTTTTCACAACATGTATTTCACATGCTGTTGAATTTCCATCAGAGTCTATAACCTTGAGTCAATCCATTAGTGCTAATGACAGTATTTTGTGATCGACATCTAGTAGGATGATGGTTCACCAATATTTCTATCAACTTTTTATGAATCAACATAATGCTTGAATGCCTGAAGCATTTTGAGTCTCTGTGTGCTGCTCTATGAAAATGGGCACCTATAAAGAAATACAAAAAGCTTAAGATGACTTCAGGACCTCGATCCACCTAGTGTCTAAAACACTCAGGTTCTACTCAGCCAGGAACATTTTGGGGATGGCAGACGCATCACATCCATTACTCAATAAGCTCAAATGAACCAAAGCCCATTAACCAGTTAATCATTTTTAAAAGGATCATTTAGCCTGTCATCGTCTTGGAAAAATACTGGTGTAGTCATAGGCATGATAGAGTTCTAACATACAGATAAACATTATGCACACACACACACACACACACACCTGTCTGTTCCGTTCGTCTGTGATCCTCTGTATTTGGATCTTTTTCCTTCCCATGGTTCCGGTCTGGCGGTGGGAGGGGCAGGGGGCGTGGCGGGGTCGGAGGGCACGGCTGTCCTGTGGAGGTGGTTGGTGGGCACTGTTGCCGACTAGGCGCTTGGCTGTCGCACTCTTTCTCGTACACACTCTCTCTATCTCCCTCCGCTCCACCTGTCTATGGCAGCTGGTCTAGGAGCTCTTACCCCTGCAGGAAATAAGGAAGAAGAATGGGACCACGTGGCGGGGCCTTCAGATCATGGTCTGTACAGCAGGCAGGTCATCCACTGGTCCTCTAAATTAGGATCCTCTTCCCCTCTTTAATGCAGGTGTGTTACTCCTGGAAAACAGAGCATCGGATCAGTATGACATTCGGGACAGGTAGAGGTATCGTTCATGTACCATTCCTGCCAACATCCTTCAGAATCAACAATTGTCTTAGCATTTTAACCTCCACAGTACTCGACAGAGAAACCAAAGCGATGCATTTAAGTCAGGGTTCCTTTCGGACAAATTAGAAGCACGCTTCGAAAGAGCAGCTGCAGCGGGGGGAACTGAAGGATGGAGAACCCTTCTCTTGGGGTTAGTGTTTCCATGGGGGCAAGTGTGCCCCTCAGGGGGGCCACAGGGAGAGAGGCTGTGCTGTGTCAGCTTTATTAGAGGCATCACCGCCACATAACTGATCTGTTGGTTGCCCGCAGCAACTACCTGCCTGCCCGACCTGATACGCTGCATGTGATTCCCAATCGAAGGCAGAGCCCGGCCCCATGGCCCAGTGAGAATGCTCACCATGTGTGGGCTGGACGCTAATGCTCAGAGCTTCTGTTGCGTTTTGAAGTAGGCTCTTGGATTCTGTCACTGAACCAGTAATGTTATCATTACCACTAGGTTTTGTTATCTAAACTGTGGTAATTTGGCACTGTTCCATGTTATATAACACAGTGTTCCTTTAATAGAATGAAAATAAGTGTATTTAAAAATAAATATTTAATTGAAGACAGAAATGTCAAGGTTAAATCCGCAGTTGAATTAATAACAAAGCTGGCCACCCCATCTCTGTTTTGGTAAAAGGCTGAGGGAAGGGACTGGATAAATGTAACCACTCTCAAATTCTGAGAAAGAGCTATGGACCGACCATCTATAAGAATCTAAATGATCGTTTTAACTATGTTTTGAGGCTATATAGTGTTTGTTTATATTTATAATGTTTACAAACATTGGAGTAAAAACAAGCTATTATTTTGGGTTCTTATGGGGTGTGACTAACTAAGCTCATGAGGCATTTCTAAAGTTATATTCTTTTAAGAATCATTAGGTAAATATCATTGTTTTAATTAGTTCAAAAGTGGGTGCAGCAACTGCAGATTGCCCCTTTAACTAAACAGGGTTTTATTATTTATTTTTTGCAATGTATAGCAATTTGTAACAACAAAAAGAGAGAGGGCAAATGAGAGAGTGCAGAGTACATGTGTGCATATGAATTCATGAATGAATGAACGAACGAGCAGACAGCAACCCAGGAATGGCAACAGAGGCATGGACCATTTTAATTAAGCCCCACTACTACTACTATTTGTGGTTCAGCCTTAAAAATAGCTCTCTATATATACATCCAGACTGTGTACTGTTCACACACACCCGCATGACAGTGGGAACCGAGACATTGCATTAGAGTGAGTGCATCTGGAAAGCCTTGAGTGCAGTTTCAATACTACATCACCCACATTGTTTACCTGAGAGAATAGTAAAACCACCCCCTGATTAATGCCTGCTCTGCTACCATTAACATAAAAAACAATGACGTGATAGAATGGGTTCTGTGTGTCGGTGTGTGCAGGTACCACACATTTTCTTTTAGTTGAATCAATTGCCTTCACTATGGCAATGTGTTCTCCATGAATTATGCACTACGTATTTGGCTTGGAGGCAGGACAATAGGAGAAGTCTGAGAAAAGGGTGTTATGCATGTCATAATTGTTCTCTTAAAAATAAAGCCCTAGCAAAATAAATAGAGGTATCTTCAGCTCCCGTTTTACATGGAAAATATGGAGGGGGTTGTATTAGGGCATTTCCGTGGCAATGGAATTACGCTTTTTCACTTTGGCATACATTTTCAACAAATACAATTGATTTCAAAGTTTAACAAAGCATATAACTCAATGCACAAGGACTACTTTGAACAATTTACACGGAACATTTCACAAAAACGCATTTACTGGAAGAACTGTGCAGATGCAAAGTTTGGTAATATAATTACTGTAAAATCTCCCTCAGTTTGTTAAGCGACCACATTTGAGAAAAAAGTAAATATCTGCTCAAATTAAGATTAAAATATGTCTGCAGAAAGAACATTCAACACCTTTAGTTTGAAAAATTATATTTTGGGTATTGAACAACAGTAGGTGACAGAGTTACGGTAACGGAATTACATCATGAGTCCCTGATCTGTACTATATAGAAATGCATAATTATGGCTATGAATATAATTCTCTTCATGGTGATGTATCCTGAATAGGTACACAAAAAAAAGTAGAAATATGCAACATCCTTCTTTTGGGTATTATTCTACACACTGGGTATGATTGTAATGAGCTCCGCCCCCAAACAAGACCACATTTGGTTGGTCCGGACCAGACCAAATCTGAAACAATCATAGACTATGTTTCACAAGATTGGACATCACAGTAGAGTCGAGTACAGTAGAGCACAGTAAAGTAGATATGTTCAGTATAGTACATTCAATTATACTGTACTTTACTGGTGTATTGTACTCTACTTTAGTCTACTGTCCAAACTTGTGAAACATAGACTTCTATGATTGGTACAAATTTGGTCCGGCCAGGGCGGACTGACCAAATTTCAACATCCATGGAAGTGTGATGTTGGTCAGTGCCCAGTGGGTGAGGATGCTTGTTACAGTAAATGGAAAGAGGGTTGGTGTCAGTAAGAACCGGGAGAGGTGACATTAATGAGAGAGAGAGAGAGGAGAGAGAGGGGCAAGAAGAGCCTTCTATGCCATCAAAAGGAACATAAAATTTGACATACCAATTAGGATCTGGCAAAAAAATACTTGAATCAGTTCTAGAACTTTATGTTTGTGAGGTCTGGGATTCACTCACCAACCAAGAATTCACAAAATGGGACAAACACCAAATTGAGACTGCATGCAGAATTCTGCAAAAATATCCTCCGTGTACAATGTAAAATAACAAATAATGCATGCAGAGCAGAATTAGGTTGAAAACCTGAAAAGAGACGTTAAATTCTACAACCACCTAAAAGGAAGCGATTCCCAAACATTCCATAACAAAGCAATCACCTACAGAGAGATAAACCTGGAGAAGAGTCCCCTAAGCAAGCTGGTCCAGCAACACAATTAGGCCCAACCAAATCATGAGAAAACAAGAAGATAATTACTTGACACATTGGAAAGAATTAACAAATAAACAGAGCAAACTAGAATGCTATTTGGCCCTAAACAGAGAGTACACCATGGCAGAATACCTGACCACAGTGACTGACACAAAATTAAGGAAATCTTTGACTAATGTACACACTCAGTGAGCATAGCCTTGCTATTGAGAAAGGCTGCTGAAGGCAGACCTGTCTCTCAAGAGAAGACAGGCTTTGTGCACACTGCCCACAAAATTAGGTGGAAACTGAGCAGCACTTCCTCACCTGCCAAATGTATGACCATATTAGAGACACATATTTCCCTCAGATTACACAGACCCACAAAGAACTCGAAAACACATACAATTTTGATAAACTCCCATATCTATTAAGTGAAATACCACAGTGTGCAATCACAGTAGCAAGACTTGTGACTTGTTGCCACATGAAAAGGGAAACCAGTGTAGAACAAACACCATTGTAAATACAACCTATATTTATTTATTTTCCTATTTGTACATTATTACAACACTGTATATAGACATAATATGATATTTGAAATGCCTTTATTCTTTTGGAACATAATGTTTACTGTTAATTCTTTATTGTTTATTTAACTTTTGTTTATTATCTATTTCACTTGCTTTGGCAATGTAAGCATATGTTACCCATGCCTATAAAGCTCCTTAAATTGAAATTTAGAGAGGGAGAGTGAGTGAGTGAGGAGGTAGAGGATGTCCAGACTGTTTTTACAGTGTTGCTTTGACCACCAGATGACAGAAAGAGAAAAACAGTTGTGATCTGAACATAACAGTATGCCAGTGGAAGGGAGGACAGTAGCAGGTGACCCAACTGTGGTTTGTGACTACTATGATTTCCTATTGTAGGCAATTCAATTGCAGCAATTCCCTTACAGATTTATCAGTAGTTCGATTAATGATTTGTTAACAGAATTACGAGTTTGAATAACTTAATAATTAATTAACAAACTTGATATTAGTAAAAACACTACAACTATTTGGTTGGTCTTCCTTTACTTGTTACTTTTGTGAACATTCATTATCCTCCCTCCTCATGAGGGAGATAAATAAGAACATATCTTCAAGATTCGAGGGTTTTTGGTAACGGAATTTCAAGGCACAAGTTGGGCTGTTGCGGTAAAACCGTGTTACCGCCACACTGGTGGTCACGAGTCATGAAGGCAATCAAATTCCATGTGACCATTTAGTCACGGTAATTAGGCTAATGGTCATTAGTAGCCCTACCAAACTTACTAACTGCCTGGTACTCAGCACTCTATTGTCCCTCTAACCACACTGTCATCAATGATGGCCTCTACTAAAAAGAGGAGGATCAGCTTTCTATAGGCTAGGTTTACTATATTAATTTATTTCTTAATATGAAGTATATTGCTTATATTTACAACAGGATTATAGCCTGGCATGAAAATAAACCACAGGGAAAAACGTCCTCCATTCGCTATTTAAGTGCATAGATGTAAATTTTCCCACTGCCCCGTTTCGATACAGGTGCATGATAATAGTCCATTCTAAATCAAAACAAATTTCACACATATATTATTTAGTATATGTAAAGACAAGATTAAATCAAGAATAGTCTGATGGGTGACAATATTAGCCTATCACTTGTGAATTATATTTAACACTTGTGAATGATGCCAAGCATAAGAAACAATGCCTTTTTTTGCGCCATTTTTTAATCATAGTCGCACACCTCATGTAGCCTAGCACATAGACCTATATATTTTAATAAGGTTTGTATCACAAGGGGTGTAGAGCCTAACTGGCACACATAAGCAACACGTGAGTTTCAAGTGTGGGGAAGATAATTTTCACCATAAAACTCACCTTTATAATAAAAGCATTACATGCAAAATTGCATTTGGAATCACTTTTGACAATGGTGTTTTCCACTAATGGAACATAGCCTACTACCATGTGCGCAGTGCTGCGCTTATAATGTGAAATAGCCTAGTAGTTGATCAACATTTTAAGCTAAATGTTCTGATCTGTTGCGTCAGCCACATTGCGTAAAAAGTTTTTTGATGAAAGCGAAGGTAACCTACCTAAGAAAGCGAAGGTAACCTGCCTAAAAGATTTCCGCCCTGTTGCACTCACATCGGTAGCCATGAAGTACTTTGAAAGGCTGGTCAACACCATCATGCCGGAAACCCCAGACCAACTCCATTTCGCATACCACCCCAGCAGATCCACCGGTGACACAATCTCAATTGCACACCACACTGCCCTTTCCCATCTGGACAAAATAAATACCTATGTGAGTTCATTGACTACAGCTCAGCGTTCAACACCATAGTGCTCACAAAGCTCATCACTAAGCTAAGGACCCTGGGACTAAAACACCTCCCTCTGCAACTGGATCCTGGACTTCCTGACGGGCTGGCCCCCAGCTGGTAAGGGTAGGCAACAACGCATCTGCCACGCTGATCCTCAACACTGGGGCCCCTCCTGGGTCTGTGCGTAGTCCCCTCCTTTACTCCCTGTTCACCCACGACTGTGTGGCCAAGCACAACCCCAACACCATCATTAAGTTTGCTTACGGTGGTAGGCCTGATCACCGACAACGATGAGACAGGGAGGAGGTCAGAGACCTGGCAGTGTGGTGCCAGGACAACAACCGCTCCCTCAATGTGAGCAAAACAAAGGAGCTGATCATGGACTATAGGACTACAGGCCCCCATTCACATCGACAGGGCTGAAGTGGAGCGGGTCGATATGTTTCAAGTTCCTTGGTGTCCACATCACCAACAAACTATTATAGTCCAAACATAACAAGACAATTGTGAAGAGGGCATGACACCATATTGTCCTCCTCAGGAGACTGAAAAGATTTGGCATGGGTTCCCAGATCCTCAAAAAAGTTCTACAGCTGCACCATCTAGAGCACCCTGACCGGTTGCATCACCGCCTGGTATGGCAACTGCTTGGCATCTTACCTTAAGGCGCTACAGAGGGTAGTGTGTATGGCCCAGTACATCACTGGGGCCAAGCTTCCTGACATCCAGGACATATATATATTTGGAGGTGTCAGAGAAAGGCCCAAAGAAATTGTCAAAGACTCCAGTCACCCAAGTCATAGACTGTTCTCTCTGCTACTGCACAGCAAGCCATACCGGAGCTTCAAGTCTAGGACAAAAAGGTTCCTTAACCGCTTCTACCCCCAAGCCATAAGACTGAACCAGGTTTTACTCTAGGATTTTGCCTGTGCTTAGCTCTATATGTTTATTTTTATCATAAAAGACTCCATAGCCTTGCCAATGACAAGTATACCCATAACATGATGAACCCACCACTATGCTTGAAAGTATGAAGAGTGGTACTCAGTGATTTTTGTGTTGGATTTGCCCCAAACATCATGCTTTGTATGCGGGACATAAAGTACATTTCTTTGCAATATGGCACTGTCTTCCCTTTTTTCACTCTGTAATTTAGGATAGTATTGTGGAGTAACTACAATGTTGTTGATCCATCCTCAGTTTTCTCATACTACAGCCATTAAAACTCGGTTTTAAAGTCACCATTTGCCTCATGGTGAAATCCCTGAGTGGTTTCCTTCCTCTCCGGCAACCGAGTTAGGAAGGACGCCTGTATCTTTGTAGTGATTGGGTGTATTGATACACTATCCAAAGTGTAATTAATAACTTCACCATGCTCAAAGGGATATTCAATGGTCAGCTTTTCTTTTTTTCATCTACCAATAGGTGCCCTTCTTTACGGGGCATTGGAAAACCTCCCTGGTCTGTGTGGTTGAATCTGTGTCTGAAAATCACTGCTCAACTGAGGGACCTTACAGATAATTGTATGTGTGGGGTAATCATGTTAAAAATATATATTTTGAATAATCTTACAACACTTTTATTGCACAAAGAGTGAGTCCATGCAACTTAAGCAAATTTTTACTTCTAAATGTATTTAGGCGTGCCATAACAAAGGGGTTAAACATTTCTGAAGACAATTCCACTTTGCCATTATGGGGTATTGTATGTAGGCCAGTGACACACAATCTCAATTTAATACATCTAAAATTCAGGCCGTAACAAAATGGTGTAAAAAGTCCAGGGGTGTGAATTCTTTCTGAAGTGTTGATATTAGTTGTCAGGGGTCTTTACTTCAACATTATTGTGTTTTAATGTAAATCTAATACCGTTCAATAATTTTTCTGGTCAATGTTGTCCAAGACCCTTTTTTTCCATATGTTTGACCAGAAATGAAAGCCTTTCCTTATTCCATATTTGTTGGATGGAAAATGGTTGCAAAATGTATATGCCTTAATTTCTAAAACATTTCATTTGACACCCAATTTGACATGCTCCTATGAACTTCACATGTGTGTGCTCATGGGTCCTTTTAGATGTGAATGCCCATTATATACAAGCAAACAAGAGAAACTCTGGAGGGGGTTGTTATATTTGCCAAAGACTGTAGAAGTAACAGGTTTATACTGAAAATACTCAAACTAAAACAGAAAACACTTTTGAGTTTTATGTTATACACTCAAATAGTAGAGAACTAGTGAGTGAGCAGAGCACTACTCCTGCCATAGGAACATTGGTCTACAGTTCAAAGGCAGCGGCCCATGGGATTTGTTTTGGGCTGCGGGCCGGTCACACATGAAAAGGCTGCTTTATCTGCACGGGTGCTCAAACCTCAACCTTTTACCCTTCATGCTGCGGGAGTCAGCCTCCCATGTCTGATGTCAGGTAGAATCTCTCCTCTCACATTGAAGGCAGAGGGCCTGGAGAGTGTCTACTGACTGACTGATTGAACTAGGGAGTGTGAGACACTTTAGACAAGCAACAGATTAACACTGATAAAAGCTATTCTGCAGTGGTCCTTGCATTGAGCCCCGAGGAACCCCCTAAAATATATGCAATTTGTATCTGTATTGTTGAAGATATTTTAGTGTGCAGTATACTATCAACAGCTACACTACACGGGGAAGATCTTTGAACCGTAAGGCACTCACGACAGAATAATCCATAAAAGAACAGATACACAATGGTGCATCATTTGTGTGTAAGTTCAGAACATCTGTTGCTGTTCTTTCAACCATTTCAGAGGACCACCTCCTGTTCAGCCTATGAGGGAGCAGAGTCATTGGCTACAAGGTGGTGCAACACAGTAGGAGCCAGAGTGTCGCATAGAGTTGCCACCACCTTATCCATCCTGCATCATGTGTCATAGCCTACAGTGTAGAGGCACAGGGGGTCACGATTGAGTCATGACATATAGCACAAACGACAATTGCATGCCACAGCAGTAGAGCATATGTGCAGAGAGATGTGTTGGAGAGGTTTTGTGCACATGTATGTCCTTCTGTCAATGCATACTATATATACGAGTATGTATGACTGTCAGCCTGTCAGTGTAGTCGGCTATACGTGTCAAGCTGTCAATTGTGTATATGTGTGTGTGTGTATATATATATATATATATATACATCTCTTTGTAAGTCGGATCAGAGCACCCGGGGGCGCAGAGACAACAGTCAGAGGTGGAGGCTACTGGAGTCAGGCCAGAGCACTGCTGAGAAATCCATCACCTTTCCCACTCAGCACCAGAGCCTACCAGGACTGACCACAGTCTGCTCATAACAAACACAGCTACTCTATAGTTAGGAAACTGTTACTTACACCCAAAACAGGAGAAAACTAACCTTTACAATTAAATTACCTCTCATTGGCAGCTAATTAATGGTTGTTTTATGTATCCAGATCTGTTTGAGAGCAGTTACAAGCTTCGCTGTGTATATGCTTACACTGCCTTGTTGGCAGACATCACCAATATCAGAGGAGTCACCTACAGCTCTGCTGAGGACTCAGGTTTCATTGGAAGCAGCCAGAATCTCCCTCTCTGGTTGCATGGGGCTGCGGTCTCTGGGGAGGCTATCAACAAGACAGATCTCGCTCTCAGTTTGTGGTCCAGGCAAATCAATACTTATATTCAGTATCACCATGGTCACCCTAGCTAGGGTAAAGGTAAAATCCCTTCTCCCTGTATGAACGATGACAGTCTGGCTGCTCCATACAAATGAAATTGCTACTCAAAATCGAATCTAATTCAATCAAACCAGAGTGCCACCATGGTATTGCGTATAATCATTGCAATCCACACCTGAGGCATGGAGGCCACCTGAACAGAGGAGCAGGAGTCTGATTAGTTAGCCTTTCATTGGGGAAGACGTATCCGCAAACACAGGCAGTAACTAGCTACTGATCTCTCTCTCATCCTGCCCAGTGGGACTCTGTGCTTTCACCCCAACCTTGGGCTGTAGTCCCAGCACCAGCTGTGGGATATTTACAGCCTGTTGCCTCATGTTCCAGCACAGCCATTCCGCTCGACTGGCCTGCTCCACTCTGCCTGTTGACTGACCGCTTGTTTGGTTAGACGGGTGTGCATTGTGCCTTATTAACCAAAGTGTTCAGTGTGAAGGTGAATCTGTGTGAGTGATATGGTGGAGAAATGTATGGTGGTGGGCTTGGATTCTTTTGAGGAAAGGAAGGAAGGATGGGGGCTGGACCTGGGTCTGCTGTTTGGTTGTGACTGGGCTTGTGCCTGTGTGCATGCTGCCAACACTGGCAGGGGAATATGATCCCACCCCCCTCCTCCTCTTCACCAATCGTAGGGTGGGTTTTTTGTGAGGGGGTAGCTGCAGTGCAAGAGCAGCACTTCTAGAAAGGGGTGGGAAATTGGAGGAGGTTGGACAGGTTTGGGATGGGCGGTAAATAGATCTGCGCTACTCGGCTCGTGAATCACACACCCGCTGCCAGTCTTGTCAATACTGCAGTCTACCCCAACAACAAACACACACACACACACACACACACACACACACACACACACACACACACACACACACACACACACACACACAAGACACAACCTCAAAGCACCCAACTGCCATGGAACTACCACCACCACACACACACACTGCCGGTCAAAAGTTTTCGAACACCTACTCAATCAAGGGTTTTTATTTATTTTTTACTATTTTCTACATTGTAGAATAATAGTGAAGACATCAAAACTATGAAATAACACATATGGAATCATGTAGTAACCAAAAAGTGTAAAACAAATGCTTTTCCAACAGTCTTTAGTTCCCAATATGTAGTTCCCACATATTCTGAGCACTTGTTGGCTGCTTTTCCTTCACTCTGCGGTCCAACTCATCCCAAACCATCTTGTGGAGGCCAGGTCATCTGATGCAGCACTCTATCACTCTCCTTCTTGTTCAAATAGCCCTTACACTGCCTGGAGGTGTGTTGGGTCATTGTTCTGTTGAAAAACAAATGAGAGTGGGACTAAGCCCAAACCAGATGGGATGGCATATCACTTCAGAATGCTGTGGTAGCCATGCTGGTTAAGCATGCCTTGTATTCTAAATAAATCACAGACAATGTCACCAGCAAAGCACCCCCACACCATAACACCTCCTCCTCCTTTTTGTTTGGAACCAAAAATCTTGAATTTGGACTCCATACCAAAGGACAAACTTCCACCGGTCTAATGTCCATTGCTCATGTATATTGGCCCAAGCAAGTCCCTTCTTATTATTGGTATCCTTTAGAAGTGGTTTCTTTGCAGCAATTCGACCATGAAGGCCTGTTTCACACAGTCACCTCTGAACAGTTGATGTTGAGATGTGTCTGTTACTTGAACTCTGTGAAGCATTTATTTGGGCTGCAATTTCTGAGACTGGTAACTAATGAACTCATCCTCTGCAGCAGAGGTAACTCTGGGTCTTCTTTTCCTGTGGCGGTCCTCATGAGAGACAGTTTTATCATAGCGCTTGATGGTTTTTGCACTTGAAGAAACTTTCACAAAGTTCTTGAAATGTTCTGCATTGACTGACCTTCATGTCTTAAAGTAATGATGGACTGTCGTCTCTCTTTGCTTATTTGAGCTGTTCTTGCCATAATATGGACTTGGTCTTTTACCAAATATGACTATCTTCTGTATACCACCCCTATCTTGTCACAACACAACTGATTGGCTCAAACGCATTAAGAAGGAAAGAAATTCCACAAATTAATTTTTAAGAAGGCATACCTGTTAATTGAAATGCATTCCATGTGACTACCTCATGAAGCTGGCTGAGGTGAGGGCACTCGGAGTGTGGTGTCAGGAAAACAACCTCTCATTTAACATCAACAAAACAAAGGCGATGATCGTGGACTTCAGGAGGGAAGTCAGCAGAGGGAGCATCCCCCATCCACATCGATGGGACAGCAGCGGAGAAGGTGGAAAGTTTTAAGTTCCTGGGCGTACATATCACAGACAAACTGAAATGGTCCACCCACACAGAGTGTGGTGAAGAAGGCGCAACAGCGCCTCTTCAACCTCAGAAGGCTGAAGAAATTTGGCTTGTCACCCAAAACCCTGACAAACTTTTACAGGCGTACAATCGAGGGCATCCTGTCGGGCTGTATCACAGCCTGGTATGGCAACTCAACCACAAAGCTCTCCAGAGGGTGGTGCGGTCTGCACAATGCATCACCGGGGGCAAACTACCTGCCCTGCATGACACGTACAGCACTCGATGTCCCAGGTTGGCCAAAAAGATCATCAAGGACAACAACCACCCGAGCCACTGCCTGTTCACACCGCTATCATCCAGAAGGTGAGGTCAGTACAGGTGCATCAAAGCTGGGATCAATCTCAAGGCCATCAGACTGCTAAACAGCAATCACTAACTAATAGAGGCTGCAGCCTACATTGAAGCCCAATCACTGGACACTAACAAATGGAACACTAGTCACTTTAAACAATGCCACCGTAAATAATGTTTACATATCTTACATTACTCATATCACATGTATATACTGTATTTTATACCATCTATTGCACCTTGCCTATGCCGCTCGGCATTCGCTCATCCGTATACTTATATGTACATATTCTCATTCACCCATTTAGATTTGTGTATATTGGGTAGTTGTTGGGGAATTGTTAGATTACTTGTTAGATATTACTGCACTGTCGGAACTAAACTCAGCAAAAAAAAGAAAACGTCCCTTTTCAGGACCGTCCTTCAAAGATAATTCAAATAATTTCAGATCTTCATTGTAAAGGGTTTAAACACTGTTTCACATGCTTGTTCAATGAACCATAAACAATTAATGAACATGCACCTGTGGAACGGTCTTTAAGACACTAACATCTTACAGACAGTAGGCAATTAAGGTCACAGTTATGAAAACTTGAGACACTAAAAACAGGCCTTTCTACTGACTCTGAAAAACATCAAAAGAAAGATGCCCAGGGTCCCTGCTCATCTGCGTGAACGTGCCTTAGGCATGTTGCAAGGAGGCATGAGGACTGCAGATGTGGCCAGTGCAATAAATTGCAATGTCCGTACTGTAAGACACCTAAGACAGCTCTACAGGGAGACAAGACGGACAGCTGATCGTCCTCGCAGTGGCAGACCACGTGTAACAACACCTGCACAGGATCGGTACAT
This sequence comes from Oncorhynchus nerka, assembly GCF_034236695.1. Classification (NCBI taxonomy): domain Eukaryota; kingdom Metazoa; phylum Chordata; class Actinopteri; order Salmoniformes; family Salmonidae; genus Oncorhynchus; species Oncorhynchus nerka. Next base: position 20,477,244 of record NC_088398.1, on the reverse strand, counting down.
CCGAACATCACACCTGCGGGACAGGTACAGGATGGTAACAACAACAACTGCCCGAGTTACACCAGGAACGCACAATCCCTCCATCAGTGCTGATACTGTCCGCAATATGCTGAGGCGCTGGACGGAGGGCTTGTAGGCCTGTTGTAAGGCAGGTCCTCACCTGACATCTCCGGCAACAACGTCACCTATGGGCACAAACCCACCGTTGCTGGACCAGATAGGACTGGCAAAAAGTGCTCTTCACTGACAAGTCGCCGTTTTGTCTCACCGGGGGTGATGGCCGGATTCGCATTTATCGTCGAAGGAATGAGCATTACACCGAGGCCTGTACTCTGGAGCGGGATCGATTTGGAGGTGGAGGGTCCGTCATGGTCTGGGGCGGTGTGTCACAGCATCATCGGCCTGAGCTTGTTGTCATTGCAGGCAATCTCAATGCTGTGCGTTACAGGGAAGACATCCTCCTCCCTCATGTGGTACCCTTCCTGCAGGCTCATCCTGACATGACCCTCTTGACAGTTTTTGTTCAGTTTATGTCTCAGTTGTTGAATCTTGTTATGTTCATACAAATATTTACACATGTTAAGTTTGCTGAAAATAAAAACAGTTGACAGTTTCTTTTTTTGCTGAGTTTAGAAGCAAAAGCATTTCATTACATTTGCATTAACATCTGCTAACCATGTGTATTTGACCAATAAAATCTGATTTGATTTGAGAGAATGCCAAGAGTGTGCAAAGCTGTTATCAAGTCAAAAGGTGGCTATTTGGAGAATCTCAAATATAAAATATATTTTGATTTGTTTTACACTTTTTTTGGTTAGTACATGATCCCATATGCATTATTTCATAGTTTTTATGTCTTCACTATTATTCAACAATGTATAAAATAGTAAAAAATAAAGAAAATCCCTTGAATGAGTAGGTGTTCTAAAACTTTTGACCGGTAGTGCACAACGAATCACAAACAAGTCTGTCGCAGAAGGCACTCTGACTTAACTGTGCACAAACACACACAAAGAAGTCCACAAGCCTGGTGTAGTCAGGTTTGTTGTTGACAGAGGCTCGTCTCCATCACCACGCCATTCCTGTGGCAATGTGGTTTGACCTGTCAGGTGACATCACAGACTCACATACAAACAGGACCACACCCACTCACTCAGCCCTGGGAGTTGGCAACTGCTCCCATTCACCTGGAACGCTCCTGGGGCCATGCCAGAACAAAATAATAACAGGTGCCTAGGTTATAGTATCCCTTGCTGCTTTCCACAGGTTCTTCCACCAGTATGTCTCTAATGGGAATACTCAACCCATCATCTTTCTCTTTATTCTCAGCCTTTCGGTTAGAGAAACCTACTGGATGCCCCTCCCCAAAAACATACCCTTTTTCACCTCGCATCAGATGAGGACCAACCAGCGCTGAAGGTCTGAGAGAAAAACACCCTCTAGACAAAACACTGATGACATCAATGTGACATTAGGGGAGAGGGTGTGTGCACAGGTCTGTGTGTGCAAATGTTGGTTGTCACCAGTCAAACATGTTCTGTCAATGAGGACTCACAAAAGAGGTAGACAGACAAGGTCAAGATAGTTGACTGGCACTGAAGTACAGCCATCTATCATTATATAATATCACATGTTTATTTTTAAGACTACAGTCATTAGTGAATTAAAGCTAATGGACATAGAACAGTACCATGTTTCTATGACATAAACATGATAATGAGTCTGAAAATACTTGTTTTCAGGAGATTACCCATGTTTTGCAAAACTCTATGTATAGAAGGAGCTTGCAGTGTGTTTACCAAAGGTGTAATAAGTGTACATTTTTGGTTAGACAACAAAGGTTCTTTCACTAACCTCATTTGAAGAGTTCAACCTAGTTCCATTGTATCCTGCACATCTTCTATGCACCTGCAGTGACTCTCACAACATTTCTCATCATTCTGTAATTCTTTGTAGGAGCATTTATTGAGGCTGCATGATCATTAGCAAGGCCTTTTGCTCAAAAGTATATGATCGGTGACTTTATTAAGCATGCTACATGAATATAATTCAAAGAAGTAGAATTGACATGTCTTGAAAAACTCAACTCCTTTTCATTAGTGTCTCAAACACATATTGAAAACACAGACTTGCAGTGAGCAGCAAATTGCAATGGAAACTTGGAAAATTGGAGTTAACTAACCATACTTCACAGATCAGTAGCTTGAAAGAGTTATTCGTCTCACAGTTATGCGAGTCACGAAAGAACAGAAAACTAAATTGATAATGTAAGGCCATATTTAATAGCATATTAGCACAAGGCTAACATTTAAAAACACTCAAAGTGAAAACGCATACCCTTAGGCTATTACTGTATGTAGATGGCACTTGGATGAAAACTGGCTACCAAAAATCTATCAAATAAACCATATGTCACTTAGGCCTACAGAGCCACATGAGCTGCTGTAGAAGAAGTGGGGAACTCACAAAGTAGGCTTTACCAAACCACCAGTATGGAAACTGTTAGTGAAGCACAAGCCACACAGTAAGTCACCTCACAGTCTTTGACATCTGCCATCACTAGCTTCCTATACTGATTACTAAACCACAAAAGCAAAACATAAAACACAGTAACTACCCTGAATGTGTGGCTGTTCTGTGAAAGAATATGCTGAAAGCACAGTCTTATAGTAATATTATTCCACCAAGACAACTTATTTTCATTAGAACTTAAGCCTGAGGAGAGGCCTCATACTGTGCTCAGGAGGGACATGTTTCTCTTTTAAATTCATTAGGCATTTAGCTGGAGCAACATTTGAGTTAATGCACAAGTCACGTTGTAAGGAAGTAACAAATCTTATATGAAAATGCAATGCCGGTGTTGGTTGCCCTTACCCTTGGCTGATCAGTGGGCCGCAGTCAAAAAACAGAGGCGCAAGTTTAAAAAGACTCTTTAAAAAGCAGAAAGCACCAACAAGCACTTTGAATTGAATCCAAAAGACTCTCAGTTACAGTGGCACCCAGAGTATTCTAAGTCAAAGTTCAGGCATATTCCCAGTGAGAGGGGTCCAAACAAAGAGTGGTGTGTCCATCCTGCACACAACTGGTAGAAATGACAACTGCAGCAGAGCCCCTCACACTGGAGACCCACTCCCCAGGCTTTCCCTCTGGACAACCAACCCCCCTTCCATCCCCTGGTCAACCACCATCCATTCCCTGGTCAACTCGTCCCCCCCCCCCTCGTCCCCCCGGTCAACCCCTTTTCATACTCTTCCCAGGTCATCCTTTGCCCTAATATGCAGTTAGGCTGTGTAGATGATCAGATCCTCTATAGCCCCCCCCCCCCCCCCTATTCCCTGGCCGGTACAAGTGCGTGTACATTCTCCCTTCGGATTCACAAGCTGCTGTAAGTGCAGTGGCAGCTGCCCCTACACACCTTTTGTTCCAACAGCCCCTCTCCGCTACCCCCTGTCATCTCCTCACACATGCTCAGCTGTTGAAAGGTTGGGCACACCGGACTAATGCTGATCTATGCAGCCCCAAATCTGTAGATGTTCTGAAATGGTCTTTTGACCTATCTTTTGTGTTACACGTTGCGTGTAGTCACATATTTTGCCTCTAAAATTGCTATTGTCATGCAAGGCAAAACTTTCAAGGGTACAACTGAAGGCTCTGACTTGATTAGCTATAATCTCACAATCAAGCCCAATTAAAAGCTGGAAAACTAGAGAAATCTACACGAGGGTTGAGAAGTAATGCCATATGTACAAGTTGTCATTTGTGTCTGTTTTCAAGAATGACTCCGCTTCCCAAGGAGTAAATCTCAGGCTGTGCCCTATCATGACCTTCAAATCTCTGAGGAGGTCGAGAGGGTGTGGGAAATGGGAGGCCAGGAGTCTGTTGAACAGTTGTGTCATTGAGTTTCCACAAAATACAGCAAATATCTTTATTGGTAAAGGCACGTCTATGTCCAGAACCCAACTGGTTAATAAAGGGTTGAAATGCTCATATCAATAACTCATATGGATACATCTGAGGGAAGGAAATGAAACGGCTCCCTTTGAGTATCAGAGAGGAAATATGCACAACAGCCCTAAACACAACAAGACACTTTGAGGACACAATTACTTCCACAACAAACACCAGTGATTGGTAATGGCCTTATCTCGCTGCCCCTCTCCAGGTTTTTCCCTTCCTCTCCTCTTATCGTCCATGTGCTAGTAAGGCAGACTGGGGCTCTCCATGTTGAACACATTGTGTTGGCCCATAGCCTAATAAGGGGATCCATGTGACTGCCTCCTCTCTTCCGGTGACTAATGTGAATGATGCCCAGGACTATGTGGTGCTGCTGGCCCACGTGTGGTGGTGGAGTATGGGCATCAAGAAGGGAGAGGGATGGTGGTAACGCTGCAGTATGGAGAGTATGGAGAGAATTAAAGAATGAAGGCATTTATTTTTTCCCTGAATAAAGTCACATACTAAATTGGCAAAGTCACAATACCAAATGTATCATTGAATTATTATGCTGAAAGATAGTGATGGGGGAAAATAGGTTTGACAATATCACAAAATTATTTTGCGCTAGTTGGCTGTACCTGCACGAAAACTCCAGTATTTTTACTTTTTCCAAAACTTGTCCCTCTGTCAAAAAACATCTGGTGAGCAATATGTTTGGAACATCAAATCTCAATAAGGTCACAGTATCGAATAGCAATACATATAGAATTGTGAGAATCCAAATACATATTGTATCGGAACCAACGTATCGTGATAATATCATATCGTAAGGTCCCTTGTGATACCCAACCATACTGGAAGGGACATTTTGTTTTAGAAAAGGACATGCAAATAAACATCCATAGAGCTCTTCCATCGCTCTGTGCTGGACAGCTACCCTAGGAGTCTAGATTCACGTCGCTCAGGGTCTACCTGAACGATGATTGAAAGGATCAAGTCTGTCTATCAGCGCACTGACCACAGCCCCCGTAATAAAGCAGGTTCTTTGCGCTATGGCTTTAGAGCACGCAGAGTAAAGCACCTGCTCCACTTACTCATTCATTGCTAGAGCTGTCTCAGCTGCATTAGCTTCCCACTCATGCTGCACAGAAGTTAACACACTTGAAAAGTGCAACACAGCATGTAGAAATGTTGAAACTGTTCATAAAACAATGTCCAGACAGGATAGAATACTTTTACAATGCAAGACGACACCGGTAGAATCCAGCTTTAAATTGTAGGTTAACTTTCCTTGCTAGCTTAGGCTACAGCTGAATTCAGTACCCTAGTACTTTGTTTGTGATAACCATAATGCAAAATATGCTGATTTCAAAGCTGATTGTCACCAAAAAAAACTTTATTAGTTCACTTCGTCTACCTCGCCACCAAAAACTCATTCACTTCTTTGTCTCCCTTGCCTTCCGTCCGATTTACACTAGACTCCATAGCCACAAAGTCAGATTCCACAGCCACATTCTGCCACAGCAAATGACCTCATTACATTTCTTAAAGAGGCAGCGCACACATTTACAAAAGGTTAGATTGCTTCTTCTATGCAAATGTTTGTTTGTTTTACCCCTTTCCGTGGTATACTACCAATTAGTTACAGTCCTGTCATGTTGCTGCAACTCCGGTACGGACTCGGGAGAGGCGAAGGTCGAGAGCCATGCGTCCTCCAAAACACAACCCAGCCAAGCCGCACTGCTTCTTGACACAAAGCCCGCTTAATCCGGAAGCCAGCCGCACCAATGTGTCGGAGGAAACACCATACACCTGGTGACCGTGTCAGCGTGCATTGCGCCTGGACCGCCACAGGAGTCGCTAATGCACGATGGGACAAGAACATCCCTGCCGGCCAAACCCTCCCCTAACCCGGGTGACGCTGGACCAATTGTGTGCCGCCCCATGGGTTCCCCGGTTGCGGCTATCTGCGGCACAGCCTGGACTCGAACCAGGTTCTCTAGTGGCACACTTATTTTCTTGGCAACTACTAGGAGAACATTACTTTATTGTACTGATCACTGAGGTGCCTTAGACCACTGTGCCACTCGGGAGGACATATGCAAATGTTGATGATCAGTACAATAGAGTAATGTTCTCCTAGCAGTTGCCAAGAAAATAGGTCTGTAGCTCCATGAAATCAGCTAAAACAAGCTCAATAACTGCATGCTCACAGTATTGAATAATATGCATTCACCTGTATTGTGAAGACCTATGCTACATCTTGATTTACCCTGTTTTAGCAATAGAGATTGACCATGTTGTTTTGTAGTTAAATAGTTTTTTTACCAAAGTCAAATTGATTGAATCATTGTATAATTGATTCAATTAATACATACATGACAAAACATTTTTTTACAAACATTTGCAAATATAATGATACTGAACTCAAAAGATGCCCAACAATTGAACAGAACAGTAGCTGAGTTTATCTGTCTGAATCAAGTGCCATTCTGTGACTTGCTAATATATATATTTTTTTTACTATGGTACCGTTTTGGTATTTAGTATCATGATGGTATCGAGTATTGTGATACTAAACCTGGTATCGGTATCCAAGTCAAAATTCTGGTATCTTAACAACACTAACTTACAAAGGACACTTTTAAAATAAAATAAAGGAATAGAAAATTAACCATGAAAGGTGTTTCTTTAGAAGGAACTCTCTGCTCTAACAGTATAATAGGAAATTCACAGATGCTTTGTTCAATACAAGCCCATTTGGTACTCTTTGTAAGTGACTAATAGATTTGTGAACAAACCTCATATGCTTTCAAGTGTTTGACAATGAATACCCTAATTATGCAAATCTGCTTCCTTCTCAGGGACAGCACAAAAATAACTAATAAAAATAAACTGCAGTACAGCATTTTAATATCGTTACAATTGATATTACAATTGTGTCAACCATAACAACAATAACTTTTCAGTAATATGTGAAAATAATTTTCTCTGATGCATTATTATAGGGGAATAATCTGCAGGGTAAAAGTAGTAAACCCCTAAACCTCTGACCTGGGGTGAGACTTGACAGACATTCCTTCAGGGTTTGACCATTCAGAACAATTTTCAGTCTTAGGAGGCAACAGCTGCCACCAAGATATTTATGGATTCTCAAAAGAAAGACGCCAACACATCCGACCCACTTTACCCTAAACAGCCTTCCAACATCATTAACATTTAGTAACTAATATGATCTCATTCATGAATATCAACAGTGCTGGGAGAGAAAACCAAAGGACTTGACCCAAATTCTCTGAACAAGACTACTGTCCAACAACAACAACAACATGGATTTATGTTAGTGTCCCTCCCTGAAAGCCTTGCCTCATTCTCCTAATCAGGGGAAATTTGGTATCTCCCAACCCTGGGAGCAGTCACAGCTAAAGGGTAGAGGTCAAGAGGAGCGGGACGAGTCCTAACAGACGTGTCAACCTGTTCCCTTCAGCCACGCCTCGCTCAGCTGCCACCACAAAGGGCCCCTGCCTTCACACACAGAGGCAGTCGCCAGCCACGACACTCAGTGACTACCACACACCAGAATGACCAACCTGGGAGGTGGCGGACATTTAGTCTAAGGTGAGACAGAATGAGACGTAACATTTATACGCAAAGGTTTATCAACAGCTCCTCAGGAAGTTGTTTTGATTGTGAAAAGAGTAGGATATTTCAATAAAACCAATGCCTGTGGTCTCATTCTTTTGTAAAGACAAATAATGGAATCAATGTAAGAATAGAATCATGATATCAGCTCAAATTGAGCATATATTGAAATCCAATTGCAGTATACTTGATGTTGATTATCTGTGTGAATCTACTACAGCCTTCAGATTATACATGATCACTGGATAAAAAAAAGATGTGACGAAAACAAGAAAGCATAGAGTCCACATTCTAATCTGTGGTGATGGGTATTAGGCTTGGGCGGCATACCTTATACCGGGGTATTTGCAAATAGCCACAAGATGGTTTTTCAAAACCATTGAAAAATTATTTATTTTAAGTTTTTCAATACATTTTCATATTTGTAGCAATTTGTATTTTGTAAATACCTGCAGTCAACTTGTGCAATGCGTTAGGAGATAAAGCAGATTGCATTCTTCATTTCACCTTATTTTATATTATGAAGCTTACCTTAGTTCCCCAGAACAGTTGAGACAGTCATGTGTGTGTTCGTACATAGCACGGGAGAAAGCGGGAGCAGATGAGTCCAGCTTTGCATTAACAGGGGTCGAGTTTTATATTGAAAGTCAGTGTTTTTTACTTCACATTTTTACTAAATACATTACTGCAACACATTCAGCAGAAAATAGCATCATTTTCATCAGATGACAAAAGAAGTGCAAAGCTACAGTGGGGAGAACAAGTATTTGATACACTGCCGATTTTGCAGGTTTTCCTACTTACAAAGCATGTAGAGGTCTGTAATTTTGATCATAGGTACACTTCCACTGTGAGAGACGGAATCTAAAACAAAAGTCCAGAAAATCACATTGTATGATTTTTAAGTAATTCATTAGCATTTTATTGTATGACATAAGTATTTGATCACCTACCAACCAGTAAGAATTCCGGATCTCACAGACCTGTTAGTTTTTCTTTAAGAAGCCCTCCTGTTCTCTACTCATTACCTGTATTAACTGCACCTGTTTGAACTACCTGTATAAAAGACACCTGTCCACACACTCAATCAAACAGACTCCAACCTCTCCACAATGGCCAAGACCAGTGAGCTGTGTAAGGACATCAGGGATGAAATTGTAGACCTGCACAAGGCTGGGATGGGCTACAAGACAATAGGCAAGCGCAATTATTTGAAAATGGAAGAAGTTCAAGATGACGGTCAATCACCCTCGGTCTGGGGCTCCATGCAAGATCTCACCTCGTGGGGCATCAATGATTATGAGGAAGGTGAGGGATCAGCCCAGAACTACACGACAGGACCTGGTCAATGACCTGAAGAGAGGTTCTGCTTTTCTGATGTATCAAATACTTATGTCATGCAATAAAATGCAAATTAATTACTTTAAAAATCATACAATGTGATTTTCTGGATGTTTGTTTTAGATTCCGTCTCTCACAGTTGAAGTGTACCTATGATACAAATGACAGACCTCTACATGCTTTGTAAGTAGGAAAACCTGCAAAATCGTCAGTGTATCAAATACTTGTTCTCCCCACTGTATGTGGCTGGCAGCCACACAAGTAAATGAGTTTACAATGAAAAAGCAAGGTATTTTTTTTCCAAAACAATGCATGGCCATCATATTTCTAATGTTTAGGCCTATCATAGAAAGAATGCAGACAGCTACATTTCCTAATGTTTTGCTTAAAGATAATCTTGCATTTTACCAGAGAAAAATTGGTTGGCTACACTGGGAAAATTATGGCGAAAAGTAGCTACACAGGGTGCTGTCTGCTGATAAAATGCCCGTCCATGAATTGTCATCCGAGTTTAGAAATGCAACTAAAGCACAAAATTTGTCTGATGCCGACCAGAAATTACAACAATAAATATTTTAGATCAGCGTTTACAAATCTATTTAAAAATATTTACAAATATTTAATGCGTTTTATATTTTTTCCCTGCGTGAAAAATGCATAATTATGTTTTAGCAAGTTACAATTAGGGGTAGTGTTATCTAAGTAAGTGGCTGAATTAATAAGGTGACGGGGCATCATATTGTGTTAGCTTTCTGCCATGTTTGAGAAGTCAAAGCCCTTTGGATGAGGGTTTTGTACATCTGCCACTGCCATCTTGATTTCCTTTGCCCTAGCAACTCCAGACAGACACAGTGTGTAGACATGCTGCTGGAGGGCCAGTGCTGTTCTTCCTTCAGACAAGCATGCATCTAAACTTTGTTCATTTTGCACAATGTCTCTCGTTCACATTCGCTTGTAAAATGTCCAAACTCACCAAAAACGACATGTGGTAGCTCCTATATATATGTATAACTTTATGAGCCAGTTTGCCTGTCTTTGTAATTGGTTTATTTTCATTTTTAGCTTATTATCAAATTTAGCTAGCAGCCTTCATGGAAATTCGCCATTACTTGTGCTAATTTTGTTAGCATTCTGGGAATAGACGCCCAATGTGCTTTTTTGGTGCCCTCTTGTGTACTAAGCCTGTAATACCGTAAATCTCAAGGTGAGAGAAGGACGGTATGAAGATATGACAATTTGGATACCGCCCAACCCTAATGGATATTTCTAGCCATTAGATTCAAAGGGAAAGTATTGTCCTAGAAGATTCAAAATAGGATTTAACAGAAGAGGAAACCTGTGCTTTTTCAGTAAACCTTTTTCATATTGGGTCCAGAAGTCTGTCCTTCAGAGCACCATGGACTGGTATGGACCACAAGACCTGTGCTAGATGACTACTTCGGTATTTAAGATGGAGGCAGCTGACCCCAAGGGTATATGAGCTGCTCGGAATGGCACGGCGCAACATGTCCCAACTGTCATTGCACACAATGCAGATGAGGCGCTGTGTTGTGCACAAACAAATCACCCAGGCAACGAGACGTTTGATGTAAACAGTGGGACGGAGAGGCCTCCACACAAACACCTCCCTTCCTTATCCCCCATCTAGCACGACACACAGAAACACTCACACTTCTCCTCAGAAACAGCTGACGTTTTAACAGACTTCTAACAGCTGACAGGCTACAGGTGGGTCAGAGGGGACCCTTTGTAACCCCCCTTCCTCTCCTCTTAGTCCCCAGCTCCATAATTCCTCTGAGCTGCACACACACACACACACAGACAGGCACACAGAGTCCCATTTCCACACCTGTTGTGACTCCATAGGAATTGTAATGCATGAAAAACCCAGCTTTACCAGTAACCACCCGTCCAACTCAGTTGACCTCGCCATCTCTAACCCACCTATTCTCTGGACCTTTAAAAAGAGCTTTATGACCTGACAGCATGTGTTGGAGAGGCTTGGTTTGACCATGCGGCTCAATGTGTGGGCACTGTGTACAGTATGTGAGAGCAGCAACACATGCTACTCTGGTGTCGACTATAACTATGGCACAAGCAAACCCGCTAAGCTCCTTTGCTGCTTCCCTTACGGATGTCCTCAGTGGTATTACCAAACAGCAAGACCACAATGGAAATAAATCATTGACTACAGTTTAAATCCACAATCATTTCTCAATGTTTTTATGTAATCTGTAGACAATGTTACATGATGCCCTATTTTGTATTACATTTTTGCTTTCAATTATTAAATAATACATTAATTACAGGTATACAAGTAAGATGTTCTTAACCTTCTCAGGGGCATATAAGGCTGACACACACAATGAAGTTCACATTCAAAATAGAATGGACAACAGTGGCCTTATGAGAAAAGAATGTCCAAAATGCAGCAAGATGCCAGTTTTACAGGTAGTGGTAGGTCAAAGCAGCTGAAGGGGCCTTGGGCTGCAGTTAAACTACCAGTGGATGCAGCGCTCTTCTTTACAGGGAGCTGTGATCACAGAGTCTCTAGGGTGACAGACTGACTGAAAGGCTCGTGAAAGTTGAATTGTGAGGGAATGCTGTCTTCATATTTAGGACAAGTAGACAGTTTGTAAAGGGGTAAAGCTCTAGAAGAGAGGGGATTTGAAAGCACAGCACTTCTTGGGATTGGATGGGAAAACCAACCATGGGTTGAAGAAAATAATTTAGGATTTAGGTATTCTTGCTGTGTGTGCAAAATGGAGCAGAAAACTCTCTCACTCTTGTCACTTACCTTCTCACCCTCCAATTCCTCCATCTATCCTTGCTGAATCTCTTCCATTTTCTCCCACTATTTTTCTTCCTCTCCATACTTCTCTATTTCTCTTTCTTTCTGAAGGAAATGAGACTGTTGGCTTTCAGCTGTAATGTGATAACAATTTCAATTATATAAACAATAGCCAGACTCCTCCAGAGAAAGGAGTGGTTAAGATTCACTTGGAGTGTCGAGGCCAAAGCGCACATGGAAGCTGACTTGTAAACACATAGCGTGTGTGTTAGAAAGTGAGTGTTTGTGTGTGTGTGTGTCTCAGTGGATAGATGTCTCTGTGTGTGCACATATGACTGTGTGTGGGATAAAGAGCATAAAGAGGCCTGGGAGAGAGAGAGGTGAGGACGAGTCAGTCAGCAAACACGCTGAAATGAAATGTTATCTAATACATGGAGAGGAACGGTGAGGCTGCCGGTTAAAAATAGTGTATTTTTCTCACCATCTATAATGTCACTGCATTTGCCCCATGGCAAACTAACTGACCACCTGCATTGCTATAGTCTGGACGCCTGTTGAATTAGAATTCAATGGATTTCCTGTGGGATTGCATTGTGGTGAATAGGGGAAAGGTTTTGAGAGTCATAAGATAGGTTTCCATCGAACTGGAAAAATATTTTCATAAGAATATTTTAAAAATCTGCATAAAAACACCAGAGATGTGTTTCCATCAAAATTGACTATTTGAGGATAAAAGGCTGTTTAATGACGTAGCGTACATAAAAATTACTTTTGCGGTTATACTCCCACGTACCGGAATTTAAAAAAAAGTTAAATGGGTTTCCATCGCATTTTCTACTCTACTGATGGTTTTGTCACAACAAATGTAGAGTTATATAGCGAATGTGCCAACTATGGTACTGGCATGTGCGCCTAAGCCAAAAGCTCGCAGATACAGTGTGGGTATAGCCAACATGATGAGATTATTATGGACAAAAGAGCGAGATTATTGTACTTGTCAAATGGCAGCCAAACATCAAACTTTGTCACATGCCCCGAATTCAACAAGTGTAGACCTTACTATGAAATGCTTACTTACAAGCCATTAACCAACAGTGCAGTTCATGATCAGTTAAGAAAATATTTACCAAATAAATAAAAGTTAAAAATAATAAAAAGTAACAATAAAATAACAATAGCGAGGCTGTATACAGGGGGTACCGGTACTGAGTCAGTGTGCGGGGGTACAGGTTATTTGAGGTAATTAGTAAATATAGGTAGCGGTGAAGTAACTATGTATAGATATTAAACAGCGAGTAGCAGCAGTGTAGAAAACAAAATGGAGGGGGGACAATGTAAATAGTCCATTGGCCATTTGATTAATTGTTCAGCAGTCTTATGGCTTGGGGGTATAAGCTGTTAATGAGCCTTTTGGTCCTAGACTTGGTGCTCCGGTACCGCTTGCCACGTGGTAGCAGAGAAAACAGTCGATGACTTGGGTGACTGGAGTCTCTGACAATTTAAAATGGGCTTTCCTCTGACACCGCCTTTTATATAGGTCCTGGATGGCAGGAAGCTTGGCCCCAGTGATGTACTGGGCTGTACGCACTGCCATCTGTAGCGCCTTACGGTCAGATGCCGAGCAGTTGCCATACCAGGCGGTGATGCAACCGGTCAAGATGCTCTCGACGGTGCAGCTGTAGAACCTTTTGAGGATCTGGGGACCCATGCCAAATATTTTCATTCTCCTGAAGGGGAAAAGGTTTTGTGGACACCAAGGTGATGTGGACACCAAGGAACTTGAAACTCTCAACCCGCTCCACTACAGCCCCATCGATGTTAATGGGGGCCTGTTCAGCCCACCATTTCCTATAGTCCACGATCAGTTCCTTTGTCTTGCTCACATTGGAGGGAGAGTTTGTTGTCCTGGCACCACACTGTCAGTTCTCTGACCTCCTCCCTATAAGCTGTCTCATCATTTTTGGTGATCAGGCCTGTTGTGTTGTCAGCAAACTTAATGATGGTGTTGGAGTCATGATTGGCCACGCAGAGGGGACTAAGTACACACCCCTGAGGGGCCTCAATGTTGAGAATCAGCGTGGCAGACGTGATGTTGCCTACCCTTACCACCTGGGGCCGGCCCGTCAGGAAGTCCAGGATCCAGTTGCAGAGGGAGGTGTTTAGTCCCAGGGTCCTTAGCATAGTGATGAACTTCGTGGGCACTATGGTGTTGAAAGCTGAGCTGTAGTCAATGAACAGCATTCTCACAGTTTTCCTTTTGTCCAGGTGGGAAAGGGCAGTGTGGAGTGTGATTGAGATTGCGTCAGCTGTGGATCTGTTGGAGCGGTATGCGAATTGGAGTGGGTCTAGGGTTTCTAGGATGCTGTTGATGTGAGCCATGACCAGCCTTTTAAAGGACTTCATGGCTACCGACGTGGGTGCTACGGGGCGGAAATCATTTAGGCAGGTTACCTTCGCTTCCTTGGGCACAGGGACTATGGGGGTCTGCTTGAAACATGTAGGTATTACAGACTCGGACAGGGAGAGGTTGAAAATGTCAGTGAAAACACTTGACAGTTGGTCCGCGCATGCTTTGAGGACACGTCCTGGTAATCCGTATGGCCCGGCGGCTTTGTGAATGTTGACCTGTTTAAAAGTCTTGCTCACATAGGCTACCAAGAGCATTATTACATAGTCATCCAGAACAGCTGGTGCCATTGTGCCTGCTTCAGTGTTGTTGCCTCAAAGCAAGCATAAAAGGCATTTAGCTCGTCTGGTAGGCTCGCGTCACTGGGCAGCTCAAGTCTGGGTTTCCGTTTGTAGTCCGTATTAGTTTTCAAGTCCTGCCACATCCGACGAGCATCAGGACCGTTGTGGTAGGATTCAATCTTAATCCTGTATTGACATTTTGCTTGTTTGATGGTTCGTCTGAGGGCATAGCAGAATTTCTTATTAGCGTCCGGATTAGTGTCCCGCTCCTTGAAAGCGGCAGCTCTAGCCTTTAGCTCGATGTGGATGTTGCCTTTAATCCATTGCTTCTGCTTGGGATATGTACATACGGTCACTGTGGGGATGATGTCGTCGATGCACTTATTGATGAAGCCAATGACTGAGGTGGTATACTCCTCAATGCCATTGGATGAATCCTGGAACATATTCCAGTCTGTGTTAGCAAAACAGTCCTGTAGCGTAGCATCCGCGTCATCTGACCACTTTCGTATTGAGCGAGTCACTGGTATTTCCTGCTTTAGTTTTTGCTTGTAAGCAGGAATCAAGAGGATATAGAATTATGGTAGATTTGCCAAATGGAGAGCGGGGGGGGGGGAGCTTTTATGAATCTCTTTGTGTGGAGTAAAGGTGGTCTAGAGTTTTTTGGTTGCACATGTGACATGCTGGTAAAACTGTTGTCAAACTGATTTAAGTCTGCCTGCATTAAAGTCCCCGGCCACTAGGAGCGTCGCTTCTGGATGAGCATTTTCTTGTTCGCTTATGGTCTTATAGAGTTGGTTGAGTGTGGTCTTAGTGCCAGCATCGATCTGTGGTGGTAAATAGACGACTAAGAATAATATATATGAGAACTCTCTTGGTAGATAGTGTGGTCTACAGCTTATCATAAGGTACTCTACCTCAGGCGAGCAATATCTTGAGACTTCTTTAATATTAGACAGCTGTTATTGACAAATAGACACACAACCCCACCCCTCGTCTTAGCAGACGTAGCTTCTCCTCTGTTCTGCCGGGGCATGGAAAATCCCACCAGCTTTATATTATCCGTGTCCACGACTCGGTGAAACATAGGATATTGCAGTTTTTAGTTGTAGGACCACACAGACTTGCCACCGCCATTTCACGCATATTTAATTTTATAGACACAAACAGATCCCACCTTATTTTGTTTGGTCTACATTTGGAAAGTTGACCAACAAATTAGCTGTTTCCATCAGGCATGTCGTGACATTTTTTATCCGACATGTACTTTACTCGCATAAAAAGGTTGAATGCAAACCTGGTTATAGACTGTATTTTAGTGGTCCAAAGGCTGTATTATGATAAGTCGTCTGCCATTTCAAAACTTGTTCCATGGTAACATCAGATTGCCCTTCCCAGTTGTTGTCCACACTACTCAGATTGCTGCTGGAGATCAGTACCAGACCAGCATGCTCTCACACACACAAAATGGGAAGTGTGTCACTTTGGAAGGGTGAAGAGGGGATTTTTTACTCTCCCTCTCTATCTCTGACTCACTGGAACCATTCCCAGCTCTGGGTAATGGCTGCTTCACAAGAGAAAAGGAATAAGCCAGTCATCTTCCCTCCCAACGTAAACTAACACACCCTGCATGGAGAGCACGGCTAACTCAAAGAGCCCTGTGCAGATGGCCCTGTTACTGTACAACCATAAAACTATACCACATCCCAGTGAGGAAAGGGTGATATACATTCAATTGAGGGCACAATTTACAGCATATGCCGTAAATCAGTGACATGAGAAATGTAAGACACAGGTTTGGGAGGAATAAGATGGGAGGGGAGTTTGGAAAAGATGAAGACCAAGTAATGGCAGGAGTTGAGATCAAAGAGAAAGAGGGAGAGAAGAAGAAGGAGAAAGGTGTGTGAGGCGGAGGTGTAATGTTTCAGCTCCTGGGCCGGGCGCTTGTCGTTTCAGCTGTGCCGAAATGATGGCCAGCCCCTGCTCTCGCAACACTGTAACCCCGCCAGCACAGCGGCATAGCTGGTGCTTTGTCTCACTCGCTCTTTTTCTCTTTCAGTCTCAAAGTTGGGATTATTATAGTTCTCTACAGTTGTGGAAGTCTCTTCTCTCCCTCTTCCTTTCTACTTTTGTCTCTCTCCTGGATGATTTTGAACTCTCGTAACAATGACAGACCTTCCCACTGTACTTGAAGTTTTCACATTGTCCAATGGATTCAGCTGCATTTTCCAAAGAACACAGGTTGGTTTTCCCAAGGCCTCATCCAATACTCTGATTAAATACAGTTCACTGGTGGTCGCTGATCCTGATCCAAAGTCCTGTCCCCTTACATTAAATCTAACATTACCTGAACACACTGGTTCAGGTTAGTTATGAACCATGTTTGTTAGGGAGCCGCTGTGAGGAAAGGGGACCATCACCATAATTACTCTGCATTGAGGGAAGATGGCCTCTTTCTGGTTCCTCTAAAAAGCTCCTCCATTTGTGCACAACTCAATAGATTTTCTAAATACTGTTCTCATTACCTCGTTTCTTTGACATATTTTCTGTAGAAAATGACAGAAAAGGCTTGCCTGATTTGAACTGAATGAACACAAAATGTAATTACATTGACACCAGTCAAGGTCACGCTGGCCCCAGTGTGGTGTAGTGTAACACTTAGTAGTGTGTAGTGTGTTCCAAATCCTTGCTCATCTCAGACTCAATTGTTAATGATAATTTTGCATATATGTACAGCTAAATTGCATTTAGCCTACGTAGGTTGTGATGTCTTGATCCCACCGCCCCTTGATCCCACCAAAGACCCCCACAAAAGCCCATTCGGTTGGCTTTATGCAAGATTACCCTTTCTATTCGCAAAGAGTATATTAAGAGGAGAGAAATTCGACTTAATCTGGATAAAGCCTCTGGCAAAACAACTGAGTGATAGAGAAGAACAATGAAAACAAAAGGATATGGACACCGTCATGAAACGGAATGAGGGAGTTTTAATATACTCCTACAGATTTCATAATCCCAGATAAAAATACATGTTACGTGCATTCATCATTTTGATTTATTCATCTGTTTCTACCTACTAGCCAAAAGGAGGTCAACCCAGATTTCAATGTTTTGCTCCAAAGCTGTATATTTCAAGAAATGTCTTTAGAGGCAGATTGGATAAATGTAGTGCTCTGAGCAGACTATTTTTTAGAGAAAAGCAACAACTGGGTGTAAGGATTTACCATTCATTTTTTTTCTCTTCAGCTATTTTTTTATGAAACAGATCCTCATGGATTGATCACTCTAAGCTATAACCTGATGCATGATTGACATACATATAGAAACATGGTACGCAAACCAATCACAAGACAATGGTATCTGATGATAAACCAACTTTTGAAGAACTGTTAAGATGGGTCATTTCAGTGAATTTAGCTGCCCTTACAAGAACCACGGAAGATCTCTCCATCTTTAGGAGTCCATCTAATCAATGTGAGATGTTAACATGCTAACTAATGCTGTTACTGCAATAAGGATCAAGTGTGACCATTTAGAGCTGAGACATACATAAAAAATTTAAAAAACATGTTATTTTAGCTATGGTAGACTAATGGCTCCAGTGAGAATTGATGAATGCTACAGTATAACAAATTAATAGGGAATCATTGGTATGCTTTTATGACCGGCAGTTCAATGGAACGCTAATCGCTATATCATTTATGGCTTTAAGTCTATGGTTGAATTCTAAGCAGAGATTTGGAACCTAACTTCCCCTTCAAGACACGAGCAGCTGTTATTTTTGTTGTAAGCTGACACCGGTGGTCGCACAAAAGCAACCACCTCGTTTCAGGGAACTCGTTTTTCAGTGACACCAGTCAGTTCTCATAGTTGTTCAGTTCAGAGAACGGATGTAACAGATTCAAATGCTCATGAGATTACTCTTTGGTGTGTTGGAGCTGTTTGATACATTGCGTCCTTGTACTCAATTAACTGGTGCGAAGTTCTACATGCTCGGGTCGAAGGTGTTTGAACCTCCGCTAGAGAGCAAGCAGCCGTTTCAAGTTTTTAAAAAAGGTCAAGTATTTCTAAATAATATGAGAGGTTTTCAGCTGTTTCTCACTGCTATTCAGGTTATTTCATAACATTCAATCACCTCTGTTTATTCAAAATGACCAAGAAAGGTGGGTGGGAATCAAATCTGAAGGGTAGTAAAAGATGCAAAATGAGAGCCTCAAAGGCTACCTACAATCGTGTTGAGAATATGTCAATCCTCTCTACTTCACCTTTAGATTGGGGATATGCCAAGAACCACCCTTTGGTAATTAGAATAAGACCATCAGACCGTTACCAGAATTTTGACTTCGACACAGATACCAGGTTTAGAATCACAAAACTCGATACCAAAATGATACATCAAAAAAAATAAGGTGTTATTAGCCAAAGTCACAGAATGGCACTTGATCCAGACCTTTTGAGTTCAATATCATTACATTAGATTATTTTTACTTTGTTTACCACATAATAGTAATAATTTATTTGAATGGTAAATCTCTAGTCTATTGATAAACTAGGTAAATCAAGATGTAGCCTAGGCCTATTCACAATACAGGGCGAATCATATTCAATAGGAGTGTGTGTATGAGTTGAATTATTGAGCTTGTTTGGCTGATTTCTTGGGGTTACAGAATAAAAACAATATGTCCACCTTCCATTTGGAACTTATAAATCACTGATCTGGCCTTCAAGTCTGTCCATGAAAATGCAATTTTTGTTAGATTTAACTAGAACCACACATAATACACATTCATTATTAATGACTAACTTCTTGTAGCATGCATTATAGAAAAGTATCACAGGTCTCATAAACAATCTCTCAAGCACAAGCCCAGGTGCTAGTAAGTTAGTGATGGGGTGGATACAAATCGATAGTTACATATCGGGATATTATTTGACACTATATTGTATCGTTTTGACAATATAGCAATATAATTTTGCACTTGTTGGCTGTACCTGCACCAAAACACATGTATTTTCGCTTCATAGCTCCTTCTCCATCTTATTTTTAAATAGGAAGCCAATTTGCTTCAAGCACTTTTATTCATATAACTGATCAAAACAATATGTTTGGAACATCAAATCGCAATAAAATCACAGCATTAAATCGTTATAAATATTAAATTGTGAGTCACAATACATATCGTATCGCCGCCTAAGTATTGTGATAAAATCGTAAGGTCCCTGGCAATTTCCAGCCCTATATATAGTGAGTAGCCATCTAATCTTTATACTTTAAGTTTAGCCAACTTGGATCTATTTTCTAGCTAACAAGGTAGAACAGTTGAAATGTTATGAACACACCCTTCTGTCTGTCTCCAATTGTTTGGACAGCATGCTAGCCCGTCCACTTTGTTCAGAAGATGAAATCAAGTGACCTACCTTATTTCTCAGAATGAGAATGAGTTGCCAATTCCTTACATAAATTATGCTTTTTATGGTTATTGCACATTTATAAAACACAGACTAGACAGCTGGCATAACAGTCATTGGTTAAAATGTTGCTAGCAGTATCTGTTACCACAATGCCGCACGCGACAAACTGAGCATACATTTTCCTGAGTCAATGTTCATTGATACTCCCATTTGAGTCGTGTCTGCTCTGCATGCATGGAGTTGAGACATACAAATAGTATCATTAGAAAGGTTCACTTCTCCTCTATTAGAGTCCAATAATCTCTCAATGTGTTTCGGTGTCCATATGACCAATTCTGTTGGACCAAACCTCAAATGCATATAGCGAGTTGAAACCGCTTGTCAGAGAGGAAGAAGTGATCTCTCATCTTTGTTGTTGTGAGTGGCAGGGGCTTGGTATGTGAGTAAAAGGTGCACAGAAGGAGCAGAGGAGGCAAGGCCAAAAGGACAACATGAGAACAAGCGGACAAATAAAAATAAAAACTTGATTCTTGCAATATAGGCATTTGAAATATTGCGCTAAAACCTAAATTAGAAATAATCTAAGCCCCGAGTCCCAGCCCAAACTGATCAACAACATTTGAATAGAAGAAGCAATCTCTTTTTCTATAAAAAAAAGTGCGCTGTCTCTGTAGTTAAGACCCATGACATCACACACACACACACACACACACACACACACACACACACACACTTCAAGGCTCCAGCAAAGACAATATTGGCTGGGAGAGACACGAAGTGAATTAATCAAGTTTTTGGCGAAAATCTGCGTTATGGTTTGCATATTACCACAAACAAGGTACTAGGTAAATGAATTGATGTTAGCTTCAACTGTAAGCCGGCAAGGGAAGATAGTCTCCAAAACTGGAAGCTACTGATACCATCTTCTTGCATTGTAAAGTGTTCTCACCTGTAATGGACATTGTTTTGTGAACAGTAATTAACGGTTTCAACATTTCTAAGTGTGTATACTTCTGTGCAGTATAAGTGGTGATGCAGCCCGGACTACCAGTGAGAACAGTGGTTCCGCAGGACAGGCTAAAGCTAGCACATGCACGGTGCTCTCGTGCTATAAGGGGACATCGGCTGCGCTGATAGACTTAATGCTCTCTCAATCAGTAGACAACGGGAGACACATTTGACAGAAGTACCGAAAGCAACAAATTCTAGTACTGAACTGTTTCATGTTCTATTACCGAAAACGTACTTTAGTTTCAGCATACTGTGCAAAACTAGTTACCACTGATCGGTAGAGAATCTCAGGCTCCAGCACGATCACCATCAACCTGCTCCACTCCATTGTCCAAACCACTCATCCCTAAGCGGGCACTTCAGGTCTCCACCTCTCCCAGAGCATCCTAACTCCTCCACTGTCCCACTCCATCCCCCTCTTTCCTTCAGGGAACGTAGGGCCTAGTTGACCTCCCCTGCCCTCTGGACTGGAGCCCTTACTCTCTCCGCTGCGCCTCTCTGTACATAACCTTAATTGATGTTTAACCCCTGAATCAGCTGCTAATGATGGCTCAATTAACAGCTTGCTGGAGGAGAGATTAGTCCTGGGTAAGTAAAGAATGTTCTGCCCTATAGCCAAGGAGAAGCAGAGCTCACTAGGCTTTAATCCTTGGAGGGATGGTTGGGAGACAAAGGTTGCCAGGACTGCTTCCCACATTACACCTCTGTAGGTCTTTGATTGTGGACTTCAGGAAACAGCAGAGGGAACACCCCCCTATCCACATCGATGGATCAGTAGTGGAGAGGGTAGCAAGTTTTAAGTTCCTCGGCATACACATCACAGACAAACTGAATTGGTCCACTCACACTGACAGCGTCGTGAAGAAGGCGCAGCAGCGCCTCTTCAACCTCAGGAGGCTGAAGAAATTCGGCTTGTCACCAAAAGCACTCACAAACTTCTACAGATGCACAATCGAGAGCATCCTGGCGGGCTGTATCACCGCCTGGTACGGCAACTGCTCCGCCCTCAACCGTAAGGCTCTCCAGAGGGTAGTGAGGTCTGCACAACGCATCACCGGGGGCAAACTACCTGCCCTCCAGGACACCTACACCACCCGATGTTACAGGAAGGCCATAAAGATCATCAAGGACATCAACCACCCGAACCACTGCCTGTTCACCCCGGATGACCCCATCATCCAGAAGGCGAGGTCAGTACAGGTGCATCAAAGCTGGGACCGAGAGACTGAAAAACAGCTTCTATCTCAAGGCCATCAGACTGTTAAACAGCCACCACTAACATTGAGTGGCTGCTGCCAACACACTGTCATTGACACTGACCCAACTCCAGCCACTTTAATAATGGGAATTGATGGGAAATGATGTAAATATATCACTAGCCACTTTAAACAATGCTACCTTATATAATGTTACTTACCCTACATTATTCATCTCATATGCATACGTATATACTGTACTCTAGATCATCGACTGCATCCTTATGTCACTAGCCACTTTAACTATGCCACTTTGTTTACTTTGTCTACATACTCATCTCATATGTATATACTGTACTCGATACCATCTACTGTATGCTGCTCTGTACCATCACTCATTCATATATCCTTATGTACATATTCCTTATCCCCTTACACTGTGTATAAGACAGTAGTTTTGGAATTGTTAGTTAGATTACTTGTTGGTTATCACTGCATTGTCGGAACTAGAAGCACAAGCATTTCGCTACACTCGCATTAACATCTGCTAACCATGTGTATGTGACAAATAAAATGTGATTTGATTTGGTGATTTGATTTGATTTGCAATGTGTGGAGATCCTCTGGCTGCAATTTCAGGATGAAGCATTGAGGGGAGGCCATTTTGAAATGACATGGAAAGAAAGGGGATGGAGGTGAAGCTTGCCAGTATACTTCTCACTTTAAGCGACTGTAGGTCTTAGCCATGATGAACAGCACTGTTGGCTTGTGGCTTCATTAAGCGAAGAGAGTGACATTTCATTCCCTTATAGTGTGCTGGAGTAAAGTGAGGCCCTGTGATGATTGAATCACAGCCATAATGGCAGAAGGTAGGACCCTGCTGTGCAGCGGAGTTCTTCCTGCTCTCCACACACAGTGTGGGAAAAGCAGTGGGCAAAGCTGCCCTGGAATAAAGGAACACAAAAGAGGCCATGAAACGATCACTGCGAAAGCACACACTCCTTATAATATATGATATAACAAAAATGCTCTCATTCTCTCCAAAGCTGTTGGTTTGTTACAGGTGGAAAACATTTTTTTTTGGGGCGTGACAATAAGCAGAGGCTATAGTTATCTGACCTGACTGAAGTGAAGATAAGATGTCTTCCATCGCAATAGAGCGAGATAACATGAGGTCAGCTGTACGCCGGTGTATGGGGGTTCAGACAGACATTTAACTTGAACTATCCAGGCATTATTTCAGCCTAGGGTTAGGCAGTGATTAAATCACATCAATATTTGTGTCAGGCAAGGGGTCGCCAGTACACCATTGATTGTCCCAGAGATTAGTGCTTAATTGAAATTACACTGTAATTGGAGGAGAGAAGGCTTTGACCAATAGAATGTTCTGGGCAGCAGATTTAGGCTATGCTGATCACTTGCTCTTTAGTCTAATCTATAGATTGCTAGACCACCACTTCTATCCCTTCTTAAGTATCCTTACTCTCTCTGTATCTCTGTCATTCCCTCCCTTCCTACACAGAAGCTCACGCCAAAACAAATATTTTACAAACACACACGTACCACACATAAAAATACAGTAATTGTATGGGCACATACTCAAACACTTACATGAAAACATATTCAGTCATTATTCCATACAGACTGCCACATGTGAGATGTCTGAAGAGCACAATAGCTGACCATCTGTGTTTGCAATTCAGCAGGACGCTGCAGCATGAGAGGATGATTGTTATTCCTTGGAGACTGAGTTAACAAAGGAATCTTCTTTTTTTGACTGGAGCCACCATGTGGCATGGCTATTCTGAGGGCGCCATGTAAACATTATGTTTTTACTTGTGTAATTACAGTGCTATTACATAGGTATAAGACCAACTTAATCTAAAGTGTTACCCATTTGCCTTAATATAACTTAAATTTGATTTTCGAGTTGCCCGTTATTAAATAGTAAGAGACTTCTCTGGCAGAGGCTAGTAGGATGCCTCCTTGCTTGCAGTCACGCTTCTCAAGCACACAAAAGGCTTTTACTTTGCTGAGCCTAAAAGTTATTTGTCGCTAAAGCCTTTCACTGTTTGAGGAGAAAGTACACTAGTCTACTTACACTCAATCTGCCAGTTTATGCCGTGTGTAGCCTAGCAGCAGGTAGCCTAGTGGTTAGACCGTTGGACTAGTAACCGAAAGGTTGCTAGATCGAATACTCGAGCTGACAATGTGAAAATCTGTCGTTCTGCCCCTGAACAAGGCAGTTAACACATTGTTCCTAGGCCGTCATTGAAAATAAGAATTTGTCCTTAACTGACTTGCCTAGTTAAATAAAGGTCAAATAAATAAAATAAATACAAGTCTGTGTGCATGTTGAGAAAGAAAGAGTGTGCAAATCATCCAATTGCAATACCCAAACACTTTAAACTATTTCATGACATCCTCCTGTGGCACATGTGGGAATGATGGTGGGAGCCTCTAATGATGTCAAAATTGAGGCCAGCACAGGAGACTCATGAGGGCCAGTGTCTTTCAGAAAGACAAGAATAGATAAGGTAGGGGAGCTGTGAGGGGGAGGAGTGTTAAGCTCCCATTAGCTCTGACATCTTGACAATGTCAGAGACAGCAGAGTTATTTTGTATTGTTTGGAATACCCAGTCCATGGCACTGGTCCTGACCCATAGCGTCTCAACGATGAAAACAGATTAGCCTTTATCTGGGTGAAAAGTATAATTTACCTTTTCTTATTTGTTTCTGATCATGTTCCCTGTCTTACCTGTAAGTACTCCTCAGCGGGAAACACAGGGGCATGTCCTTACGGGGACAGCTCATTGTCCTGTAATCTCCTACTCGGTCTCTGACTGCTCTGAGGCTTGCCAGGGCTGGTGAGAACCACTATCTGGACTGTGTCCCTGAGGACCCTGTCTCTGCCATGTGACACCCTGACAGGAATCACAACGTGCACTATACCTGCCTGCATAGCTGAAACACTCATCAGTTTATGCCCCTCATTTGTGGGGGGAGGGCAAATACATTCATACATTTAATCCCACAAGTGAGACACTGAACTGTCACATATTGAGGTTTAGGAAGTGCATTAATTCAAATCACTAGACTTCCTATGTTACTGTAAAAACAACATGCCAGGGTAATGGAAAAACTGACATAATATAATTTCTCCCTCAAAGAATATTGGGAAAGAATTCTTAATACAACACGCTTGTCTACACATCCTATCTCCAACACTTTCACGCGCAAAAGGGATTCCGGATTTTAGAATAAATCAATAGTTTGTTGACACTTTTCCCTCGAGAAAACAGCAATTATACCACAGGCAACAATTTTTGCGCCGTTAAATTCATATACAGTCAGGTCAAAAGTGTTTTGCCAATGTTTACCATTTGATGGACGCAAAACATTAACGTTGGCTTACATGCGCATTCCGTTGATACCAAAGGTTCCTTAAATTACTTTTTTTTCTGACACATTGATGCTCTCTTTGCACTATGCTGTGCTGTAACTCTCTTGCCGATGGAGAAAGATTCCATCGAATTGCGTGTCTGCCATGAAGGAACAACCAACAATAGCCTCTCAATAGGAATAAAGTGTGCAGTAAACTATTCATTCTACTCATTTAAGTGAAATCAATTCATATACATTAAGAGTAATCGTGTCAAAACCTCGGTGACACTTTCCATAAATCGTTCTGACAGCTCCTGGTGAACGGTCACCACGGCTGTTGCGCTCATGAAGGAAGAGAATCCCAGCATCCATACAATCAACAATTATTGGCGTTTATTAACTGTGCTAGTATCATACCATTGAGGCGACATAAAGTAATCCCTAGTTTGCAAGTAATACAAACCAGCAAGCAAACTCTCCATCATGTAGTCTACCCTTGACACTCAAAATAAAGCACGAGACAGCACGCGACCACCACACCGAAATATGGTTGCTTAGAGTTGCCCTCAGTTCAATGACATCAGAAAGTGGCCATTCGAAAGCAACATGTTGTTAAATATAAGTTATTCAAAGTAAACAGTTGCCTAATGTTACTGACCAAACACATTCACTAGCAGGTAGCTAACCTGGGTAACGTTAGCGAGCTTGTGAAGAGTGACTTACCCTGTAGAACTGTATCCACATCTGTCTGGTGAAACTGGAGATTCAAAAATATATGACTATGTATTTAAAATGTTGATTGAGGAATACAAATTATGTAAACAGGCTGTCTACCGACGTCAGTAGATATTTTTTAAAAATCATTCCTCTTGAAGTACAAGGTAACTATTTAGTTCTGTCAAACGATACAATGTAGCTGCTGCTGCCCAATCTATCATGATTGGCACTGCTTCATGATTGACACTAGCCGGACCAATAGGCAAGATATTTTCGTGTTGTTTAACCAATCACTGGAGACGTCACAGGATTTGACTCGTCAACGTGAAGTTAGTAGAAGGTGAACCGTGAAGTAGGAAGGACTAATGGTGAGATCATGTGTGAGTGTATCCCTCCGCCACTTCTGTTTTACTGTAAGAATTAACGTTTCTATGTGAATCATGATATCCATTGTCAATATTGTCTTACTTCTCGAATTTACGCACAGTGTTTGAAACAATGCAGTGTGTCATTTCAATTGTGACGCCAGTGATTTCTTATGTGTTGGCCTTGTAGCATAATAGCAAAATAAATGTTATCTTTCCTCTTGTAAGGCTATTGAATATGGCCAATAATCTGACATTATACGTGTCTGTTTCCCCCCAATACATTTATCTTGCATTTAGTCTTATTATTTGGCTATATGCTGTTGGACAAAAGTGCATCCATAAGCTCTATAGTAGTATATAGGTACAGCATAACCTACGGAAAGTAACATACAAATCCTGTACAATGGGTATCACCCAATGAGGTAGAATTGGAAACTTCGATTTCTGCAGACTTGAAGGGTAGGTTACGCACTGAGCGAAAAGCAGAGCAGCGTTTCAATGATGAACTACTTTATCTCATGACTGCGGAAGAAAATGGTGTTTACAGTGAGGAAAGGTGTGATGCTGGTCTGCATAGAAATGAAAATGTACGGATGTAGTGTGAAGCGCATGACACGCTTGAATGTTCATTTGCTCATAATCATCTGTAAAGTTTTAAGGCTACTTCACCAGTATAAACACGTAATGTTATTTATTCCAGACTAATGAAAATATTAATACAGTATTTCTATCTTATTTAGTTTCATATTACAGTCTGTCGCACATAGCCTACGTCACCACCTAGTCTGTAGCCTATGAAGCAGATGGTAAGGGCTGTCAAATGTAAAGTCACAGGACATGGTTTCACAGAAATATGAAATTATATTGTATCTGGAAGTAGCCTACAGTATCAGTATCTCCATAATTGAAACAAATGTGTCCGTTTATTATTAGACAGACTGATTTACAATGATTTCGCTATACCCGCAATAACATAAGATTTGATTTGATTTGAAGACAAAAAATAATAATAAAATGTTTAATGGGCCTACTTCAATCTTTCCCACATTTGGCATTTTATCAAACTGTAGATGAGGTTCCTCTTATTAGATCAAATGTGCCTTTTTTTGCCTGTTGTAATATTTCCAGTCACATTTGGGGTCTCTTCTTAACTTCCCGTTTCTCTCTCTCTCTCTCTCTCTCTCTCTCTCTCTCTCTCTCTCTCTCTCTCTCTCTCTCACACACACACACACCAATAATGTGTCGTATTTCATTCTGTGCTGCCACAGTCGATGCAGAGCAGCATACGGAAACACCCAGCCAGGGAGACTCGGCAAATGGACCATTTAGTTGTCTGACACTTTACAGTTTTTCTCAATTGCTAAAACACAATTTCTGAAGCCTTGCTCCATTTCCTGAAAACATTAAACACAAAACCTCATCTTCAAGCACTATTTACATAACCTCTGACTCCTCTTGCAAAAGGAAACATTTGCCTCAAAACAGTTTTACTTGTGTTCAAAATCAAACACTGCTCTCAAATCATAAACAAAGTGATCAACATGATATACATTCTCAAGCAGTCAGTAAACAATACACCGAAAAATAGAAAGCACATTGTTCGAAACATACAATTTCCAGGGAGAAGTACATTTTTAATCTAAAAAAAGTATTCATATTTTTCCGTCATTGTCTTTTGATGAACGAAAATATGTTCTATCATAGTCGCTCAAAATTGATCATAAATTACTACTCTGCTTTGCTCTTTGCAATTTTGTTTTTTGTTCTTCCTCCTCCTTGTACCCCTTTGTCTGTGATACTCGAATTCTTGTTCTTTCTTGATATGAACCTGCAACCAGTCCAAATCTATTGAGCAGTCAGTACTGTTAATAAATAGAAAGCACAATGTTCAGGGCCATACAATTTGTCCATTGTACAGTATACAGTCTACAATGTACTGTACTACAGTATCCATTCTCAGACTTTCTCCTTCCCACCTTCAACAACTTGTTTGCTCTCTGAACTGGCTTATATTGGTTGTGTCACATCATTTGAAACAGGTTAAATCAATTTTGAGTGGTTGTGTTCAATCAATGACATATGTTCTCTATTTGCATTTGATTGTTGCCACTTGTGTTTACCAGTATGGATGACATGTGCATTAGAGTGCAGAAAGTGATTTGAGAATGAGAATGTGTTTAGAGTTTTGCTGAAAAGTCTAAGTGAGATCTGGAAATTGTGTTTTACCATGTGAAATAGTTTAAGGTATTGACAACAGACTGCATAATTAGCTAAATGAGTCCAGGCAACTGAGAACTTTGTTCAGCCAATGGGTTATAGTGTTTTAGCAATAGAGAAAAACTGTAATCTGTGTATCCCTAAATGTACATTGAACTTTTTGTGATCCATCAACGAGCAGCCAGAGAAACAGAAAGAGAGATAATTGGGGGGGTAATCAAGCAACAGTAGTAGTAGAGGGGAGGAATAGGCTGTAGGTAGAGAGATTACACTGTGTTTTATGCTTTGTGTAAGGAGCTTACGTAGTGTGGTTTTGCAGAGGAGAATTAATGCAAACAGATGGACACCCTGTTGGCCTCTCACACTGGCCTGTTCCTAGACGTTCAACCAGTTGGACTTGGAACCAGTTAGACCCTAATTTCACATGACTGGGAATACAGATATGCATCTGTTGGTCACAGATACCTTTAATAAAAAGTAGGGGCATTGATCAGAAAATCAGTCAGTATCTGGTATGACAACCATTTGCCTCATGCAATATGACACATCTCCTTCAGAGTTGATCGGGCTGTAGACTGTGCCTGTGGAATGTTGTCCCACTCCTCTTCTCTCTGTGAAGTTGATGGATATTGCCGGGAACTGGAACACGCTGTTATACACTTCGATCCAGAGCATCCCAAACATACTCAATGGGTGACATGTCTGGTGAGTATGCAGGCCATGGAAGAACTGGGACATTTTCAGCTTCCAGGAATGTGTACAGATCCTTGTGACATGGGGCCGTGCATTATCATTCTGAAACATGAGGTGATGGTGGTGGATGAATGGCACGACAATGGGCCTCAAGACCTGGTCACAGTATCTCTGTGCATTCAAAATGCCATAAAAATTCAATTGTGTTCATTGTCCGTAGCTTATACCTGCCAATACATTAACCCCACTGCAACCATTGGGCACTCTGTTCACAGCGTTGACATCAGCAAACTGCTTGCCCACATGACACCATACACACTGTCTGCCATCTGCCCAGTACAGTTGAAACCAGGATTCATCCGTGAAGAGCACACTTCTCCAGCGTGCCAGTGGCTATCGAATGTGAGCATTTGCCCGCTGAAGTCAGTTACGTAGCCGAACTGCAGTCAGGTCAAGACCCCGGTGAGGACGACGAGCATGCAGATGAGTTTCCCTGAGATGGTTTCTGACAGTTTGTAAAGAACTTATTCGGTTGTGCAAACCCACAGGCGTGGTTACACGTGGTCTGCAGTTGTGAGGGCAGCTGGATGTATTACCAAATTCTTCAAAATGATGTTGGAGGCAGCTTATTGTAGATGCATTAACATTAAATTATTTGGCAACAGCTGTGGTGGACATTCCTGCATTCAGCATGCCAATTGCACGCTTCCTCAAAACTTGAGACATCTGTGGCATTGTCTTGTGTGACAGAACTTCACATTTTAGAGTGGCCTTTTATTGTCCCCAGCATAAGGTGCACCTGTGTAATGATCATGCTGTTTAATCAGGTTCTTGATATGCCACAGCTGTCAGGTGGATGGATTATCTTGGCAAAGGAGAAATGCTCATTGCTAACAGGGATGTACACTTATTTGTGCACAACATTTGAGAGAAATCATATTTTTATGCATATGAAACATGAAACATGGCACCAACACTTTACATGTTGCGTTTATATTTTTGTTCCATATATGTTATTATTTTGGTAAGAGGTTCACTTGCAGTTAGAAAACTTTGTTTATTCTGAAACATAGGTAATGTTATGGAAGATCAGGTAAGTGTCCAAGCACATTCCACACAATAGTTACTTCTCACGATTAAGCAGTGTTTTCAAAAGTCACTCATAGTGTCATTGTGGAACCCTTTTTCTTTCAACTAAAAACATTAACCTCATGCAACAATATGATCATATATGTGTCTCCACAATCAGGATCCTCCACATAGTGCTGCCTGCATATTGTCTACAGAACTAATATTATGGTGTCTCTGTCTCGTCTCAGTTGATTTGGCGTTCTAGCTAAATGCAGTGTCCCTGGTGACCTAGCTGCCTCTCTCGCCCAAGACTTTTGCAGGCTAGAAACCCCTCATCCCATCCAAACACACACATTAGCAACAAGAGGCTTTGAGGGAGGGAAGCAGGCTGTTATAGTGATGTAACCGGATTGCTCTTTATCAGAGCTCTTGTGTCCAGCAGACCAGAATAAGTACCAATCAGTGTGTGTGTGTGTGTGTGTGTGTGTGTGTGTGTGTGTGTGTGTGTGTGTGTGTGTGTGTGTGTGTGTGTGTGTGTGTGTGTGTGTGTGTGCGTGCGTGCGTGCGTGCGTGCGTGCGTGCGTGCGTGCGTGCGTGCGTGCGTGTGTGTGCGTGCATGTGTGGTGCCCATATTTATATTTTTAGGCATTGGCTACAGCTAACACTTCTCAATAGATGTCGTGAGACATGGATTTATCTTGATATTGGACCACTTTTAAGGTCAGACAATATCTGACATACTTGTAAATATTGTTTTTCACTTCTTCACCCTTGCTCTCTCCTCTCGCTCCCTCTTCATAAGCCAACATTTTCCTTTCTTTTGTCCCTTCTATTCCTCTCTACCTCTCTTTCTCTTTGTGTGGAGAATGTGTTAGTCCACGTGAAAGGTGTGTGGGTGCAGCTCCCTCTCTCTGCAGTGACCCGCTGCTCCGCCGCACTTGGCTTCCAAAGCATCCTGTCGGCTGCCTAGCAACACTCAGTGTCCATGGCAACAGAGCCAACAAACCCTCCCACCTCCATCAGCTGTACCCCCACAATGGAGCTTAAGTGTGGCAATCAGGAGCAGGACTAGAATCCTGTATCTGGGCTATAGTGAACAGGTGGAGTCAAATGTTACAGTAAAGCAATCACCATGTCTTAATACTAGTTGTTTTTTGGGGATGAGAGCCCACCAATTTTCAGCTAAGACTACCAAACTGCTGAGGGTTCAAAAAGGGTGACAGGTTCTCGAGAACCAGGATGCCCAAATAAGAGACTCGAGGGAGACCAAGTAATTGCACCGGTGTAGAGTTTCCAAAGTGCAGAGGTTGTATCTGTTATTTTGTAAAGAGAATAAAGCATAAAAAGTAACTAAGCCAGGGTCAAATTAGTTTTCAACTTTGACCTTTTTGTCTTTCATTCCGATATGAAAAAACTGTAACTGTGTCTTAACACATGGTACAGAAGCCCACCTGAGTTTTCGCTCTGATTAGAGACAGACATGGATGCATATAGGCCTATACATTCATGTGAACAATACATTTATGGCTCTGGTTAGAGGAGGCTCTTCAAACCTGTCCCTGGAGAGCTACACTCCAATAGGTTTTCTCTCCAATCCAAAATTGATTCAGTTTATCAACCAGCTAATTATTGGAATCAGGGTAGATTAGGGTTGGAGTGAAAACCTACAGGAAGGTAGCTCTCCAGGAACAGGGTTGGAGAGCCCTGGGTTAGAGGTAGTGTGCCCCCTCTAGTGGGTATAAGTAAGCATTACACCCAAGTGACATTTTTTTAAATTTTATTTTTATTTATTCCACCTTTATTTAACCAGGTAGGCCAGTTGAGAACAAGTTCTCATTTACAACTGCGACCTGGCCAAGATAAAGCAAAGCAGTGCGACAAAAACAACAACACAGAGTTACACATGGGATAAACAAATGTACTGTCAGCACAATAGAAAAATCTTTATACAGTGTGTGCAAATGTAGTAAGATTAGGGAGGTAAGGCAATAAATAGGCCATAGTGTCAAAATAATTACAATGTAGCATTAACACTGGAGTGATAGATTTGCAGATGATGATGTGCAATAAGAGATACTGGGGTGAAAAGAGCAAAAAATAAAATATATGGGGATGAGGTAGTTGGGTGGGCTATTTACAGATGGGCTGTGTACAGCTGCAATGATTGGTAAGCTGCTCTGACAGCTGATGCTTAAAGTTAGTGAGGGAGATATAAGTCTCCAGATTCAGTGATTTTTGCAATTCGTTCCAGTCATTGGCAGCAGAGAACTGGAAGGAAAGGTGGCCAAAGGAGGTGTTGGCTTTGGGGATGACCAGTGAAATATACCTGCTGGAGCACGTGCTACGGGTGGGTGTTGCTATGGTGAACAGTGAGCTGAGATAAGGAGGGGCTTTACCTAGCAAAGACTTCTAGATGACCTGGAGCCAGTGGATTTGGCGATGAATATGACGCGAGGGCCAGCCAATGAGAATATACAGGTCGCAGTGGTGGGCAGTATATGGGGCTTTGGTGAAAAAACAGATGGCACTGTGATAGAAAGCATCCAATTTGCTGAGTAGAGTGTTGGAGGCTATTTTGTAAATGACATCGCTGAGGTAAAGGATCGGCAGGATAGTCAGTTTTACGAGGGTATCTTTAGAAGCATAAGTGAAGGAGGCTTTGTTGCGAAATAGGAAGCCAATTCTAGATTTAATTTTGGATTGGAGATGCTTAATGTGAGTCTGGAAGGAGAGTTTAAAGTATAACCAGACACCTAGGTATTTGTAGTTGTCCACTTATTCTAAGACTTCACAGAGTTGTGATTCTAGTCATGCAGGCGGGTGCGAGCAGCGATCGGTTGAAGAGCATGCATTCAGTTTTACTAGCATTTAAGAGCAGTTGGAGGACACGGAAGGAGTGTTGTATGGCATTGAAGCTTGTCTGGAGGTTTGTTAACACAGTGTCCAAAGAAGGACCAGAAGTATACAGAATGGTGTTGGCTGCCTAGAGCTGGAATCACCAGCAGCAAGAGAAACATCATTGATATATACAGAGAAAAGAGCCGGCCCGAGAATTGAACCCTGTGGCACCCCCATAGAGACTACCAGAGGTCCCAACAACAGCCCCCCGATTTGATGCACTGAACTCTATCTGAGAAGTAGTTGGTGAACCAGGCGAGGCAGTCCTTTGAGAAACCAAGGCTATTGAGTCTGCCGATAAGAATGCGATGATTGACAGAGTCGAAAGCCTTGGCCAGGTCAATGAAGACAGCTGCACAGTACTGTCTTTTATCGATGGCGGTTATGATATTGTTTAGGACCTTGAGCGTGCCTGTGGTGCACCCATGACCAGCTCGGAAACCAGATTGCATAGCGGAGAAGGTACGGTGGGATTCAAAATGGTCGGTGATCTGTTTGTTAACTTGGCTTTAGAAGACTTTAGAAAGGCAGGGCAGGATATATATAAGTCAGTTTGGGGATCTCAGACGATACGAAAGAAAGGTTAACAGGCTAATAGGGTTTGCAACAATTGCGGCGGATCATTTTAGAAAGAGAGGGTCCAGATTGTCTAGCCCAGCTGATTTGTAGGGATCCAGATTTTGCAGCTCTTTCAGAACATCAGCTGTCTGGATTTAGGTGAAGGAGAAGCGGGGGGGACTTGGGCAAGTTTCTGCAGGGGGTGCAGAGCTGTTGGCCGGGGTAGGAGTAGCCAGGTGGAAAGCAAGGCCAGCCGTAGAAAAATGCTTATTGAAATTCTTGATTATCATAGATTTATCAGTGGTGACAGTGTTTCCTGGCCTCAGTGCAGTGGGCAGCCTGGAGGAGGTGCTCTTATTCTCTATGGACTTCACAGTGTCCCAAAAGTTTTTTGGACTTTGTGCTACAGGATGCACATTTTTGTTTGAAAAAGCTAGCTTTTGCTTTCCTGACTGACTGTGTATATTGACTGTAACTTCCCTGAAAAGTTGCATATCACAGGGGATATTCGATGCTAATGCAGTACGTCACAGGATGTTTTTGTGCTGGTCAAGGGCAGTCAAGTCTGGAGTGAACCAAGGGCTATATCTGTTCTTAGTTCTAAATGTTTTGAGTGGGGCATGCTTATTTAAGATGGTGAGGAAACCACTTTTAAAGAATAACCAGGCATCCTCTACTGACGGGATGAGGTCAATATCCTTCCAGGATACCCGGGCCAGGTCGATTAGAAAGGCCTGCTCGCTGAAGTTTTTTAGGGAGCGTTTGATAGTGATGAGGGGTGGTCGTTTGACCGCAGACCCATTACGGATGCAGGCAATGAGGCAGTGATCGCTGAGATCCTGGTTGAAGACAGCAGAGGTGTATTTAGAGGGCAGGTTGGTCAGGATGATATCTATGATGGTGCCCGTGTTTACGGATTTAGGGTTGAACCTGGTTGGTTCCTTGATAATTTGTGTGAGATTGAGGACATCTAGTTTAGACTGTAGGACGGCCGGGGTGTTAACCATATCCCAGTTTAGGTCACCTAACAGTATGAACTCTGAAGACAAATGGGGGGTAATCAATTCACATATGGTGTCCAGGGCACAGCTGGGAGCTGAGGGTGGTCTATAACAACAAAATTGACAGCAAGGTCGTAGTTTACCTGTTCCAAAGATATCATGAATTCATTGTTGAGGGCTTACACCATTTATGCCATTTTTACATTGCTTTTTAACTGGTTTGACATATGCTCACATTGAGATGAGGACATAACTGTGTGTGGGCTTCATTCAATTGAATCTGCATGTAGTATTTACATACCTGTAAACATGCCATTTCACCCCTGTTGTTTAGGGTTTGATTGATTCTGGTTCTACACAGTCAGTACATTATGCCTACTCTCTCAGTTGCTGATGTTATTTAAAGTAGCCCATTTTAAAGCAGATGATGGATATAGAATGGCCATGTATTGTTAGGCTTAAAGACCTAAACCATTTAAACAAAGTCTATGAGCCCATACATTTTTTTATTACAGTGCTAGGATACTGCATGCAAATGAATAGAATGGAAATCGGTATAATTAGGCCTATTTTTGTTTTTTAAACACTGTTTTTCGAAAGAGGCATTATGTAATGGACAAATAAAATCACTTGGTGGCGACCTCCATCAAGGAATTGGTCGATCCTGCACAAGTTATTTTTGCATCAAGGAAAAAATAGCTTGTGCAGGATAGACCAATTCCTTGATTATTATTATTATTGTAAGCATGGTTTGAGCCTAGGGGTGTTGAATGTGGAGAAATGTAGGGCTACATTTCTCCACATTCAACACCCCTAGGCTCAAACCATGCTTACAATAACCATGGCAATAAGGCTATGAAGAGGTTATAATTCATTAGAAGCCTATTAAAAAAGTTACAAAAATCACAGATATAATTGTGGTTCTTTATGATATTATTCCATGTTGATATTAGGCCTATCAATAAGATTTGCCTACTGGTAGATCCATAACAGAACTAAACCTCAATATCAGGTTTCATTATCTGCAGCATTATGAATACTTACAAATCTTTAGGCAGATGATGCCCAATAACTGACACTTATAAGACATATCCATATAGGGTTGACCTAGTTAAGACCTAGTTTTATATTTTCCTTGCATTGTCATTTGTGAATAAATAATCGATTGTTTTAACCTTTATTTAACTAGGCAAGTCCGTTAAAAACAAATTCTTATTTTCAATGACGGCCTAGGAACAGTGGGTAAATTGGCGGAATGACAGATTTGTACCTTGTCAGCTTGGGGATTTGAACTTGCAACATTTCAATTATTGGTTCAATGCTCTAACCACTAGGCTACCCTGCCACCCCAAATGATGCTGGTCAATGAGTAAGCACTTCATATACAGTCACTACACTAAGAAAAAAGGTGATATCTAGAACCCAAAAGGGTTCTTTGGTGGTACCCATAGTACAACCCTTTGAAGAACCCTTTTGGGTTCCATGTAGGACCCTTTCCAAAGTGGGTTCTACATGCAACCCAAAAGGGTTCTCCCTGGAACTAAAAAGGGTTCTCCTATGGGGAGTACCAACCTACTCCACGTTTTCAAAGTGAAAGAATTATGGAAAATGTTCAAAATTATTACAAAAATAAAAGATTACCCCCAAGTTAATAATTGGTAGCTGTGAATCATTTTGAATAGGATTCTACCAACCTTGCTCAACTCTCAGGGCAACAAAACATTATGAACACCCGTCTAAACTCGTCGGGCATGGTCTCTAAAAGGTGTCCAAAGTGTTCCACAGGGATGTTGGCCCATATTCACTCCAATGGTTCCCACAGTTGGGTCAAGTTGTCTGGATGTCCTTTGGGTGGTGGACAATTCTTGATACACACGAGAAACTGTTGAGCGTGAAAAACCTAACAGCATTGCAGTTCTTGACACATTCAAAATGGTGTACCTGGCACCTACTAGCATACCCCATTTAAAAGCACTTAAATATTTTGTCTTGCCAATTCACCCTCTGAATGGCACACATGCACAATCCATATCACAATTGTCTCGAGGCTTAAAAATCCTGCTTTAACTTGTCTCCTCCCCTTCATATACACTGATTGAAGTGGATTTAACAGGTGTCATCAATAAGGGAGCATAGCTTTCACCTGGTCAGCCTATGTCATGGAAAGAGCATGTTTTGTACACTCAATGTGTATCCGTTGTTTTTGTAAAAAATTCCTCAAGCTCAGTAAATTTGTAAATATGCAAACCTCATTTCTGACTTTCAAGCTTATTTAAGTCAGGACTGAGACTGGAACATTCAGGAACACTAACATCTTGAAAATCCATTCTGGTGTGTATTTGCCATTAAAATGTGTGTAACTGTCCTGCTGAAAAATGAAACTGTACCCCAGGATTAGGTTTTCAGAAGTCTATGAATGGTTTCCTACATTTCTTTAGTTGGGATATATTCCTTTCATGTTTATTTTGATCCAGGTGCTGGTGACAAGCATACCATGATGCTGCCACAACAATACTTGAAAATAAGATCAACAACATTGACTTCACTCCACATTACTGGCCTGTATGACAAAGAAGGAAGTTTTTTAAAATCCACTCCATTATCATCCATTCTGTTTGCGACAATTCTGTTTGCGACAAGGCTGTTAAAGAATATTGCAAGATAACACGGAAATGAACTTTTTGGCTTAAATAATAAACTACAGGTTTGGATCACATTCAATACAGCACAACACAGAGTGAAACCTTCTATATTTTAAACTATTGTGGTGGCAGAATCATGTAAGTCGCTCTGGATAAGAGCGTCTGCTAAATGACTTAAATGTAAATGTTATAGGTATGGATCAAAATACATATGGTAGGAGCAAAGCCAAGCTAAAACGTTAGAGGAAAACACTCTTAAATTCTCTGATAACCTAACACAGGGATAGTTCTATTTTTCAGCGGGACAATAACGCAATGCCAAAGATAAACCATAATTGCTTTCCAATAGTTATTGAGTGTCCCTTAGTGGTCCAGTCTCAGTCCTGATTTGAATATGCTTGAAAATCATAGACAAGGTTTGAATATTGCTTTTTCGATTCACAACTGTAATTAAATACCGCAAAAGGTGCTTCCACCAATTGTAGGAAAAAAATCTAATGTAAATTCAATTTTAAGGCAGCAAAATGTAAAGACTGTGAAAAGGGTGTGTAGACTTTCACTAGGTACTGTAATTGGTAATCAAAAAAAACTTTTTTGTAAACCTGTATCCAGACAATTATATACGACATAAGGGGTGGGGCAAACAATTTCCATAATTATATGTTTTTTAATATAATATGGTATGATGTTTTGGAGTGGTTATAAGTGGAAACGCCCACCTTTATAAGGAGCTAGGTATTCTGCATACCGTAATTTCATCGATAGGACTACTTTTGTCCTTGGGAAGAGTGGTGGGGGACTTTCCTCCATCCTTCCCTAATTTAGCGTGTGAACACTCTGCTTGTTACTCAGCCAACGGAGGCCTTTCTCTTCCTCTAGGAAGACCGCATGTGCCTGGAATTTAGAACTCTCTCACTTTTAATTTATGTGCATATTAATTGAACGCCATTGTAATTTCCACCGTGGGATACAACATGCAAATGAACAGTGTGTGTTTGTCAGATTTTTTTCTCCTCTGCTAATCCGGCACTACCGCAAGAGAGGAATATTTCTAAAACCAACCCACATGCCCATAATTATGAAACATCGTAAGTAGCCCGCATACCCTGCCAATGGACATAAAACAAATTCTGAATTATGACTGCAGTTGGTTCAATTAGCACGTTTCTGCCATGCTTAGTGGTGTATTCTTATCGGTCTTTGGTTGCATGGAAATGTCATGAAATTAATATTCCCATCAATGAGAATTGTGCAAATTAAGTGTTTTTTTAATACAAACAATACGAATAATTATATGCATAGGTAAGCCACCAGAAGGCAATGTTTATTCAATAGGATCCAAGGTAATTGAAAAAACCTACCTGCTGATTTTTTACATAATGTTAAAATAGTAGGCCAAAGTGTAGAGAGTGCTATAGGCTACATCAGCATGGGATGTTTCCATATTTTCATATTTGAAATATGCTATTTAAATTGCATTATTTCTGCTAAATGTAGCGTTGGCAGCACAACGGAGTAAAACCCATATGAAACATGATAGGCCCACTGAAGACAGTGTCTTCGATGAAAACAACTGTCAAAATATTTGATATCAAGTGAGAACCTGTAATTGACTTCTTCCACGTAAAAAATGATGGACATTTAATTTTTTATTCAGCTATCATTTCGCACTTATTATTTTATTTAAAATGTTCAATGGAACACT
Organism: Oncorhynchus nerka; assembly: GCF_034236695.1. Taxonomy (NCBI): domain Eukaryota; kingdom Metazoa; phylum Chordata; class Actinopteri; order Salmoniformes; family Salmonidae; genus Oncorhynchus; species Oncorhynchus nerka. The sequence goes on along the minus strand of NC_088398.1, from coordinate 20,437,973 downwards.
TTGAGTAACTAGTTCATACTTGTTTATTCTCAGCGTGAACAAACAAATAGCCTTAAAGGTCTAATGCAGCTGTTTTCATTTCAATATCAAATCATTTTTGGGTAACAACCTTATTGTGATTGTTTCCAATTAAAATGGTCAAAAAGAAACCAAAATAGTTTCTTAGCAAAGGACAATTTCACCCGCAATAATTTAGCTAGGAGTGTATGGGGGTGGTCTGAGTGGGGAGGGAAATCTGAAAACGAGTTTTTATTGGCAGAGAGGTTTGGAACTCTCTTTACTATTGGTCTATTAGCTAATTTACTGCCTGGCGATGTCACAAGGCAGGCCAAAACTCCATTCCACCAAAACAGGCAGAAATTTCAGGCAAACTTTTCAAACAACTATTACACTAAAAGGCATTATTATCATTTTCACAATTTCACAATAGTATTCCAACCTCACAGTAAGGAAATATATAGAACATATAGAAAAATCACGTTTTTGGCTGCCCTGGGCCTTTAAAGAATATATGCAGGTAAATGCCAATCCCAAAATTATGTATAGCCATATATAGGCCTATAGTTACCATTCATGTTTCCTTTAAATGATCGTTTCCGTTTTACAATGTTGGTGGTTATCTTTCATTATTTTTCTATCTATATGGAAGAGTTTTAAAGGACATTAACGTGTATGGCCAACATGAGATTTTTTTCAAAGTAAATAACCTATGATCAACTACAATTACTGGAGATTGACTACTTTTAGTCGACTATCTATCTGATATGTATGTAAGATATAAGTAAGTAAAAGTATGTAAGTGAAATATCAATATGCAGAATGGAGAGACGAATACACGTTATCAATGTTGCTTTAGACTATATTAATTATACATGGGGCATGCAATATGTGTCGGTTTTCCCTGTTGAAATTCCTCTATTCCATTTGGAATTTGGAATAGAGCCTTCTATTTTGAATAAAACAATGAAGTGCCCTAGTTACCACATATGATACTTGATTCAAAAATAGCATGTGGGATACACATTTTTTAAATACATAATAGGCTTTACATATGTATAACCTAATTGGAACTTTGGGTTGCCTTTAAGTAATGCCAAAAATATTAGTTACAAAACAATAATTGAGAACATGTGACGTGTTTTTTCTATTTTAAAAGGGTGCAGCCCGTCATGTGTGATGTGGGTTCAGTAAAAAAAAAAATTATGGTCTCAGCATCCATTTACTTAAATGTGATACTAATAATTGCCACTACTCTATATATTCCACCAATTATATTTAGATCCAGGATAAGAATACGTTTACATAAAAAATACCAACACTGTGTTCTGGGGCTGAAGTTTGAGTGACGCGTAACTTCAGGGCCATGCATGGAATGGACAGTGCCTCTTGACTGAATGCTATACAGGTGCAGTGGCGCACTCAGTTACATACTTCGTATTATACAATCTTACCTCTTCTCCAAGAATATGCCTATTTGTTGAATGCAGGAGGGGAAGTTTAATTCCTGCAAAGAAGGGACAAACAGTCCATATAATTCCATGTACTTTTATTCAGGAAGATAATGCAGCTGGACGTTGATGTATTGTCAATATTAAACGGTTTGTTTTCTCAATAGACGAGATATTAAATGTATTTAATAATATAACATCGACAAATAAAGCAAGTTGGGATGCTCTCCGCCGATTAAAATTATGAAAATATAGCCTTGCATTTTTGCTCTGATCTCACAAGGCACCGCATGGATTTAATTACAAATTAGGTAGTTGATATCCTATCCATTTGAACATATAGGCGAGAAAGGCTTGTTGTGTTAAAACCTTTTGTCCATTGAGATCTAATCTGTCCAATAGCAGTCCTAGTTAAGACTATAATTAACCCATATTTAACTAGGTAAATCAGTTAAGAACAAATTCTTATTTACAATGACGGCCTACTCCGGTCAAACCCCGACGACGCTGGGCCAATTGGCCAGATGTGATACAGGCTGAATTCGAACCACGTGCCATAGTGACGCCTCTTGAACTGAGATACAGTGTCTTAGACCGCTGCGCCACTCGGGATCCTGGTTACCCATAATCCCATTGAATTCCATCATTAGTTCAGTTAAATCTGAACGATTTAACTCCCATTGATTCTCACACATGATTCACAGATTAATATCATAGTCAAAGAGCATCTCCACCCCCTTCACGTAATGCTACCCGCACTTAAACTAAACCAGAGCAACTGGTGCAGACACATAGGCATAACCTCTTTTAAATGAGGCCAAATTTAAAGGATAGGAGGGGATTGGTGCTAGGAAAATATCTCTAATGTTGTCTAAACGCCCCCAGGCATACATTCAATAAGCACTCAAAAACCCCACGAGCTCAGAGGTCCAATGATGAAAATGGTCCCATCTTCACGCTCGCGCGTCACCTTAATACTAATAAGCTTCGTGCAGCCCAGTTCATTTTTATGAACACATCGACCTCCTGCTCTTTAATACTATAGGCATACAACCACGCTGACAACTCAATCGCAGAGGTGAACAGTGCTTAAAAGACCGATTTTCACCATTGTGCCCCCTGCACAAAAAAACATCTCGTTTCATGATGGGCGTGGTCGTGTTATTGCAAATCCTATTTTTTTCATTCGATTCTTTCTTACGGTTATGAATGGGGAAGGGAGGCCGAGAGAAATAATTGCTACAATGCCTTCCTGTCAGGTATGGTGTAGGGGTGCTCGGTGCTGAGAAAGTTTAAATCGAGCAGTCTTTTACCACTGACACCGTCAGAACGCAAAGGGTAGCCTGAACCTTAATCCCCAAACCCAATTAGTGCTTCACGCATTGGATTTACTCCAAGTAAATTCTCGGCCAAGCAAATTATGTAAGAAGATGGCAATGTGTGTTCAATATTCAGCCCATCATTCATTTCTACTCTACAATAAAGCATTTGGTATCAAGTCCTAAGGAGGACAGAGTAGGACGAAACCGACAGAACGGGCCTAGAGAAATGCATGAAATGTTTTGGCATTTTTCATATAGACTGTATAACCTCAACTTCTTCAGTTAAATAAATGGAAACGGGTATGACACGCTAGAGATCATACGATGTAAATATTCGTAGTTCTTTCTCATTTTAAGTGTTGGCACCTGTTGATATTCCTCCTCAGAAACATGGGCTGTGATTTCTTCTTTTTCACAAGTTTGTCGTTTAAAATGACTGTTTAGCCCGAACGCATACGATAAAGAGGTTATAATTGTGCCAAATGCCTGTACAACAAATTCATCTGATCAATCAAAATATTGTACACAAATCTGCACATATCCAGAATAGTGCAGGAATTCGACAATTGAAATGCATACAGTTTACAGTACACTGGCTTGTAGGCCTATACAAATTAATCAAGTTACATTGGTATTAAAGTCGCCTCAATTGCCTGTGTTTATTTTCTTGAACTGTGGGTACATAATATGCTTACATACATATTATATTGTGTTTCTGTATTCGTTATTGTCAAAATAATTTCGTTGATTAATACTTCAACTGAAGGAGGGGTATTTGGATTTAGTAAAAAACTCAAGCAATTCAAGATTGGAACGTTAGAAAGCTTGGATCGCCCCCTTCACAAGACCTTGAAGATTTTTACTTTGTAAAATGTAATACAAGTGTAATTACTCACAGCCTTAAATGCTTGTTAGGCCTATTGTTTCGAAAATTGTAGAGCAGTTTCAAAATATGTTTTCCATTGATTTGCCATGGCCACAAACGTCTCCCTAAAATACAAAAAAAAGACTATTCTATATTCTATAATAATTCAGGCTACAGGCAAGCAAGTGGCAAAACATTTTTTAGAACACAACATTGTAGAAACGAATATTAAATATAAACCTCCAGCCTACAATATAAGATCTGTATTCTATTCTATTTTATTCGACATTATGAGCAATACCTATTATGAAGGAGCTTAGCAACTAGGGACTAGGCCTACACCCTTATATTTGTGGTGAAGAAGTAAATCCAGATTTTTCAGCCACATTATTATACCATTACAAGAGTGGCATCTATAGGCTACCAGCCTTTGTAACGTTGTCATTCTGAAGCACATTGTGTTCCCCATGATGACATCGTGTAGCTACGTAAAGCTCCTACACGCATGTCAGCAAATTGGGGCCTCTTTGCATTCATATTTATGGACGCATTAATTAAGCAATTAATTTGGCATTAGGGCCTGCGCATCACTCTTCATAATTTCGAGAGTACTGCTATCGGGAGGAGAAACTAGTGGCCACCGACCTGCGAGCTAACGTGATCCACCGGAAAAAACTACTTTTGGTCAGTGAGAGACTATCTCAAACCAGAGCCTTCTTTCGAAATATGTCTAATGCATTGGGGAAACAGATTTTTGACTCAGAGGGACAGATTTACTGAGCGTCTGCACCAGTGCAAAGCAAATACATTTGGTTTCGTAACTTTGGTGCAGTGTTTACTTACTTATCAATTATTTATTCAATCATGATGTACCCTGCGTTTTGTGTTGTCCCACCAATCTGTCTCTTTACTAAATAAACGGGACCATTGATCATCCGTGAATACTGAACAGGGTTTGTGTAAGGACTATATAAGCATTCTGGTAGAGGTTGTTTCCTGCACACTTGAAGTGAAATAAAGCGCTCTCACTCCTGTAAAACCACAATACATGCATTGTGATTGTTAATAGGCTATAACGTATATGGCCCATAAACATTGTTTAATTAAGATATGAATCATGAACTAAACTTATGCACCATTGCAATGTGACCATAAGCATGCATTAGATTGTTCTATCTAAGACAAGGAAATCATTTTCGGAATTTGAACACACACAGACATTAAACACACACTGACATTAGAAATATAGGCCTGGACTGCATTTTATCTTGCGTGCAAATGTGCATTGAAGTGCAATGATGAGTAGACCTGCAGTGAAGTGAAAAGCTTACTGTAAAATATATTGGCATTTTTCATTCTTAAGGCTTTTCTGAACTTTATTTTTACCGATTGCACCACAAAAAGATTATGTTTTTGCTTTTGATCCACACGAAGGGCCTCCTTCTCTTCTCCAATTGAGCGTCAAGATTAATTTTGTACTGATTAGCATATGCAAATGCTTTTTTAATTGCAGGCGTAATGACTCTTGCGTGTGAGATTTTTCAACACGCCATTTTTGTTCCTGTATGGTTTACAGGAAACATTTTTCAATAAACAGACCTGGATTACTTTGTTATTCATAAGACATTCCTACACTTAATACCAAATAATGTAGACCTACTAAATGTAATTGTAAAGTAGACCTGCAAGTTTGTATTTTTATCTGCATGAGGCATGTACGCTACTACTGAAACGCTCGGTTGCAATTCTCTCAACGTAATGCTATTCACACAATTCCAGAGCAGATGCAATGTTGATTATTTTTAACATTATATATCAAAAAGTGCAAGCGGACAGGTGCAGCCCTATGGCAAATGTAAAGGTAAGAATATATGTAGGTATCATGTGTAGCCTATTTGCAATAGACATATTTGACATATAATAGACATATTTGATATCCGTGTTACAGAAATGTGTAGGCGATAATATATCGATAATATATCGCCTTGTTTCTCGGTATATAAAATACCTGATGTAAAAACTTCCTCTCGGTTGATGAATGATATAGGGGGAAGGGATTGTCTCATGTGGCGCGAGGAGGGTGTGTGCGCGCAATGGACTCACATGGAGTCTTGACAATATGTCCAGATTTAGGGGGACAAAAGATCGTTGAGCTTTGAGTTGCTAAGCACGTCTCAGATTCTAGTTTGCCAAGACAAGGGTGGCAATTTATTAGCAGTGGTGAGAAAACTAGAAAGAGCTAGGTTGGACTTGGGAAATATATTGCAAAATGCATAATTTTAAGCCCTGACACACAAATATGATTGTTTATCGGGGAAATGTGATATGATTAAAAAATAATTGATAAATAGGAGTGGGCGTATTATGGGCAAAGTTGAAAAACAATTGAGGTATTGTGGTTTTTCAATTTCAACACCCCATGTCTGTATCTCTCTCTCTCTCTCTCTCTCTCTCTCTCTCTCTCTGGCTCTCTCGCGCTCTCTGTCTCTCACAAGCGCGGACACACAAACACACACACACACATGCATAAATATTATCAAAGTTGCATTGCATTAGTAGTCTATAATTGCCACATATTTCAATTAAAAAATAGCGTACACGCCCTAAAGGGATTGGGAGTGACCTGTGCCTTTGACCCAAAGCTCTTGCACTGGCAAACCTTGCTATTGCCGGATACACACCTCTGCTGATTTGGGCTCGTAGCCTAAAGGCTATACTTTAATGTGCCTTGATGTGTGAATAACAAAACTATGTTATTTGGAGGAATAAGGCCACCAATCCACAAAACCATGAGGCAACTGGTCGGTGTTTGATCAATTTGCTTGCTTCATCTCCTTTTTAATTTCTCGCTGTGCAGATATAATTTACGGTGCTCTTATAAACGTTGTGCCACGTCTTACCTTTGCAATGTGGCTCCATGACGCCCCCGTGTATAGGTAGGGAGCTATTCGTGGAAATGAGTGAATAAGACTCTGGCTCTGTAATTTACGTTCAAATCACTACAAAATCAAACATAGTCTTAGTATTTTATCAGACGCTCTCACGTTGGCTTGAGAAGAGTCTAAAATATGCACAGAGAAGAATGGATCAGGTTTTCATCATGCCCAAAGTGCTTATAATCGCATTGGGAGTCTGAATCAACAAGTTTCCATGCTCAGTATGAGGCTATTGCTTCACTAGAAGCAAGAGCAAAGATGGATCTCAGGCGGGTTGTCATTACGCACACATACATACACACACATGTTCTGCAAGAGAGAGTTCACGTTTTCATGGTTTGTATTTTTATGTAGGCCTATGTGTGTTTTCCTTGTATGTTTGGGTTTTTGTTGCAATATGCCTAATTGGACAATAAAGATGTTCTGAATCTGAATCTCAATCTATTACCAGAAGCAAATTAAGAAGGATATCATAGTTATGGATGCACGGAATCTGGATGATAAAACAAGAGTGTTGTCCTTTACATAATGTTTAAGTCAGGTGTGGTGTCACACAAAATAAGTTCATTATCAGAATCCTCCCTTGGCAATCATATTCCATTTTGTTAACCAATGCGTAAAGTCCACGAATGATTACATGATGTATTTACCACAGCATTTACCAGCCAAAAAAATGAGTATTTCCTAAACTGATGCGCTAGTTGTTCACGGGAAGCTGTTCACGAGATTAAACCCGTCAGTAGACACATCACAGAATGAGCACTACAATACATATTCGATGTGTGCGTAATTAAAGATAATAAGTATTTACGCACGGTGAATTTATGTCAAATGTTAGCCTAAAATATGCTACGACTAATAGGCACCTATAAGAAGAGTGTACATTTTTTTGTGTGGTTTTAGGCTAAACTGTGCAAACCGTGAGGCTGTACTGCCAGGAGGGGGTTGGGAGACATGCAAGAGTTGCCTGACGAGTGATAATGAACTTGAGACGTGCAAATTGCCATCATACATTTCTGACCAATCTCTTGTCCACCACGGTCCCCGGGTTCCCATCACGCGGTCGCTGTGGGGAAACGAAGCCATTGTCCCAACCCATAGCCCATTAGCTGCTACCAAAGGACGGTTTTAGGCTTGCCCTTGGTAACCTGTGCATCGTTGTGTGCTGGAGAGAAGAAAACAAGCTTACCAAGCTAAGCCCGGGAAAGAAACAGTAGCCGTATTTATAGTTTGATCTCTAGGAAAGCGTCCAACATTTGGAGAGAAAGAAATGGGGACCCCTGAACACTGATAGAGAGAAACCCACAACAACTGTGGCTGACAAAGTTGTCTCTTTGGCAGTCGAACCTCCTATTGAATAAGTAATTTATTCAAAGGAGATTTTCCTCCCCACGATCTGATTATTATGATAATCAACTGACCTAGACCCCTTTCTTGGCTCTTGTCTGCTGGTCTGGACTCTGTGCTGACGGTAAAAGCTGATTTGCACGGTCTCACCCTGGCAATCCAGTGGTCACATTCCACGAGTCTTCTGTATCAAAGAGACAGACAAAGGGAATGGGGAATGCGCGCACTTGATTCAGGCGCAGGAGTTAGTCCATAGTCGCAGGGGCCTTCATGTCAAACGAATATTTGTAACTAGACAAGATTACATGGAATTCATATAATCCCACAGGAGCCAGGGTCTAAAACTCACTCCAACCAGCCATGACAAACTTTTTACACTTTGGAGTTATAGAGTTATTTCACTCAATATTAGAAATATATCCCAAGTGGATTATTGAAGCCCATATCACTGATTCATATAATCTCAACCTCGTACCATTGGCATGAAATCACAAGAAAATGGACGCCATGAACAGACATAAAGGATTGTAGTAGTTTAGCCTATATGAGACGAATATCTTGGACACGTCCACTCTTGAGGGCGATAACATTTACCGTTATACAAAACCATGGTTGGGAGAGATGAATATATTCATATCGCAGCCAGTTTTCTTAATTTCAGAGGGGAGGGGACACAATAGAGCTGCATCGTGTCAGAGAGGCCCCTACTGTCGTGTCATAAGGGGAGGGTCTTGGCAATGCTATATGTTTTTTGGCAGGCATGTTTAAGTTCATATGCATTGTACAAGAGGAATGGCGAGCGCGAGGCACAGCGAACGGTTCACTTCGCTCTCCGCGGGGGGAGGCGAACACCATCTCTATGGGAAATAATCTCGATTATAAACAAGGGGGACCCAGCCGCGAAAATATGAATGGATGGGGCCAGCGCGACGTCACAGCGAGCTGCAGCCATGAAGCTCAAGACCAGGCGCGAGCCAACCTACAAGCGCTCAGTTGTTCTACATCTCTTGACTCGCTTGGTTGATTGTTGTGGAGAGCGTTTGTAACCATGGCTGGCAGACACCGGGGTGAGTATGGCATATATGATTAGAAAATGTATGTTCTGTTGCGTGCGGATGTATGTTCTATTTGAAGCGGATGCGGACAACGCAGTCGTAATTTTGCATGCATGTATAGCATAAAACAGAACAAATAAAAGAACACGTTAGCGCATCGTTTTATCGTGGTGGGTTTGGCACTCACGGTATGCTATTCGTGCAATATCGGCCGCAATAAATGCGTCTTTGGCACCGGTTTTCCTGTATCATTCGAATAGGCTATCAATTCAAATGGTTATGCTCATTTGAAGATTGTGTATGATAATTTCTATTGCACGGTGTCCGGACATTCGATAGCCTACCAGACAAAAAAACAACTAGCCTATCCATTACAGCTTGCCTTAATTTTGTAGGCTGAAATTATATTTGTAGCATATGGAAACAACCATTTCGATATATCCTCAATTTTGGATGTGGTCTCACTTGAATTGAATGACTGGAAGGGCAGGCTCACAATGTATTAGATACGACACAGCTCTCTCCTTCATTACACCCAACACTTCACCTATTACAGTTGAATAGTTTTGCACAAACAAAGAAAGATGGGATATGGTCAATCTTAGGCTAGGGGGCTTGATAACGACCTCCATTACGCACCATAGAGTAGACTAACCATGCCCCTCACACTGCAAGATTCCACATGCATCAACACAGACAGACGCAGACTCACTTAGGTAATATAACGCATATGTCATTTTACATACCATACAATTTCTACATAAATAATTCATGAAGCCAGATGTACTTATAAAACATCACAAGAAAATAGCCTACATGTCATCCGCCGTGTAATTTGCCACATAATGTAGTCTACAATAATGTAGCCTATTATTCAACTTCTATAGTTTTAAGGACAATTCGCCTATTCAAAATGTAGGCAAGGCCTTGATCAATTGATCATTTGAGATTCGAGTCCAGATAATGAAAACGCTTAATAGCAATAGTATAAAGTACTACTGCTCACACCTATAGCGGGTGGATGGAGAATCACAAGGCCATCAAATCCGCACGTGCACGTCGAATACCCGGCCTTCTGAGCACACTTGTGCGCGTTACTGGAGCATAGACCATGGATATGCATTTCCATTATGGTTTGTGAAGTAGTACTATATTTATATATATTGGTATGCCTGTACAGGACACTAATGTATACGTTAATAATCCGCAATAGCACATTGCATACACATTAGTTGTCATAGGCCATGGTATGATGTGTAAATAAAGAGACTGCAGAATTACATGAAATGTAACGCTTGCATTTTGCTGCCTAAGATGAAAAAGCGAATTGGTTTTTGCACAGCCAGGTTGTTGTTTGGTTTGGTTTTATAGTTCGTGCTACATCTGGTGACATTCTATCCATAAACGTGCGTGTTTTCTTTATTAAATTGCAAATAATTTAATGTGCACATCTCTTCCAAGCACCTAGCTGGATTGTGGGTTGTGCGTGATGTAGGTCTGACTCGGGTTTTGACGAGTACTGTTGAAGACCTTGTCTAAAAATCGATCTGCCTATTGCCTATATGTCTTTTAAAGAACTTTTTGGAGATGTCATCTGAGGCGTGTCCTACCTCTAGACTCGGGTACCTATCTAGCTCAGATGCCTGTATACAGGTAGATTACATAACAACTCTCTCGTGAATTTTAGCCTACTATCTTGGACCATGTAGTGGTTTTATGTCGCCTCAACGTCATATCTAGAAGGGCAGATGCAGGCTTGAGGCCTCGTACCTGTCTGTAGGGACAATAACAAAAGTAATATACTCAGTTCAAACGAAACTGGGTTGTTGAAATTGTTGACTTTAACCGGACAATTACCCTACGACTGCAGATGGGTTGGAAAATAAGCGTTTCTTGTTTTTTGTTTTTTTCAGGATTCAATGGAGAGACATATAGGCGCAACAGAGCAGGTGTCATAGGTAATATAAATACACCACACACTTTTACAGTCTTAATAACTGGCCAGGTATGGCTTAGACATTGATCACTTTAACTCAGTTAAATCACTTGCACAAATTCCAAATGGAAGAGACATTGTGGGACGTGTTTTGCTAAAATCGTAACTTGTTGTAGTTGGTTCGTGCTCTCCGGGATCCTTGGAACGTCCATACCCCGTTGAAGTCGACTTGTAAAATGGTTAAGGTAAGGGTTAAGGTTAGGGTTAGGTAATGGGGTATGGTTATGGATATAGATATGGTTGAGGTAAGGTTAAGGTTAGGGTTAGGGTTTAGGGTAGGGATGTCCCAAGTATACTCGATAACACCAACCTTTTGTAATTCGATTAGCCTATATGATATTATTTGTGCATAAGAGTGCAGTGCAAGTACCCATTGAAAACTTAGTCCATTCGATTCAATAGTTAAAATATTACAAATTGACTAAGCCTATGGATATTAATACTGTATCAATCATCATTTCACAAGAGAATACAGAAATTAAATGTTATTTTACTGCTTATCTACACCTTTGCGTTCATACTTGTCAAGCTCGTCATTTTTCAGTAGCAGTGGACGCTGTTGGTATAATGACGCCACAAGGTTCCAGTGTGCAGCGGTAGGCTACAGTAGCTTAGGCCCTCTGCCAACAGATTGCATCGACCGCGCCAATTACATATGATGAACATTTAGAAATGACCTCAGTTCGTGCCTCGTGCATAAGCATTGAGACCTGAGCAACAGCAATGTGCCAATACATTACAGATCAGGTTGGATTTAATTACATCGAATCACGTCATATCTCAATGGCATACATTGATCACTTTATTATAAAGCTATAACTACTTTCTTTGTACCTCAAATAAATCTACAGAAAATATGTGCATTGTGTATTGCTTCATCAAACATTTTCAATCATTCCTAAGCATACATTTGAAGGACGTCCCCAACGTCTTATACAATGGCGAGGAGTGATTAGGTTTGTTTGAATGAATGACTGAATGACTGAATGAATGGCTGAAAGAGATATACCCCTTGACAATTATGTGGTTGGCAAGATGCAGTAATAGACAGTCGAACCGGATCTCTCCTTGGCATGTTACTGCGCCATAGAAGCCTATCTGAATTTACCAAGGGGTAGGCCTAGGTTCAACTGTTAAAACAAGAAAACAAATGCAGTTATTTTTAACAAACGGATTGTATGATAGTTAATATGCTTATCGGGGATTTTGGTGTTGAAATCCTGGCACTGAAGGCTACTAAGAGACAAGGCAGCTGTCCACTATTGTGGTGCTGAATCTGACATGAGCTTCGTTACAGATGCGCAGTGTGAGTTCTTTGTAATCGCATCTGGTGCAATGTAGGCCTAATATGAAACATATTCTTTCTTACTTTATTTCCTTAAATAATGTTTATTATTATTACTTGAAATAAAGTTGGTCAAATGCATTGACGTTATCAGGAGGAATCGTCACCACTGCGTATCAAACTATTTGGAATTTGCACAGTATAATAATAACAGTAATAATGATAATAATATAGGTTAATAATATAGGCTGATAAAAACAACAACTCTCCACTGCAAACGATGAAATACATGTTGAATGTAATTTCTTGAAAATAACATAAAATACATGTTTTTGATTGTTTTCAATATAATGTTGAGAATATAATGGTACTTAAAGTATTAAAAGATGAAAGATGAAAGTATTATGACTATTTATTTGATCTAATAACTGAGCAATTTAAAAACACATACTGTGTACAGTATAAAAAAAAACAGCCAATTATTATTATTATTTTGTTGAATTTCAAATATTAATCCTGGGACAGTATAATTTAAAATCATTTCATGCTTTATAAGTACAATCAAATTAATCACTGTGATAGATGTACTTTATGCTTATATAATCAAGTCTTATTATTTGATCTAAGTTTATCTAATATCCATGTCAGATATAATTTCAAATGATGTTGTAACATGTAAATTCTCTCTGACAAAAAAACACGTACAGATCAGGACATTTCTGTAACTGCATCAGTATTTTGTTTTGATGTCATTTTGTCCTTGGCATGAAGAAATACCTTCCTGAGTGAATAGTCACTTTTTCAGGAAAGATAGTGGCATTCTTATTTCCAGCATGTGTGCATGCTTTTGTTTGGTTTGCACGTGTGTGTGTGTGTGTGCTTGTGTGCATGGGTGTATGTGCATGCACTGTATGGAATATGCATGTTTGCGAGTGCGGATGCTTTCAAAGAACCTTGCTTTGTCCTTGTGTATCATAATGTAGTAAGAAATGATAAAGGTGGTTAGAAATCCTTATGGTGACTGGTAGATTATGAACCAAAATAAGATAGAAGACACTTTCAAGCTTGAATCCTTGTTCTAGCTGACAGTAAGGAGAGGATGTGTTGTCTGCCAACAGTATGAGACTACAGGTAAAGATGTGTACACTAAAGGGGAGAATGTTCTCAGTCGTTCTCGCTCTCCCTCCATCTCTCCTGTCAGTCATTAGAACACGTATAGATGGGAGGAGCCTCGATGTGAGGCTGGGCACACAGGAAAACTTTTTATTGGCCCTTGTGCGATGTGCCATAAATGTGTGTACTCTGTGTGTGTGTGTGTGTGTGTGTGTGTGTGTGTGTGTTTGTGTATCTGTGTGTGTAGGTTTGCACTTGTGTGTGTTTGTGCTTTTGTGCATATTCTGACATCAACCTTGAACATGCCCTCCCCAATTTAGTGTGGAATCTCTGATAGATATGCAAATGCAAGAGACAAACCCTTCTCTCTGCATCTTACAGTAAAACGGTTTTAATTTAAAAAATACATTTTGGACATGGCGGGGGGCGGCGTTTGAAGCCATCACCCTCCTATGGAGCCAGTCCTTGTGAGAGACTGCCTCACCATAGGGGTGGGCGCAGGGGCGGAGAGGGGTGGTCTGGGAAGACTGGCGCCATAACCAGTTTGGACTGGTGTTTTGATCAAGCCTCATGCTGATTATTGGACTTTGAGGAGTTAAGGCTTTGGCTGCCATGTTATGGGCTGGCCATCCAATCAAAGGCTTTGTAACAGCAGAACAGTGAGGGTGGATTGGCAGGGAAATGTTGGCAGGCCAATTGCTGATGAGTACTTTAAGCAGAGGGTCAGGAGGTTCTGGTATTTTGTGAACTGTTAAGTACACATTTGATTAAAGTTGATTAATTTAAAATTAAAAAAATAACATTTTAGGTTCTGCATGAATGTGACCAGACCTCTCTATAGAACTGCTAAAGTTTACTTAGGGTGCTCTTAAGTTTGAAAATGGAAATTCAAGTTTTAATTTTTCTGAATGTTTATACGGTCTTTTTCCTGATTATAGGTCAGAATCTGGCCCATGCATATCACCTGTGGCACAAGAGGATGGGCAGCCTTAGGGGTTGGTTGTTATCTTTGGTTATCTAGCTGTATGAGTGGTGTACATTCTTCATAAAGCTAGATAACCGAAAGTAACAAGAATCCCATTACGCTCCTGAAAGGCACCAAGATCCCCAACACATATCCCCCATGCTGCACCACCCCATTCTACCAATCACAGCAAAACAAGCCACGAAAATGGCCGACATCATAGGACACGGAAGCAGAAGAAAAAGTCAAGTAAGTCGTGTGATGTCATCCAATTACACAGGTTTATGTGTGTATGTGTACATGTGTGTTTTTTTAGCTCAGCTTGACAATTACAACTATCTGTCTCTGTTATTCCATCAAATATATCACAATTGCCTTTGAGAATTTTAGCAGTAGATTTGAGAGTTTGAGTATTTGTTGAGTTTCTTATAAATGTACATATTTTAGTATTCACATTTTTGAGGCATTGAGATTTTCCCCTGAGCCGTAGAGTTGGGAAATCCTGATCGGTTTGAGATTGATCTCTAAAAATAATGAGTTATACACAATGCCATACACATATTTCCTCATATTTGCACATGGCCGATGGCATTGGTCCCTCGCAGCCCGGTTGGTCCAACAGGATCACTTGTAATCTAATAATCCCCCGATCCCTCTGTGTGGGGCTGCATGCAGCAGCTTATCCTTACGATCACATGGCCAGCAGTGGTGGGTGGGTCCCAAAGAACCAACACCAACCTGAATGGTGCTGACTGCGGACTTTGCTGAAATGCTTAACAAATTGGCCAGTCAGTAGCTGCAAGTAACACCATCCTATCACTGTAGCAATTCTGTACTTGGCTGATGGGTTTTTAGTTAAGGCTGTTGGAAAACAGGTGAAATGAATAGAAAGTATGGTTGCTGATTATAGCCTCTAATGTCATACGTTATTTGGATTGTGGAAGTTTACAATGGACTGTTTAAGTTAATCCCATGATCATGTCCCCTGCCAGCACATAGTCGAATGGACAGATTTGTTTGAGGCCAGTTTTGTTAAGCTAGAGGGTTGTTTATTTGATTTCTCCCCCTCTTTCTTTCATATGGGAAGGTGTTTGATTTTGGTTTTGTTTGGGAGTTTGATTTGAGGTGACAGTTGGCTTGGTTGTGAATGTGCCAATGGCGAAGCCTCCATTGCATGAGGTGCTACCATGTGGAAAGGCCTGATGGATCTTGTTGAATGCCACTGTGTGGGGCTCTGTGGGGGAGTGGTCCGAGGGCAATCAACCAGAAACTGCCCCCAGTGACAGAGCCATGAGAGAGGGAACAATCCGGGCCTCAGCCCATAGTGGGGAGTAATTGGTCAATCAGATCTTCACACCTTCAATCAGCCATCAAGGCAATGATGTTGATTTCTTTTCAACTAGAAAAAGAATCATGTCGAGTGAGGCTTCTAGTATGATTTTTCTGTCTTTCGGCCAAATCAGCCTTCCATAGCTTCAAGACATTACAGAGAAATTGGAGAGTAAATTGTATACTATAGCACCAGTATGTTTGAAAAACATGTTATTCATCTGGTGATCAATGGCCTAAACAGGGTTTCAATCACATGTACTCTGCTAAATTTATACATTTGAATTCTGCTTTGATAACAAACACAATGTTGACTCCAATATGGCACGTTGGACTAGACTGAAACTCCTGTTGGAGCGTTTGTATAGCAACAACACTCACAATGTCAATCTTAGCGGGTTGTGCAGCGGTCCCTGCCTGCTGCATTGCAGGTGCTGAGTGTGACATTTGAGCTCAGGGCTCAGCGAGGGAGCGAGAGAGACGAGGGCCTTGACAGGAAGTGACAGGCGGTGATGTCACCACCTCCGGTGGCACAGTGGTACCTGGCTCTTTGTCTGTTTTCCCTAGCTACTGTCATTACCAACGAAAGAATCCAGGGGAACTGGAACAAGGCCCCAATGACTGTTCTTGGCTGTTATCTGTGGTTTTATATACATGCCATTGTGGCTGTTCATGTGACAAATTGGCTTTTTACAAAGTGTTATGCAAGTCAAATTTGATTGAATGACAACATTTCTAGGTAGAGATTTCAGCAAAGTTAGATTAAAAAAACATTTTTTTCTCCAATTAGCTACAGTTTGTACGATAAGCATGAATACTATTTGAAGAAACGATGATATGATGTCAGTAACAGATGCCCATGAAGATGTGTGTACTGGTGCAACTGTTTTGTTTGTGGCGATAAGGAGGATAACTGTGTGTGGCACAGTCATATCAATAACAGTCCACACTAGGGACCCTAGAGTACAGTTGCAAAACCAGGAGTTCTGGAACACCAGGGAATTCATTGAAAGTTCCTGTAATTTTGCAACCCTACCCCAGAGGAAAGACGGCCTTAGCACTGCCTGCCTGAAAATGGCACAAAAACAGGAGTTCCACAAAACCTCCAGGACTCTACTGTAGCCCTGTCTGGAGTGGAGGCAGGGAAAGAGAGAGGGGGATAAAGAGAAAGGATGGAGGGAGAGGAGAAAGGAAGGGAGGCAGAGAGAGGGTTTGGTGGATTTGTCTTAGCTTTCAGGCACTAGGCAAGCAGATTTAGACTCCAAGTGTCAAGTAGAAAAGCAGGCATTGTGGCCGGGCCCTGACGGCCCCACACCAGTAAACTTTACAGTCAATAGAGCTAGTACACTTGTCACAGGGAGACAATGGGCTCCTTTACCACCATTTCAGCACCTCCGGGTCCTTACAGCCAGACGGGTTTCTGAAAAAGGCCCAGTGATTCTTACCCCCTTTCTCTGCCTCCCTTTCTCTCAACAGAACACACCAACAGAGTTTGGAAAATGGCTTCACTGCTGGGCTGGTACAGAGGGGCAGACTTTGCCATTTCTAAAGCGGCCCCCGCCTCCCTGTCGCTCACAGAGAAATTCATGTATTTCAGGCGTTTACAGAAGTCAATGGGCCCACCCAGACAAAGGAGATCAAGTTTGGTAACTTAGCAGTAACAGGTGTACTTTGACTTGGTTCGGACCACACTGGAGTTGGGTGCTATTGTTGGACCCGTTGTTCTGTTTCCTCCCTGACAGTTTCGACTTGTGTGGAGATAAAGATGGAACTGCTTTACGGCCTTTGACAATCTGCTTTATATGTTTCCTCTTGGAAGTTAGTGCTGGGAGCTTGTTTGGCCTAGCTGTCCAAGATCAGTCTCTTATCATTTCTCGGTCTTTGAAAATGCTTCTCAGTTTTGCTACAATTCATCATTGATTTGCCAAGAAGTCTCCAAAGGGAGACAGGAGTTATGTTTAGATCTCCTTCCACTGTTGCCCCAGGGAGCTAGTGAAGGGTAAACAATCCAAATAGGGAAATATCAGAAGGATTTCAGAACACTGTACATTCTAGCATTTAGAACAATGTGCTCAACTGGTAATGCTTTAAAACACAGGATGCATTTTTTTTTTAAAGCAAATAATTTTCTGTATATTTTAACAGTTAGGAAAAAGAGCCTCTCAACAAAAAGACAAATATTACATTTTCAGAAGTTTGGCAAATATTGCACAAACTGAAACACACTATTTCAGTCTTGAACAAAGCTTTTGGACAGAGCCTGACAGAGCCTCAGTCCACAGAAGGCCATTCTGGTGAAATGACTTGTCAGAACGTCATGTGAAGGGGCTGTTCAGACCGAAGCTGCTATGGCAGCCATTGTCTTGTTCTCGCTCACACACCTACGAGTCCAGAGTAAGCACACAATTTCATTGTTCCCTGAGCTGTTAATATCAGAAGCTTCATAATGGAACCCATTCGCCATATTTGCATATGGCACTTTTCCAACAAGGACTCGGAGCGGGCTTGAAAGCTGGCCCACTTTCGTGCCAATGGCAGAAAAATGTCAAGTGCCAATTAGGAGAGGTTTGCCACCATTCAGTGGTACCCCACCCCCTCTAGTACTGCCCTTCCCTTCCTCCTAACCTACTCTTTCATACTCCAAGGCTCTTTCCTTCACCCCTATCCCTACTCCCCCATTATAGCCTACAAAATAGTGCCTCCCTACTGGCACCCAGAAACAAAAGCTGCCTCCTTCCTCTAGCCTGAGAGTGAAAACAGATAGCAGCTCTCTCCTCCCCGATTAGTCTGCTCTCTTCGTTGGTTCACCAAATGTCATGTATAGGCTAGGCTGGTAGCTAGTTAGTAGATTCCAACCCAGATTGGTGGAGTTAGTTTGTAGCTCTTGGGCTACTTGCATGTGTAGCTTGGCCGGAGAATGACATGGAAAAGCACCACTACAATATGCTTGACTATTTAATGCTAAAACAATGCAAAGGCTAACATAATAGCTCCAGCAACCTATTCATCAACCTAGCAGGTTGATACAATAGCTCCAGCAACCTCTTCATCAACCTAGCATGTTGACACAATAGCTCCAGCAACCTCTTCATCAACCTAGCATGTTGATGTTGAATAGCTCCAGCAACCTCTTCATCAACCTAGCATGTTGATACAATAGCTCCAGCAACCTCTTCATCAACCTAGCATGTTGATACAATAGCTCCAGCAACCTCTTAATCAACCTAGCATGTTGATACAATAGCTCCAGCAACCTCTTCATCAACCTAGCATGTTGATACAATAGCTCCAGCAACCTCTTCATCAACCTAGCATGTTGATACAATAGCTCCAGCAACCTCTTCATCAAACTAGCATGTTGATACAATAGCTCCAGCAACCTCTTCATCAACCTAGCATGTTGATACAATACTCCAGCAACCTCTTCATCAACCTAGCATGTTGATACAATAGCTCCAGCAACCTCTTCATCAACCTAGCATGTTGATACAATAGCTCTCTTCATCAACCTAGCATGTTGATACAATAGCTCCAGCAACCTCTTCATCAACCTAGCATGTTGATACTGTAGCTCCAGCAACCTCTTCATCAACCTAGCATGTTGATACTGTAGCTCCAGCAACCTCTTCATCAACCTAGCATGTTGATACCTCTTTCATCAACCTAGCATGTTGATACAAGCTCAGCAACCTCTTCATCAACCTAGCATGTTGATACAATATCTTCATCAACCTAGCATGTTGATACAGCAACCTCTTCATCAACCTAGCATGTTGATACTACTCCAGCAACCTCTTCATCAACCTAGCATGTTGATACAATAGCTCCAGCAACCTCTTCATCAACCTAGCATGTTGACCTCTTCATCAACCTAGCATGTTTCATCAACCTAGATGTTGACTGTAGCTCCAGCAACCTCTTCATCAACCTAGCATGTTGATACTGTAGCTCAGCTGTAGCTCCAACCTCTTCATCAACCTAGCAACCTCTTAATCAACCTAGCATGTTGATACTGTAGCTCCAGCAACCTCTTCATCAACCTAGCATGATTGATCTTCATCAACCTAGCATGTTGATACTGTAGAAACCTCTTCATCAACCTAGCATGTTGATACAATCTTAATCAACCTAGCATGTTGATACAGTAGCTCCAGCAACCTCTTCATCAACCTAGCATGTTGATACTGTAGCTCCAGCAACCTCTTCATTAACCTAGCATGTTGATACTGTAGCTCCAGCAACCTCTTCATCAACCTAGCATGTTGATACAATAGCTCCAGCAACCTCTTCATCAACCTAGCATGTTGAGACTGTAGCATTGTTGTCTTTGTTATGATGAAGTTTCACAACATTTGATCCCATACAGCCAACCATCTGTGACTCCAATAGCATATTTTAGACAACAATCTCCTTCTAGGTCACAGCCTTTCTACCACTGTATTAGATTATATTTTCACATGATCACATAACCTTTCATGTGGTTTTGGTAGGATTTACAGTACATTTTGGGATATTTCACATGATTACATAGGCCATGCCCTGCAAACAAAATGTCCCACAGTCACAGTGTTTTCAATTCACATATTTTACACACGTGATTACATTGTTTATTTATTTATGTCCTCCCCTGGGATATGAACTCACAACCTCTTGGTTCAAGGCATTACGTACGATCTTCCTGCTACGCCACCATGTCTGTGCCAATAACTGATTTTACCTCTATTCCTATACTTTGGACTTCAAAGTAAATCTCAGCTTTGTTAAAAAAACAAACACTCAATAATAACTATAAAATGTATCATTGTGATTCTGGAGTAAGTAAATAATATGCCCCACCAACATATTGTCAACTATATAGAAAACCCCCAAATTGATGAAATAAGTAAAGGAAATCAATGATGAGATAATAGTCAGATTAATTTAGAACTAAAATAGCAGCGCAGATGGCACTCTTGAGCTAATTGCAGAGATGCATTGTAGGTAATTAATCTGTGGAGGACTTCTGAGAATACTACAGACTTTGCGACACAGCAGAAAGATCAGCGTACTCCAAATATAGAGAGTGTGATTTTAAATCCCAGGTGCGTCCCTAAGTGATCAAATGTAATCATATCGATTAAATATACAGTATTACACTATTTTATCTGAACAGCGTACTACTTACCTTAAAACTCCAATATTATTTCATTACTTCCCTTCCAAAAAAAACATGAAAAGAGACACGTGAGATTAGTTGTTCACGTGAAACAATATCTTCACATGTATTACATTTAGAGTTCACATGTTAACACCACTTTTTCACATGTGTGGAGAATAAAGTTTTCACCTCACGTGATTTGCAGTAAAAGCAACATGTGAAATAAGCAGTTTCACATTGTGAAAAACATTTAAAAAATGTAAAAATGTTGCATCCCCATGTCACATTTCTTTCACGAGATCATGTTTTCGCACCTGCTCAAATGTTTTCACATGTGTAGCTTCACATTATCACATTAACTTCACCAAAGATCACAATCACATGTGAAATTCATGTGTTTATTCCATAACAGAGCTCAAGTTCTTGTTGCGTCCTTGAATGAAAGTAAAGACATTTATTGTGGAATGGCTGAAAAGCCTATGTTAGCTGGAGCAATCTCTTTTCTTACTATTGCAGATGATGTGAGTCTGAACTTAACTTCATATGAAACTTGTGTGATATCAAGTATGATGTTAAAATACAGTGCAGTCAGAAAAAAGACAAGACATCTTTATAATACAAAAGGTAATCTTGTTTGTCCAATTGGGGCCACTGTTGTTCCTCCACATACCATTTACCTAACTTACCGCCTCCTGCCACTCAAAAGGATTTTCCCCCTGTTCTTTTTCTCTTTCATTCTTTCATTCAATCTCTGTGTCAATTTTTTTTCTTCCCAGGCTTGATTCTCAGATGGTTGGATCTGATTTGCACACATTTGCATAATGAAAGTCATTTGCATGCTCAGGGGCAGACTGTACCATGAGAAAAGACATGAAAAGGTGTGTGTGTATACGTACATATGCATGTATGTGTATCTCGGCTGGTTAAACTGTATACTCACATTTTCTCTTTTTGCCTCATATTTTTCCCTATTCTTATTTTTTGTGCAGACTACCAACACCACCATGACAGAATGCAGGCAAAATGAGGCTGAAAAACAGGGAGAGGCGGAGAGGTTGCTGTTGACTCTGACTCCCTCTCCTCCGTATCTCCTCTCCCCTTCTCCCCTCCCTCGCTTCATCCTCAGCTGCCTTCCCCATTCTCCTGTACCGCGAGACGCAGCCCACGCCACCATCTTAGGACGACGCTCGCTGGCATGAAATGGAAGTGAGGACCAGAGAGAGCAGGTAACAACAACAGCCCTGCGCCCGCCATGCTGCATCACGCCTCCATAACACCACCACCATCACCCCATCCTTTCCTCCTCCTCCGGACCCTCCCTTCTCTCTCGCTCCCTCCCTCTGCCAGGCTGGCCTTGCCTTTAAGCACCTCAGATGTGTTTGCTAATTGCAGAAATCACGAGACACGTTGATGGAGGGGGGAGGAAGGCTGGGGTTTTTGTGTGTGTGCTTGCATTAAATCCCTCCTCGCTCTTGCTCTCTCTCAGGCATCTGTGCTCTGAACAGCCCAGTTTTCTTCCCGTTTGGGAATTGTTGTGCCATCCTCTTCACACACACGCCCGACATGGCGACGGCTGCCATTTTGGTTGAAATACGCGGGCCGTATTCCCTGGTCAGAATAACTTAGACATGAATGTTCCCCATTTAGAATATTATATAAGTTACACCCAGAGACTATTAAGGAATATTAGCTAGGGCTATATTATATCATCATCACTATTCTTATTATCAATAGTAATCAAAGACAGAGTACGCTTTTTTCAATATTTATTTTTACCAAGTCTTATCATTCCTTTTTTGCAATGAATTATCCTGATGTGCTGACATGTATAGATTTACGCTAATGACTGTTTAGTTAAACATTGTAAAAGCAGCTCAGAGCACCTCTTTAAAGGACAGAACTGTGACGTCCACGAGTCAATGAATATGCTACTCAGACAGACACTGCAGTACAACACCAACACATAGCGAAAGGGACCAGGAGAGAGCGAGTGTGGTTGAGGGACAGAGAGAGGGAGTGAGAGAGGCAGAGGCCCAATGAGAGTATGATAGCAAGGTCTCAGTAGCGGAAAGCTGTCTTTGTGTTGGTGGGTGAGGTGTTGGGGGAGCTGGTGCTGGTGCTGAGACAAGTCGTGTATTGTTCTCCTAAGCAAGCTTGTTGTAGCGACTCCTTTATTCAGAGCAGAGAGCTGCAAGTTTAAAAACCGCTTAATAACCAAAACACCAATTAGAGTCGGCTGGGTCCTATTAAATAAGGCAGCCGGTAAACAATGTGTGCCATTGTCCGTGCCTCACGGAGAGAACTCCCTTTGTTTGTGTCTGCGTACTGGAGGTCGAGACAGTGCTATGGCTAAGATACTGTACAGTGCCAGAGCATTGCTAATGGATAGGCTACTGAGTTACTACCCATGCATATGGACGGTGAAACACTAGAGTGCTATTAAGTCTGTCTCGTCGCCAAGCCCGCCAAGGTGTTCCGCTGCATGAGGTCTACAGAGACATTGCTGTTAGGACTAGACATAATGAATTTATTAAGGTTATTAAAATAAATTATAGCGTCTGATTAAGCCAAATGTGGGGAGAGAAGAAAATCATGACAAAACCACAACATTCACATTGGAGCTTCATCGGACCATTAGCTGGTAGCAGTTTTTAATTAAAGTTGTTTTTGTCTAAGTTTCTATGTTGGGGAGCCAGTCGAACAAAACATCGCATGAGAACCTTAATAGTAACAGTGTCTAATCTAATGCAAACCCACTAATCACGGGCAGTCTCTGTAAACAGGTGGTAGATTGAGCAGGGGCCAGGGCCATTCTCAATTTACTGTGTAAATTATGCAGAGCCCAAAACAATACAAACAGTAGACAGTGGAGTGGCTGGCGTTGGGTAATGAGATGATGTGTGGCCTGTGCGGGCTGGGAGCGAGGCGAGTCGAGGGGGTGGGTGGGCACAGTCAGCAGCTTGCGTCTGAGTGTGCGGGTCTGGAGGGCTGGAGTTTGGGCAGGGGGCAGACACTGTCCCGTCTGCACACACCCCTCCTGCCTAGACTAGAGGGTGGGGGGAGGCAGCTGGGACCTGGAGCACCCTCCCCCATACCTCCAGAAAAAGCTCCAGTCTTGGGAACTTTTGTGGAAGGCAGAGGTCCCCCCAATATTGGCACGTAGGGGCCCCTATAAAGTCTGGCTGTGTCTGTGGCTCCCACTCACCCCCTCCCTCCTGTCTCCCCACAGCCTCCCAACCCCACACCTCCCTCCCCACTCCCTGCCTCTCTCCCCAATGTGACGCTGGGGGCCTGGGAAGGACTTGAAGTTCACGGCCAGACCTCCTATTGAGCTGACAGGCTGACTGTTTGCTCAATTCGACTCCCTATTCAAGACTGAGCTAGAAGGGGAGTTTAAGGGGTGTACGGTGGGGGTGTTGGTGGGGGGGACACCATAGCGCTGTGGCTATTCATTCAGAGGGAGAGACAAGTGAATGGAGAAAGAGGAAAGGCCAGGAAGAAGATAAAGGGTAGAAGGGAGGGAGAATAGACAGGGTGCATAAATAAGAGTGAGGATTCCGTGCACAAAGTTTGCTCTGAGCAGTGTGTGCCCCCTCTCACACTCCCTTAGACTCTTAATTACCAGAGTCCTCCACTCTACTCTCTCCCCCTCTTTCTCTTTCTCTCCTCCTCTCACAATCATTCTCATCGTCCTCTATGTCCCCCTGTCCCCCTGGTTTTATTGGCCCACATGCTGGGGTTGTAAATTTACCATTAACTAGCTCATTCACTGTAGGCCACTCAACAAAAACAAGACCATGATTCCCAATAACTCAAACCGACACCAATACCCTAAACCCCTTTTGTGACTCCACTTCTGTCTCATTTTACGTTTAATTAGAAATGTCCTTCCTTGACTTGTAGTTAGCCCATTGACATACAGTACAGTTTAAACTGCTATCAAGATGCTAGCTGGCATGGCTAACATGATTCTGGCTAAAAGCTAATATGGCTAACATAATTCTAGCTAATAGCTAATATGGCTAACATGATGCTAGCTAGTTAGCATGCTGGCTCTACCCATTGTAGTTTTGAACCCAGAAAACCGCAAACATCATGGCTGGTTCTCTATGTACTCTATGACCCTTGGGTAAGATTTTAAGTTGCTTGTCTGAGTAGCTCTAAAATAAAAGGGCCTCCAGCTCTCAGAAGTCCCTCAGTCTCAGCCTCAGCTCCTACAGCTTAGGATGTGTCACATGCTTCCTCTTTGCATTATGGCCCCGTAGTGTACCAGGCTCCCAACAGTGGCTTTCAACTTCACCCTCAATCCCCTTGGCTAGCTGGCAGGCTTACCTCAGCTAAAACCAGACCAGGCGCACCTAAGACCACTTGTCAGAAACTCCCTGATGGTTTTGCTATATGAAAGAGACTGTCCGTTCACTAGAAAATATTTTAACACATAATGTACTGGCTTTATTGTGAGTTTGTTTTATTTATCGTGATGTTTTAACCAGTGGTTGGAACCGGTTCAGGGAATAGAACCGAAAACCAGAAAATAACAAAACATGTCAAGGAACGGAAACAGAACTGGGGACGAAAGTAATCTCCCGTGTTCCCGGAACAGAACCGCTATTTTCAAATCTTGAAAACTGGTTAATAATGTTATTTTTTGTTCCAAAAATATCCCTAATGTCTAGTATATAATTCTGCAATTCAGTGAAGTTCTGATGCTAGTAATAGCCTATACACAATCCCAATTTATGTCATGATGCTCAGCGCTTCAAACCATGCTCCTCCATTTCTCTCGCTCTCTCCCCACCTGTGAAAATTCAGTTCCATCATCTCTGACCAATTAAACATGTAGCCTGCACGTTCCATAACAAGAACAAAAAATATAGGGGTTCAGTTCGGAATGATTGGAAAATAATTTGGGTCCCAACCCCTGCTTCTAACATACTATCTTTTTTTCCTCCAGGAAAATAATGGTCCAGAACACTGGGAGAGGGCAGAAATGACAGCGAGCAGTAATCCATTGGGAGAAGAGAAGTTGCCCACAAACTACCAACCCATCCCTAGTATTTGCAATGGAACAGGCCCATTACAACAATGTTTGTCCACTACACTCCGACTTGTGCCACAACATTTGAGCATCAGAGCACTTTAGCTGTCTCTGACATGTGGTTGGACCTCTGGCCTGGGTTTTGTTATCCAACAAGGGCCAATCAGGATTGGTTTTCTTTCCTTTCATTAAGCCAATAAGAAAGTGGGGTGGTGGCATGGAAAACAAGAGCAAATATCTCAAGATCCAAGATGAACAGAGAAGCACTGATTCTTGGATACACTGTGCTATGAATTAGAAACATGACATGTGCTGTGTACCTACAGTATTTGCTTGCAGCCTCAATAACATCTACACTGAGTGTCCAAAACATTAAGAACATCTGCTCTTTCCATGACATAGACTGACCAGGTGAATCCAGGTGAAAGCTATGATCCCTTAATGATGTCACTTGTTAAATCCACTTCAATCAGTGTAGATGAAGGGGAGGAGACAGGTTAAAGAAGGATTTTTAAGCCTTAAGACAATTGAGACATGGATTGTGTGTGTGCCATTCAGAGGGTGGATGGGCAAGACACAAAAATGTAAGTGCCTTTGAACGGGGTATGGTAGTAGGTGCCAGGCACACTGGTTTGTGTCAAGAACTGCAACACTGCTGGGTTTTTCCACGCTCAACAGTTCCCCGTGTGTATCAAGAATGGTCCACCAGCCAAAGGACATCCAGCCAACTTGACACAACGGTGGGAAGTATTGGAGTCAACATAGGCCAGCATCCCTGTTGAAAGCTCTTCAACACCTTGTAGAGTCCATGCCCCGACGAATTGATGCTGCAACTCAATAGTAGGAAGGTGTCCTTAAATGTTTTGTACACTCAGTGTGTGTTACATGTGAGGAAATGTTCCTTGCAATACAGATTCTTAGGTGCAAACATTTCTATAATAGAATAGAGCACTTTACTACTACTACTACTACTACTACTACTACTACTACTTTTTAATTTAAAGTAAATAACAATGTATGAATAGAGTCCATGGTGTTTCATGGGAATGTTGTATAACAAGCTATATAAATAACATAGACCTACCTAGATCATATGGGTTAGAATTTTTGCCCATTTTTGTTTTTATATTTTATTGTTTACTAGTTGCTATGACTGACAGACACATGAATGTGAGACCCACGGCAGCAGTGAAGAATACTGCACTGCGATTGGACGGCTCCGTGTGTCATATGACACACAGGCGAATGGGAGAGCTGTTGTCTTTATACTCTATGCAACTGTTTTTGGCCTGCTACTAAATATATTGGGCAAGCCTTCAACTGAATTATTTTTGGGCGAACAATCTCATGAAATATTACACTGTTTATTCAGTTTTCTCTTACCATGTAGGTTGTTGTTGTGTGTGTGTGTGTGTGTGTGTGTGTGCGTGCGTGCGTGAAAGAGGGAAAGAGTGAGCGTTAGAGAGAAAGTTAGACATTACAGATGAACATAACACATTTGCTTTATAAAACAAATTGTGGAAAGACATTTTAGTTTGAATTTTTCAATAACAGAGTTGAATATGCTGGCCCTAAGCCTCTGCCAACGCAAATCAGTGTAGGAATTACACATCTAATATTCTTGATGGCAGAGCTCTGTTTGATCAGCAGTGCGGTTTATAGGGAGTAAGCTAGGCTGCACGGACAGAACATTCTAAACCACTTAAGCTTTCCAAGTAGGCTTTGAATGCAGTAGCCTGGCTTTCCCTAGCAAACCACGTCAGCGTAATACAAGGTACTTTAGAGTAAGACATGATAAATACAGAGAATTCAAATACTTCCTTAATTTCCTTTCCTTCACATTATCGCACAGATACACACACACACACACACACACACACACACACACACACACACACACACACACTCACACACTCACACACTCACACACACACAATACGCAAGCAAATGCAATAATGCAAGCACTATCATAGACTAGTTTGTTTTATATAAATTTTCAGGAAGTGGCACATTTTTATTCCAATTGATAATGTATGCAAATCTTTTAAATATTCATTTTAACAATCTATTCAGCGCTTGTGCAATTGAGTTGAAGGAGACTATCTTGGTCTGATTTTGTAAATGTATTATTTTGATCATCTTGAGCATCACAATGCTATATTATTACATCTGCCTGGATAAGCTTGAAATTGAAAAACATTTTTAATCCGTAACTAAAAGTCACTTCAGGGATGGCTAAAACCAGTCTATCCGCATATAATCAACAAATTGTGGTCGCTGAAATGATTAAATAATTATTTGTTTCTTGTTTTGTTTTGCACCGAGATGAAATGTCTATTCAGATATTTTTAAGCAACCGATGTTGTTTGTGTTATGCAATCTAGTGTGTATTATGTAATGCTAGATTGCACTGAATGAACCACGTGCCTTTGTATGAAAAACAAACTGTGTCCTGTCATGGATTAGTAATAAAAGTTTACATTGAAAACAAAACAGAAAACAACAGTTTTGTTCTATTTCTGTCCATCCTCATGAATCTGTTGGCATATAAGAAAGAGAAGGTGGAAGACTCACCAAAAAATCACTGACAGTATATCACATGACATACTTGCCCTAATTTGAAGCGTTTAGCAGATTTACTGATAACTCAGAGCCAGGACTGGAAAATTCTATTGCCAAATTCCACAGGATTAAGGATCTTATACGTTTAGTGTTGAGCTACTTGAGATCACAATAATCGTCATAATAGTTGTGATGAAAAGTCAAATCTTCAAACAATTCCGATTCAATACATGGTTGAGATGGATTTTTTTGTAAACGCAATCCATAACTGCTTTCATTTATTTTAAGTTTACTGAATTTTAATAACCCACAACACACACACACACACACACACAACCCTACTCAGGTGTGTAGACCTCTGTGTACTGCATGTTACAGTGTACTGTCACTGAGATGTTTGACACCACATTTGGCAAATGTGCCAACAACCGGCATATGGGCCCTCACAAGTCACTACCATTGTCATGTAAAAGAGTCTGCTGACCCTAGTGTATAGGTCTGTATATATACTTTAAAACAAATGAAATGCAACCCTAACAGCATAGGTTTATCAAGCAGTTGTTTTCATTTTAGGAATCTTTGCAATTGAATGTAAACATTTGAATGCTGCAAGCATGCCGATACAGGATGTTGACTTCCACATTGGATAGTGTCAGAGTTCTGAAAGAAACGACTGTTTTGTATAGCTATGGCCAGCAGAAAACAAGTGGCTGTACAACTAAACATCCACTCCACGCAAATATTATAGTGCCCTTATTAACCGGGCCAGGTTCCAAGTACATTATGTTCCAGGCATTAACATCCAGTCTTTTGTGACATCTCCCCTCGCCCTCCATGATTCTTGGCGGTGTTATCGTCCTCATAATCTAATTCACTGGTTTCTGTCAACCCGCCAAGAGACAAGTTGCATTAGCTGAGCGCTATAGGCTTTAATGAACTGAGCCGTGATGTTAAGCACATTTGAGCAACGCTAGCTACACAACGGAACTGTTGTCGGACTGATGGTGGATTATGGTCTGAGCTAGCTGCTGCTTGGACTCACAGGTTGGTCAGGGTCAGATCCAGGGTAAAGTCACCCAGCTTGTCTGTGGAACACTCCTGCTACTCGCCAAGATACGCCCGGCTTCTTTTGTAGCCCCGTCATCCATTGGCATCATGTCAACAAGAGGGAGCCATGGAAAATAGAGGAAGATTTCAATGTTCTATAATCACATGGGCTACAAATCGTATTGGCTCTGTGAGCGTCATTTGACGACGCACAATGTTGATTTACAATACCTGAGGTCACTTGACATTTTATCGCCTGATAATGTGAATGCTTCAAACAAAGGATTAGCATGGGCAAATAAGGAGTTTCTGTAGTTAACATTTAGAGGGTGTAGCCTACTTTCGTGAGAAGCATGCGTTAGCTACGTCTAACATGAGAGCGATGTATGAATACGGACTCTTAGGCATTCCAAGATGGCGGCAATGATCTGTCAACATAGCTTTAACCTGATACGTAAAATGAAATATTCACATTTCTGACCATAGCTGTTTGATGGACAGTGGCACCAGGGCCAGTGCCAAGGGAATACAGAGGGGAAAATGGCATGTATTGGTAGTTGCCCAAGGGTCAGGAACTTGGGTGCTGCTCCTTTCATAGTTTCCTCAGCATCATCATTATCATGCAGGAATGCGCCCCTAGGAGTCCATTCTGTGTGGTTTTGGAGGGAAACGTGTTCTCAACCCATCACTATGGACCGAGGATGCGTGTCCTTAGATCCAACTGTGGTCCGTGCCAAGTATAATTTTGACCTCTTTAAGCGGTTGTTGGTCCACAGTTTGCTGCTTTTTTTTCGCTGCACTGCCGTCTTTCGTTTGACGGCCGTTCCATGCAGTGAGCAAAAAGACAGTGGCCAGAGGTGCATGCTAAAAATATGATGAATATTTAATCAACAGAAAAATGTTATCAACAGAACATTTAATAAAGTAACAAAGTACTGGGCTGAAATTCCACTGGATCAAGTGAAAAGCATTGATCACTGATGAATTGTGGCCACTGTCTTTGGTTTTTTGGATGCATTAAGGGAATCCTGTCCTGGAATGTCAAACAGCTTGGCCAGAGCTGGAGAATGGAGGCAGTAAGAACTGTGAGTAATGTCGTCTCTTTCACAGCCCTCCCAACCCCCTGCATCCTCCTCAACCGCCAAAACGTCCCTCCAAACTTTATGGTGATGTCATTCATATGCAAAAGAGGCGTGCTTTCAGTGAAGGAGTGAATGAGTGAGTGTGTGTGTGCACATGTTGCTCGAGTGGTCGATTCCATTACTTGAAGCACCATTACACTTGCCTGTCACTAACCAAACGACCTGAGAAAAATGTGTACACCTAAATCACCCACCTCCCACCATCCCCCACCTCCACTTACTCATCCTCACTATCAAGTTCTTTTGGCGCAAGCCTTATTTGGATCCTGTTAAAATATAACCTATCATTTGTTCTTGAGCAATCTTATACATGTACACTCTCAATGGGGCACATTGGATTGTTGAGGCTAACTAAGTATAGCCTGCTATAATTATTTAACAAGCGGGATCTAGTTTCCTTCTGTCTTTAATTATGACCATTGCATTTGTAAAGTGAATTGGTGGAAGGCCAAATGCAACTCAAAAGGTTGGTTTTACAATCTCGTAAAATTAAACGCATTCTGCCATGTTTGCTCAGTTCAAGCACTCTACTCTCATTTGGTGTGGTCGAGGGGAAGTTTAAAGGTCACTGAGGGGTTAGGTTAACTCAATAACTATCACAAATCAACATTGCTGTTGTTGAAAGGGTCTTGACGGTCTTGATCTCTCCTTGACTGACAGAAATCCTATCATCTTGTCTTTGGTTTCGACCTACATTAACTGTGCCTCCACTCCAATTGCAGCTTCTCTTTAACATAGAATATTTTGGCGTCAGATGTTGAAACCATAAAGTAAGTTAATTATGGAGAATTATATTAAACAGTGCCGTTTTGATTTGATTGCTGATTGAATACCAATCAATCTCATTAGATAATCTGACACTTTTGACAGATTCTGAAACGTGTGTCTAGTGTCTTATCATGGGAAGGCAGAAAGCTAGTGGAGCTTCTCCCCTAATCCCTTAAAAACAAAAGAATAAATCTGAGATCCAGTGTGTGGGAATAGAACCCTTGGGTCATATTAGCATACACACACAGTGGCATTGGATGGGACCAGAAGGGTGTCCCGAAAGCAGCCCTGGAAGGTCTGAGGAAGGCCCCATTAATAGGCGGAGGAGGCTAGAGAAGAGAGGGGCTGGGGGTTGCGAATAGAGGTGCGAAGAGTTAATGCAGACAGTTCAACAAAGGCATCCACCGCCATCGGGGCAGAGAGGAGCACGGGAAAAGAGCCGGGGTCAAGGGGAACTCAGGGGGGTTCAAGTTCAAGGCAACTGTCACTGTCTGCATTTTAAGTGCCATACCACACCCACCCAGTTCTTCTACTCCCATTGGTACCCCCATTCTCTCCTCTTCCCAACATTAAATCTGAGGCTAAACACAAATTCCCTTTTGTCTCACTGCTGCCCTATCGACAAAATAAAGGTGTAAGTAAAACAATGCATCATTTCAGGATTAGTCTTGGTGACTCTTATGGTAATGTGTGTGATTTTGAACTGTGGCTTCCGTGGGAGAGTTGGAAGGGGATTATTGTGCATTTCGCTTAGGTGGGTGGTATTTTACTGGCAAGAAAAGGAAATGTTCAGTGACTTATGCATGATATGTGTATACGAGTCAGAGGTTGTACCATTACACTCTATAAGGGAAGGGTCTTCATAGAGCTGATGGTTGTTGTGGTAACCCGTGTTCTTATTCTGATTTGGTTGTTCATTTTGAGAGGCTAAGTAATTGTGTAAAGCTGTGCAACACAGGCAGATCTTTACCACAGCTAGCTACACAGCAAAATAGTGGCCATTTTGAAGCAGACACATTTTTTTTTTAAATAAAAGGAATCTAGATATACAAAGCAGTAAATCAAACAGTCAGATAATGCCATAGAATAGTGACATAGCCTATTTCATTTTTAAATGGTTGATATTTGCATAAACAATCATCAATTTTACCATCTGTTTCCGCAATGTTTCCATTGAGGCATTGCCACACTGAATGACAGACAATAGTCTCAATAGGACTCTACATTAGGCTCAGTTAATCGACTATGGCATTACATCAATACTGACTAATCTTGACCAGAGCAGAAGTTCAAGTTAATTTAATGAACTGGAATCCCACGTGTGCTTTCAGATGGCGCTGCCTCCATTGAGAAAGAGCATATGTTTGTTTGCTTGTGACCAGACTGGGGTTAGGGGGCACCCTGACCACCACCACCCCATAAAGAGAATATCATCACTGGCCTCTTGTCAGCTCTTAACCTGGGGCTACAATGGAAGGTCAATTGAGTGGAACTTTGCATACCCTAGTCTTTATGTTTGTCTCAAACGTCCAATCGACCGCAAGGTGTCCACAAGCTGACCCCATATCCCCATGGCTCACTGGCCACACATTAACCAAACAGGACTGGCTGTAACCCCACCGCCCAACCCTGTTTAAGAACTCTGAATGGTCCCCAAGGAGAGAAGTGTTTTGCTGTGGAGAAATGTGAATTATTTCTAAGGATATAACAAGTATTATAAATACAGTGCATTCAAAAAGTATTCATACCCCTCAACGTACACATTACACATTTAGTTGTGTTACAGCCTGATTTCAAATTGAAAAAAAAATGGGGAAAAAACAACAACAAAAAACATCTACACACAATGACAACATGAAAATAATTTTGGAACATTTTGCAAATTTATTGAAAATGATTCACACCCCAATACATGCTAGAATCACCTTTGGCAGTGCTTAAAGCTGTGAATCTTTCTGGGCAAGTCTCTAAGGGCTTTGCACACCTGGATTGTACAATATTTGCACATTGTTAATTTGACATTTCTTCAAGCTCTGTCAAGTTGGTTGTTGATCATTTCTAAACCGCCACCCATAGGAAAAATGTGCTGCCCAATAAGGCATTTTTCTGATCACCGGAGATTAATTTGATCTTCTCAATTTTGAATCGTGTGGTTCTCCTTCATGTGTGACTTCTTTCTCCTAAAGGCCCCTTAGGAGAAATACAAAGATGTAAAAGAGAAGCTATTATTTGAAACATGATGGATTGAGAGTGTAAATTTGATATGCAATTGAGATGTACAGCGAATTAAAGGACATCTTATTATCATATACTCAAGAGCTAAATCTGAGCAATAGGATGAACATTTGAGGTTCATAGTAATAATTGAACTGCATTCAACTGAAATGTGTTTCTTGCTTTTAACCCAACCCCTCTGAGTCAGAGAGTTGCGGGGGTCGACATTAACCGACATCATCGGCACCCGGGTCGACATTAACCGACATCATCGGCACCCGGGTCGACATTAACCGACATCATCGGCACCCGGGTCGACATTAACCGACATCATCGGCACCCGGGTCGACATTAACCGACATCATCGGCACCCGGGGAGCAGTTGTTGGGGGTTAACTGCCTTGCTCAGGGGAGGAATGACAGACTTTTACCTTGTCGGCTCGGGATTCAATCCAGCAACCTTTCGGTTATTGGCCCAACGCTCCTACCCACTATGCTACCTGCTTTAAGACAATTGAGAGAACTCATATTTGATCACACTGAGATAGATCCTAGATTATATGTGGTGATACTTGTCTGTGATAAGTGAAGCATGTTTGAGATGGATTCTAATTATTTGGAGTCAGATGGAGATTTTGTTGAGATTGTGTTCTTCTTTTCTTTCCTGCATGAATTGAGGGAGTTGAAAGGAAACACATTTAAGAGAATTTAGAGAACTCATACATTGATCAATGTGAGACCAATCCATGGTTATTTCTCAGGAGCAAAATGTGAGATATTTGAGAAAATACTCAAAATATCTCTTTGGTGTTGAATAGTACTCCGTTTTGTCTAGGAGACATACTGTAAAGATGATAAAAAAGAGATCTCATCCTTGATTTTCCTTTCCTGTTAGCATTTTCGGGTCTTGCCATAGATTTTCAAGCCAATTTAAGTCAAAACTGTAACTATGCTACTCAGGAACATTCAATGTCATCTTGGTAAGCACCTTAGTGTATATTTGGCATTGTGTTTAAGGTTATTGTCCTGCTGAAAGGTTTTCCTCTAGGATTTTGCCTGTGCTTAGCTCTATTCCATTTATTTTTATTTTAAAAAACTCCCTAGTCCTTGCCGATGACAAACCCATAACGTGAATCAGCCATCGCCATACTCAGTGATTTTCCCGAAACATAACACGTTGTATTCAGGACATAAAGTTAATTTCTTTGACACAATTTTGTAGTTTTACTTTAACCCATTAACAGTTCATGCAGAATTTGTTTTCAGTAACTCTAAATCCCCATCATAAAGAACAATATATATGTGAAATATTCTGTACAATCTTCCTTATTTTCACTCTGTCATTTAGGTGAGTATTGTGTAGAAACTACAATGTTTTGATCTATCCTCAGTTTTCTCCTATCACAGCGCTTAAACGCTGTAAACATTTTAATGTCACCATTGGCCTCATGGTAAAATTCCAAAGTAGTTTCCTTCTCGGGTTGAATGGCGGAACTCAGTTCCTGAGATTTACCTTATCGCCCAAAACCACTCAATTTTCCTTGGATAAATAACTGAGAGAAACAGGTACATTATAATAAATCATTTATACAAACAGCATGGCATGAAATGGAACTGTAAAAAACATGTGCAATGTCTAAATCTGGCTTCTCTACGGCCTCTGCATGATGAATTAACGCTCAGGGTGAGGACAGACCCATCTCAGTATGGAGCGCAGTTCACAATCCATGTAGAACTACCATCTCATCATGGTAACTTATTTTTCATGTGACAGGTAGGCCTAGATTTGCTGCAGCATAGCCTATGCTACAGTAATATAAAGACCGAATGCGTTCTAATTTACCCATCTACATCTGGCTTTCAGAGGTAACTTTGCTTTTTAATTCGGCATTAATTGTTTTTTCATTGCAGCTGCAGAATTTTAAAACAGCCACTCGAATATCATTGCTTTAAATCAGTGCACGTGCGAGCACTTTCTAGCAGTCTTTCTCTCTCTCCATCAACTCCATTCAAATTGCTACCAAAATAGATAATCCTGTTCTACACATGTCCTAGCCTACCTCTTTCAGCTAATTAGTGATGGGTTAGTTATAATAAGCTTCTAACTTATAGCCTCTGTCTCTTGCGCTCTACGCAAGCACCTGTGCTCTGAAGGTCTCTCCTTAAAAAACACTCCTTAGTTCTTGGAGTCCCATGCAGGAAAAGCTAGACTAGAATAGCTTGCTGCTAATAACATTAGGGGAAATATTATGAAAGATATACATAGTGGCAAGTAAAAGTATGTGAACCCTTCAGAGTCACCTGGATTTTTGCATAAATTGGTCATAAAATTTGATCTGACCTTCATCTAAGTCACAGCAATAGACACTCGCAGTGTGCTTAAACTAATAATACACAAAT
The DNA here is from genome assembly GCF_034236695.1 of Oncorhynchus nerka. Classification (NCBI taxonomy): domain Eukaryota; kingdom Metazoa; phylum Chordata; class Actinopteri; order Salmoniformes; family Salmonidae; genus Oncorhynchus; species Oncorhynchus nerka. The sequence goes on along the minus strand of NC_088398.1, from coordinate 20,402,005 downwards.
TATTGTATTTTTCTTGTCTATATTGAATACATAATTGAAAAATTCACAGTGTAGGTTGGAAAAAGTATGTGAACTCCTAGGCTAATGTCTTCTCCAAAAGCTAATTGGAGTCAGCAGTCAGCTAACCTGGAGTCCAATCAATGAGATGAGATTGGAGATGTTGGTTAGAGCTGCCATGCCCTATACAAAACACACACAAAACTTGAGTTTAATATTCACAAGAAGCATTGCCTGATGTGAACCATGCCTCGAACAAAAGAGATCTCAGAAGACCTAAGATTAAGAATTGTTGACTTGCATAAAGCTGGAAAGGGTTACAAAATTATCTCTAAAAGCCTTGATGTTCATCAGTCCACGGTAAGACAAATTGTCTACAAATGGAGAAAGTTCAGCACTCTTGCTACTCTTCCTAGAGCTGGCCATCCTGCAAAGATGACTACAAGAGCAAAGCGCAGAATGCTCAATGAGGTTAAGAAGAATCCTAGAGTGTCAGCTAAAGACTTACAGAAATCTCGGGAACATGCTAACATCTCTGTTGACTAGTCTACGATACGAGAAAACACTAAATAAGAATGGTGTTCATGGAAGGACACCACGGAAGAAGCCACTGCTGTCCAAAAAAACCCCATTGCTGCACGTCTGAAGCACCTGGATGTTCCACAGCTCTACTGGCAAAATATTCTCTGGACAGATTAAACTAAAGTTGAGTTGTTTGGAAGGAACACACAACACTATGTGTGGAGAAAAAAAGGCACAGCACACCAACATGAAAACCTAATCTCAACTGTAAAGTATGGTGGAGGGAGCATCATGGTTTGGGTCTGCATTGCTACCTCAGGGCCTGGACAGCTTGCTATCATCGACGGAAAAATGAATTCCAGAGTTTATCAATACTTTTTGCGGGAGAATGTAAGGCTATCTGTCTGCCAATTGAATGTCAACAGAAGTTGGGTGATGCAACAGGACAACGACCCATAACACAGAAGTAAATCCTCTAACCCTAGGAAGCTCTTTGCCACCTTCTCCTCCCTCCTGAATCCTCCTCCCCCCCCCTCCTCCCTCTCTGCAGATGACTTCGTCAACCATTTTGAAAAGAAGGTCGACGACATCCGATCCTCGTTTGCTAAGTCAAACGACACCGCTGGTTCTGCTCACACTGCCCTACCCTGTGCTCTGACCTCTTTCTCCCCTCTCTCTCCAGATGAAATCTCGCGTCTTGTGACGGCCGGCCGCCCAACAACCTGCCCGCTTGACCCTATTCCCTCCTCTCTTCTCCAGACCATTTCCGGAGACCTTCTCCCTTACCTCACCTCGCTCATCAACTCATCCCTGACCGCTGACTACGTCCCTTCTGTCTTCAAGAGAGCGAGAGTTGCACCCCTTCTGAAAAAACCTACACTCGATCCCTCCGATGTCAACAACTACAGACCAGTATCCCTTCTTTCTTTTCTCTCCAAAACTCTTGAACGTGCCGTCCTTGGCCAGCTCTCCCGCTATCTCTCTCAGAATGACCTTCTTGATCCAAATCAGTCAGGTTTCAAGACTAGTCATTCAACTGAGACTGCTCTTCTCTGTATCACGGAGGCCCTCCGCACTGCTAAAGCTAACTCTCTCTCCTCTGCTCTCATCCTTCTAGACCTATCGGCTGCCTTCGATACTGTGAACCATCAGATCCTCCTCTCCACCCTCTCCGAGTTGGGCATCTCTGGCGCGGCCCACGCTTGGATTGCGTCCTACCTGACAGGTCGCTCCTACCAGGTGGCGTGGCGAGAATCTGTCTCCTCACCACGCGCTCTCACCACTGGCGTCCCCCAGGGCTCTGTTCTAGGCCCTCTCCTATTCTCGCTATACACCAAGTCACTTGGCTCTGTCATAACCTCACATGGTCTCTCCTATCATTGCTATGCAGACGACACACAATTAATCTTCTCCTTTCCCCCTTCTGATGACCAGGTGGCGAATCGCATCTCTGCATGTCTGACAGACATATCAGTGTGGATGACGGATCACCACCTCAAGCTGAACCTCGGCAAGACGGAGCTGCTCTTCCTCCTGGGGAAGGACTGCCCATTCCATGATCTCGCCATCACGGTTGACAACTCCATTGTGTCCTCCTCCCAGAGCGCTAAGAACCTTGGCGTGATCCTGGACAACACCCTGTCGTTCTCAACTAACATCAAGGCGGTGGCCCGTTCTTGTAGGTTCATGCTCTACAACATCCGCAGAGTACGACCCTGCCTCACACAGGAAGCAGCGCAGGTCCTAATCCAGGCACTTGTCATCTCCCGTCTGGATTACTGCAACTGTTGGCTGGGCTCCCTGCCTGTGCCATTAAACCCCTACAACTCATCCAGAACGCCGCTGCCCGTCTGGTGTTCAACCTTCCCAAGTTCTCTCACGTCACCCCGCTCCTCCGCTCTCTCCACTGGCTTCCAGTTGAAGCTCGCATCCGCTACAAGACCATGGTGCTTGCCTACGGAGCTGTGAGGGGAACGGCACCTCAGTACCTCCAGGCTCTGATCAGGCCCTACACCCAAACAAGGGCACTGCGTTCATCCACCTCTGGCCTGCTCGCCTCCCTACCACTGAGGAAGTACAGTTCCCGCGCAGCCCAGTCAAAACTGTTCGCTGCTCTGGCCCCCCAATGGTGGAACAAACTCCCTCACGACGCCAGGACAGCGGAGTCAATCACCACCTTCCGGAGACACCTGAAACCCCACCTCTTTCAGGAATACCTAGGATAGGATAAAGTAATCCTTCTCACCCCCCTTAAAAGATTTAGATGCACTATTGTAAAGTGGCTGTTCCACTGGATGTCTTAAGGTGAACGCACCAATTTGTAAGTCGCTCTGGATGTAAATCAACAACAGAAATGCTTCAACAGAAGAAAATATGCCGTCTGGGGCAGAGTCCTGACCTCAACCCGATTGAGATGCAGTGGCATGACCTCAAGAGAGCGGTTCACACCAGACTTCACAAGAATATTGCTGAACTGAAACAGTTTTGTGAAGAGAAATGGTCCAAAATTCCTCCTGATCATTATGTAGGTCTGATCTGTAACTACAGAAAATGTTTGGTTGAGGTTATTGCTTCCAAAGGAGGTTCAACCAAATCAAATCAAATCAAATGTTATTTGTCACATACACGTGGTTAGAAGATGTTAATGTGAGTGTAGCGAAATGCTTGTGCTTCTAGTTCCGACAATGCAGTAATAACCAACGATTAATCTAACCTAACAATTCCACAACTACTACCTTATACACACAAGTGTAAGGGATAAAGAATATGTATATAAAGATATATGAATGAGTGATGGTACAGAACGGCATAGGCAAGATGCAGTGGATGGTATCGAGTACGGTATATACATATGAGATGAGCAATGTAGGGTATGTGAACAAAGTGGCATAGTTTAAAGTGGCTAGTGATACATGTATTACATAAATATGCAGTAGATGATATAGAGTACAGTATATACATATGAGATGAGTAATATAGGGTATGTAAACATTATATTATATTAAGTGGCATTGTTTAAAGTGCTAGTGATACATTTTTACATCAATTCCATTATTAAAGTGGCTGGAGTTGAGTCAGTATGTTGGCAGCAGCCACTCAATGTTAGTGGTGGCTGTTTAACAGTCTGATGGCCTTGAGATAGAAGCTGTTTTTCAGTCTCTCGGTCCCTGATTTGATGCACCTGTACTGACCTCGCCTTCTGGATGATAGCGGGGTGAACAGGCAGTGGCTCGGGTGGTTGTTGTCCTTGATGATCTTTATGGCCTTCCTGTGACATTGGGGGGTGTAGGTGTCCTGGAGGGCAGGTAGTTTGTCCTGGAGAGCCTTACAGTTGTGGGCGGAGCAGTTGCCATACAAGGCGGTGATACAGCCCGATAGGATGCTCTCGATTGTGCATCTGTAGAAGTTTGTGAATGCTTTTGGTGACAAGCCGAATTTCTTCAGCCTCCTGAGGTTGAAGATGCGCTGCTGTGCCTTCTTCACAACGCTGTCTGTGTGGGTGGACTAATTCAGTTTGTCCGTGATGTGTACACCGAGGAACTTAAAACTTACTATCCTTTCCATTACTGTCCCGTCGATGTGGATAGGGAGGTGCTCCCTCTGCTGTTTCCTGAAGTCCACAATCATCTCCTTTGTTTTGTTGACGTTGAGTGTGAGGTTATTTTCCTGACACCACACTCCGAGGGCCCTCACCTCCTCCCTGTAGGCCGTCTCATCATTGTTGGTAATCAAGCCTACCACTGTAGTGTCGTCCGCAAACTTGATGATTGAGTTGGAGGCATGCATGGCCACGCAGTCGTGGGTGAACAGGGAGTACAAGAGAGGGCTCAGAACGCACCCTTGTGGGGCCCCAGTTTTGAGGATCAGCGGGGTGGAGATGTTGTTACCTATCCTCACCACCTGGGGGCGGCCCGTCAGGAAATCCAGTACCCAGTTGCACAGGGCGCAGGTTTTGCGCAGGTTTTGGTAGCGGGCCGTGTCAGTGGCACTGTATTGTCCTCAAAGCAAGCAAAAACCTTATTTAGTCTGTCTGGGAGCAAGACATCCTGGTCCCCGACGGGGCTGGTTTTCTTTTTGTAATCCGTGATTGACTGTAGACCCTGCCACATACCTCTTGTGTCTGAGCCGTTGAATTGCGACTCTACTTTGTCTCTATACTGACGCTTAGCTTGTTTGATTGCCTTGCGGAGGGAATAGCTACACTGTTTGTATTTGGTCATGTTTCCGGTCACCTTGCCCTGGTTAAAAGCAGTGGTTTGCGCTTTCAGTTTCGCGCGAATGCTGCCATCAATCCACAGTTTCTGGTTTGGGAATGTTTTAATTGTTGTTGTGGGTATAACATCGTCAATGCACTTTCTAATGAACTCGCTCACCGAATCAGCGTATTCGTCAATGTTGTTGTTGGACGCAATGCGGAACATATCCCAATCCACGTGATCGAAGCAGTCTTGAAGAGTGGAATCAGATTGGTCGGATCAGAGTTGAACAGACCTGAGCGCGGGAGCATCTTGTTCTAGTCTCTGTCTGTAGGTTGGAAGCAACAAAATGGAGTCGTGGTCAGCTTTTCCGAAAGGAGGGCGGGGGAGGGCCTTATATGCCTCGCAGATGTTAGAATAACAATGATCCAGGGTTTTACCAGCCCTGGTTGCACAATCGATATGCTGATAGAATTTAGGGAGTCTTGTTTTTCAGATTAGCCTTGTTAAAATCCCCAGCTACAATGAATGCAGCCTCAGGATATGTGATTTCCAGTTTACATAGAGTCAAATAAAGTTTGTTCATGGCCATCGATGTGTCTGCTTGGGAGGGGAATATTTATGGCTGTGATTATAATCGAAGAGAATTCCCTTGGTAGATAATGCGGTCGACATTTGATTGTGAGGAATTCTAAGTCAGGTGAACAGAAGGACTTGAGTTCCTGTATGCTGTTATGATCACACCACGTCTCATTAATCATAAGAGATTTCTTACCAGAAAGATGCTTGTTTCTGAGAGAGTCTCTCGAGTGAGCCATGTTTCCGTGAAGCAAAGAACATTACAGTCGGGGCCTCCCGGGTGGCGCCAGCTGTGCCACCAGAGACTCTGGGTTTGCGCCCAGGCTCTGTCATAACCAGCCACGGCCGGGAGGTCCGTGGGGCGACACACAATTGACCTAGCGTTGTCCGGGTTAGGGAGGGTTTGGCCGGTAGGGATATCCTTGTCTCATCGCGCACCAGCGACTCCTGTGGCGGGCCGGGCGCAGTGCGCATTAAAAAAAGGTTGCCTGGTGCACGGTGTTTCCTCCGACACATGCGTGCGGCTGGCTTCCGGGTTGGATCCGCGCTGTGTTAAGAAGCAGTACGGCTTGGTTGGGTTGTGTATCGGAGGACGCATGACTTTCGACCTTCGTCTCTCCCAATCCCGTACAGGAGTTGTAGCGATGAGACAAGATAGTAGCTACTTTTTTTTTTAAAGAACGTTACCGTCTCTGATGTCTCTCTGGAATGCTACCCTTGCTCGGATTTCATCAACCTTGTTGTCAAGAGACTGGACATTGGCGAGTAGTATGCTAAGGAGTGGTGTGCGATGTGCCCGTCTTTTACAACGTCGGCGGCTTGGGTCGCCGGCTTGGATCCGATCCATTGTCCTGGGTGGAAGGCAGAACACAGCTTCGGGAAAGTCGTATTCCTGGTCATAATGATGGTGAGCTCTTATATTCAGTAGTTCCTCCTGACTGTATGTAATGAAACCTAAGATTACCTGGGGTACCAATGTAAGAAATGACACGTAAAAAAACAAAATACTGCATAGTTTCCTAGGAACGCGAAGCGAGGCGGCCATCTCTGTCGGCGCCGGAACCAGTTATTAAATCCAAGGGTTCACATACTTTTCCCACCCTGCACTGTGAATGTTTACATGGTGTGTTCAACAAAGACATGAAAACTTATAACTGTTTGTTATGTTATTAGTTTAAGCACACTGTGTTTGTCTATTGTTGTGACTTGGATGAAGGTCAGATCAAATTTGATGAGCATTTTATGCAGAAATCCAGGTAATTCCAAAGGGTTCACATACTTTTTTTTGACACTGTATGTGTCAGCCTACTAATTATATAAATAGGCCCTTTTATATTTCAAAATTATAATCAAATTTGCTAGCCTATACTTGTAACATTGGAAGCCACAACCTCATGTTCTTTTCTGGTTTATCTGGTTTGAATGATGTAGGCCTACATAATTCCAGTCCATATAATACAGTACAGTAATACAATTCACAAAAGATTAGAGCTAGTTTCATTGATTTACCCAAGAGAGCATATAGCTAGCTTACTCTATGGGCTTTTCTGTCTTTCTGTCTTGTGTAGTGTGCAGTAGCCTATATCATACAGTGCCTTGCAAAAGCATTCACCCCCCTTGGCGTTTTTCCTATTTTGATGCATTACAACCTGTAATTGAAATTTATTTTTATTTTTATTTCATGTAATGGACATATACAAAATGGGTGAAGTGAAATGAAAAAAAAGAACTTGTTTAAAAAAAACTGAAAAGTGGTGCGTGTATATGTATTCACCCCCTTTGCTATGAAGTCCCTAAATAAGATCTGGTGCAACCAATTACCTTCAGAAGTCACATAATTAGTTAAATAAAGTCCACCTGTGTGCAATCTAAGTGTCACATGATCTGTCACATGATCTCAGTATATATACACCTGTTCTGAAAGGCCCCAGAGTCTGCAACACCACTAAGCAAGGGGCACCACCAAGCAAGCGATACCAAACAGGTCATGGACAACATTGTGGAGAAGTACAGATCAGGGTTGGGTTATAAAAAAATATCTGAAACTTTGAACATTCCACTGAGCACCATTAAGTCTATGACTTAAAAAAATGGAAAGAATCTGGTACCACAACAAACCTGCCAAGAGAGGGCCGCCCACCAAAGCTCATGGACCAGGCAAGGAGGGCATTAATCAGAGAGGCAACAAAGAGACCAAAGACAACGCTGAAGGAGCTGCAAAGCTCCACAGCGGAGATTGGAGTATCTGTCCATAGGACCACTTTAAGCCGTGCACTCCACAGAGCTGGGCTTTAAGGAAAAGTGGCCAGAAAAAAGGCATTGCTTAAAGAAAAAAATAATCAAACACATTTGGTGTTCGCCAAAAGGCATGTGGGAGACTCCCCAAACATATGGAAGAAGGTGCTCTGGTCAGATGAGACAAAAATGTAGCTATTTGGCCATCAAGGAAAACACTATGTCTGGCACAAACCCAACACCTCTCATCACCCTGAGAACACCATCCACAGTGAAGCATGGTGGTGGCAGCATCATGCTGTGGGGATGTTTTTCATCGGCAGGGACTGGGAAACGGGTTAGAATTGAAGTAATGATGGATGGCGCTAAATACAGGGAAATTCCTGAATGAAACCTGTTTCAGTCTTCCAGAGATTTGAGACTGGGACAGAGGTTCACCTTCCAGCAGGACAATGACCCTAAGCATACTGCTAAAGCAACACTCGAGTGGTTTAAGGGGAAACATTTAAATGTCATGGAATGGCCTAGTCAAAGCCCAGAACTCAATCCAATTTTGAATCTCTGGTATGACTTAAAGATTGCTGTACACCTGCGGAACCCATCCATCTTGAATGAGCTGGAGCAGTTTTGCCTTCAAGATTGGGCAAAAATTCCAGTGGCTAGATGTGCCAAGCTTATAGATACATACTCCAAGAGACGTGCAGCTGTAATTGCTGCAAAAGGTGGCTCTTCAAAGTATTGACTTTCGGGGGGTGAATAGTTATGCACACTCAAGTTTTCCGTTTTTTTGTATTTTCTCTTGTTTGTTTCACAATTAAATACATTTTGCATATTCAAAGTGGTAGGCATGTTGTGTAAATTACATGATACAAACCCCCAAAAATCAATTTTAATTCCAGGTTGTAAGGCAATAAAATAGGAAAAATGCCAAGGGGGGTGAATACTTTTGCAAGCCACTGTATATGTACAATAATTTGGGCTTTTTTGGGCTTGAGCTCCTTAAATGTCATTAATGTAGGGTTCATAAAATATATTTAATATATTACTCATCAGGCTCAGGTCGCATCAGGTTTGAATTGTCATGCTGATCAAAGCTCTAATCAAATCGAGACATATTTATATGCTTTATAATACTTTTGAATGACACTTCCGGTTTTGGCGGTAAATACCGGGTTATCCGGGAGAAAAGTGATTTATTCTCAGGATGCAACATTTGTCAAATCCAGGGATAATAACTGAGTTAGGAAGGACACCTGTATCTTTGTAGTGACTGGGTGTATTGATATACCATCCAAAGTGTAATTAATAACTTCACCATGCTTAAATGGTTATTCAGTAGGTGCCCTTCTTTGTGAGGCATTGGGAAACCTCCCTGGTCTTCGTGGTTATATCTGTGTTTGAAATTCAGTGCTTGACTGAGAGACCTTACAGATAAATGTATGTGTGGGGTACAGAGATGAGGTAGTCATTCAAAAATCATGTTAAACAGTATTATTGTACATGCAACTTAGTTTGTGACTCGTTAAGCACATTTTTACTCCTGGGTGGCAGGGTAGCCTAGTGGTTAGAGCGGTTGACTAGTAACCAGAAGGTTGCAAGTTCAAACCCCCGAGCTGACAAGGTACTAATCTGTCATTCTGCCCCTGAACAGGCAGTTAACCCACTGTTTCTAGGCTGTCATTGAAAATAAGAATTTGTTCTTAACTGACTTGCCTAGTTAAATAAAGGTAAAATTAAATAAATAGGCTTGTCTTAACAAAAGTGTTGAATACTTATTGACTCAATACATTTCAGCTTTTAATTTTGTATTAATTTGTAAACTTTTCTAAAAACATAATTCCACTTTGCCATTGTGTGGTATTGTGTGTAGGCCAGTGACACAAAATCTCAATTTAATCCAAGTTAACTTCAGGCAGTAACACAATAAAATGAAGACACTGTACATAAAGGGTGAGCATAATTTTCTATGGCATATAGCAGCCTTTAATTATTCAATATAAACACACTAAGCTCTAATGGAAAGGTGCGTGGTGTTAATGGACATGGATTCTTTGTTATTTATATTAACTGTGACTTCAAGTATTTTCTTCTCCTCTGCAGTAGAAAGGCACAATAAAACACACACACACACACACACACACACACACACACACACACACACACACACACACACACACACACACACACACACACACACACACACACACACACACACACACACACACAGTGGCAGTTGCTTGTTGGAATGGTGCCTTGCTCCACCTCTCCCTACAGCTTTCATGCTAGCTCCTGGTTGCCTTGGCAACTGGCTCTGTGCATGTGTGTGTGATGGCACTGAGTCAGGCAGGACATGGAAAGAGGTTGCAACACTGTAAAATGCAGCTATACACAAAAACGTGTGCGTATGCATAGAAGTAGGGGTGCTGAAAAATTTAAATAAAGTATAATATCAATAATAATATTTTTGATTTTATCCTTTACTAGTCCTGTATTAGCAGACCGATAGACCGATATAGCCATCTGTAGTGCGGACAAATGTAGCGCAGCAGAAAAATTGCAGCACCCCCACTCCTAAACATCTTCCCACGGCTGTGTGCCCATGCATACATATTATGAACTGTATTGGTTTGTAGAGATACAATACAATTAGAAGCATTAGTGTTACAAACACTGTTGGTGTCCCACTACATTTAGTGTGTGTGTTCCACAATTCACGGAGTCACTGTGGTTATTCTTTGGCCTTGTGTCTCTAGTAGTCTGGGAGGAGGGGTGTATTTGATCCCCCTCAGGTAACTTGTCATCCCCTTTAATCCACACACATATACATAGCCCCGCTCCCTCATTCAGGTCCCTGCTAGGCCTCCTGTTCCTAGCACAGCCTAGACCCAACCACCGCAGAAAGACAGAGAGAGAGAGAGAGACAGACAGACAGTGACAAAGACAAAGATGGAGAGAAGGCGATGAATAGCAAGAGGTTGGGTATGTGTTTGTAAAAAAGAGTGAGACAAAAAGAGAGGCAGAAAGAGAAAAAAAGACAGAGAAAGTACGGGAGGATTTGGCTATATGGCAGATGTTTGCCACTTCAGGTCTTGAATTGACAGCCACAATGTGACACTCTTCAGGCATTGACATCACCTCTAGTGTGAATATTCACAGTCCAATTAACCAAACGTGGTAGCCTGTCTATTTCTTCACTAGCTACTGTTATAAAACAAAAGGAAGGCATATAAAATAAGTACTCTGAAAATGGTCATAACACACTATCAAATGGCAGCAGCGAAATCACTCCTGCACCATGGTTACACTAAATACAATGAGAGACTCTAACTATTTAGAAAAAATAGGACGGGATTCTTTCAAGACCTTCAGACTCCTGAAATGTATTTGTCTCTTAATAGAGTCATGGGAACTGTTTTGCTAAAAAACAACAAGAAAACAGTCCACCTGAGTTACGAGTGAAGACTAGGAGAGGAACCAACCACTGCTTAAACACACCAAACTTTGCTGAGGTGACACAAAAGGTCAAGGCTAAAACAAGCACCACATGGCCACTCAGTCTGAGATGGAGTGGCCAATGGGGAGGGGGGGTTACACCCTGCTGATAGATAGGGAGTGGAGGCTAGAGGTCACTTGACCTCTACGTGTGTGAGTGTTCGTCCCCTGGGAAGCTGAGGAAAGACCAGCAGCTCCTTTAACCTCTGTTTTAATGACCCCTCCATCAAGCTCTAGTCCTGCTAGGGACAATGGGTAATCAGAGGAAGTGTTGGTCATTAACAGGACACTCACAGCATCTCTGGGACTCAACTGAACATCCTCAACACTTGTGCGTGAAGGGAGACAAACAGGCCCTTTCAGGGACGTCGAAGTACCATCGGCTGGTGTCTCTGTTCCATGTTGAAGAGAACATTTTCACAATAAAACACTTATTAAAGGAGGTATAACCGTCTCAGTACAATTGGTTTACAGTGTCATAAGTGGCACCAAGCACAAAGTGTCTTCAACACGTCATGGTGTAAATTTAAAATATATATATATATATGTCAAATGCATGCATTAATTAAAATGAAAGACCTATTTGTTTGTCAATTGGAAGATCTAAACAGTCAATGCTTAGGCAGAGAGATATATTTGTAAAAGCGGGACAATTTCATGTTCAAAAAAATCCTAATACACTAAATGTTCTATAAATGGGATTAAATGTTGCATGATTAAGTATGACACTCATTGTACTAAGCTGTGAACTCAAAGCCTCAACATCAACATCAACAAAGGCAAGAACCAGAGACATCTCTGGTTTAAACCTGAAAAGCCACAGAAATCAACCTTACTTTAGCTAGGAAAGAGCCTAACCTCCATGCATGGTAATTAGGGTCTTGCATTGAAATTAGTCATTGAGAGGCCATATCTATAGCGTTACAAATCTGAAAACAACATTGTTGTAATCAGTAATGTCTTTAGTGCCTTAGTCTTGGGAGCAGACACATTCATTAACATATGGCAACAACAGCCAACACAGTCATGTCCAGACTTTGGTGGTAAAACACAGATGCCGTTGATGCTGGGTGAATAAGACGCACACTAGTAACTGATAATATGATGCATATGTTTCCCAACCCATGGCAATTCCACAGGATTAACCCTAAAAACCCAGACATGCACACGCACAAACATGCACATCAAGTCTGATGTCCCCCACCCACCGTACTTTTAGGGGGTCCCTGACTCCACTTGAATAAAACACAGACAAGAAAAGGGGGTGTAGACAGAGGGAACAGGAACAAAAAGCTGATGAGAGAGTCCTCCAGCATGTCTGGTTAGGAGTGTGGGAGCATGTATGTGAGAGTCTGTATGTGGACGTCTGTGTATACAAGGGGGATTTATGGGAATTGACTTTGGTATTAAACGACTTGATTGAGAGTCCCTCCCTCCCGTGGCGAGAGGAGGGTGGGAGAGTCATGACAGGATGGAGAGGTAGTGGTAGGGGGGGCCTGTATGGGACCGGCAGCCATTACCACTGCAGCAATTTGCCGTCTGGGACTCACAAAGGGGAGGTCAAAGGTCAAATAACTGCACTGAATTTGGGCTGCTTTCTTATGCTAATGCTATCGCCAACAACCCCCTTCGGCCCTGGTGTGTTAGGACACCATCGGGGACCTCCTGCTGAAAGTCGCTGGTACAGCGGGTGATGCCATGTGGACACACTGCCAGTTTCAACGCCAACACCTTTGGCAATGAGAAACAAGTCACTGATTTCCTCTGAATGCAACTTCCAATAACGAAAGATACACATTAGGTCGGTTTTCAGTCTAAAGCTGGAAGATGCTAAAAACTCACATCTATAAGTTGATCCATGACAAGCCCATAATTCAGCCTACCTTTAAACAGTCTTTCTATCCTTTGCATACACTCAGCTTCATGCAAACCCCAGTCGACCCTGAATGGAGCCACACTCTCTAAGAATGGTCCTACTGACCATTCCTGGCTAGCTGCTGTAGATTAGAGTCAGACCAAACAAGTAGCAGACACATGCAAATCTCTACTAGTCTAGTCAGCTGCTTTTGTGGCTGTGTGTGTGAGCTGCCTACCAAAGCCAACTTGCCTTCTCCCCAACTTAGACTGGATCTCAAAGAGACGTCACCCAACCCCCAGCCCCCCCCTTCTCGCCCACTCTCTCACACATGCTCTCTCTTTCTCTTGCTCTACCCCCCCCCCCCCCACACACACATATCACCCTCCTGTGTGCAGTGTGTGAGTGTGTCTGCCTCATCCCAGGAGGGGAGTGTGGGAGCAGGCCATGGGGCCCATCTGGGAGTTAGCTTCCAGGACCTCCACATTCTCCCTCTCAAAAAGGGGCCCATGTGAGAGGTCCTCTCCACACACAGACATGAGGAGCTGGGTGAGATGCATTGTCTAGCCAGGCTGAGGCCTGACTGAGGCCTGCATGTCTTCTGTGGGCATGTGCCTGGCTGGAGGGCCTTTTCAGACAGTGTGGAGGTTACAGCTAATGCCTCACCACTGGAATGCTCATTAAGGGAATCTGAGGTCTGAGAGTGTATGTTAAGTGTGTGTGTGTGTGTGTGTGTGTGTGTGTGTGTGTGTGTGTGTGTGTGTGTGTGTGTGTCACAATTCATGGCACCATGGTTGTTCTTTGAAGTGATTACCAATTTCCATTTAATTTCCTAGAAGATGTCTTGATAATTTGGTGCGACTAAACTGCATTGGAGAATTGAATTTGAATTTAAATGTATGCATCGAAAACTAAGACCATATATACCATCCAAGAGTAGGCCAAGAGCAAAAGGTAAACAATGGAGAAATTGTAATTATATTTTCACAAAAGCACTTGATTTAAATGATATACTGTCAGCTAGTGCTCAATGAATGACATCCCATGAGAGCAATTATTACAACAATTGATCACAAATCAGTCTTACTAATATTTTGCGTGACCATTTAAAGCTTTAGTTTTTTTCTGTATAGAATTTAGTTTGTTTGTGCATTATGTTGCTAGCACATGTCAAAAGTAGACAGCGAAAATAATTTATCCGCAGCGTTCAAGACAACTCGGAACTCGGACACTCAGAAATGTACGACTTGGAAACTCCTTGGAAAGATGAAAGTATCAAAATCAACCAATAGAAGCTCCACACTCATTTACGAGTTGTCTTGAAAGCACCAATAAGCCTTTCTCAGTCATCAGCCAGGCAGCATGGTTCGTCATGTGTTGCTTATTCGGGAGGAGGGAGACTCGGTATCTGTAATTTATAGTTATCCCTAATCTCTAATTTTGTATCTATCAAGTTCTATCTATCTATATATCTATCAAGCCTGGATTTGATGATAAAGAGTCACAATAAAGTTCCTTTCTATAGTTGAATCCTAATCGAAGTAGCAGCAGCACAACATTTAGTAGCATAACAGGTTACATCGCCATCTCTTTCACTGTCACTCACTCATCTGTCACGTGAATCCCTCCTCACCCAAGGCATGTGAATACAAGTCTCTAACATAAAATCTCAAAGATGATGCCATAATACAAGTCCCAGATAGGCCTATACTGTACATTACATGCATTTATGTTATTAATCTAATAAATGTAATAAATGTGTTATTACAACACCATTGCGACAATCACATTAAAGTATGTACATATGGCTTATTTTAGCCCCCATTATAAATTCACCAAAAACCCATAATGACAGTCATGCCTTAGGGATCATGCTTGGTCAATTATTGACACAGGCATTATACCAATTGGAACTGGACTGAAGAACATTTGCATAATAGGTTTTCAGTGTTCCCTTCAAGGAAACATCTGTTTAAATGTGTTTCCCATTTAAAAGTTGTAGACTACTTAAATATATAAATAAATGTGTACTGTAGCCTATCCAAGTTATTTTTTTAAAAACAGAACAAACAGAACCCAGATTCCCACACTTTATTATCTGACACTTGACTATGGTCCCATTATCGCAGGCTTCTGATTCACATCTTTCTTGGGTATTTTCTGCACACTGAAAAATACATGACGTCACCCCAGGTCCTGAGCTGATTGATGTAATTCATCCCTCACATATTTCTGCTCAACAAAGTGAAGTGTATCTTTATGACTGAGCATTCTGGGTCCCCTCCTTTCAATTCTTCGCATTTGGACTCAATTAAAAATGAGAAACATAAAGGAACACTGTCATGTGGCGCCCGGCGGGCTAACTCATGCTCATGCCCACCTATCACAGGCCTAGACTGGCATCGTGATTATAGTAAACCCAACCGCAGAAGCTATGACCACAGTCACCACACAATCTTCTAAACCAAACCAAAATCATTTCCAAACACAAGTTTCATATTTTGAATCCCAACTCCATGTGGATGAATTATACATTTTTGTTCTGTAATTGCTGTTACAATATTTTCTTGTATTAGGCTACTCTTTGTCACTGAGATGTAAATTCACTGAGATGTATACTTCCAATGTAATTGATGGCTACTCCCTCTGAACAGCAACACTAACGCAGAATAGTAGCAGTAGTCATAATAATAATAACAATAATACTAATAATAGCATGTAAATGCATTTGAATAATGCATTTCTTTCAGGGAGTTCATAGGACTCAAGTTCATTGGGCAAAAAATGTATCATAATCAACTTTTTGGAACTTTCCTTTTTCCCCAGCTACTGAACAGTGTAGTGAATGCATGCCAGTGGGGCAGACAAACACCAATCAGAAGTATTCATTCATCTTGTGAATTTAACTAGTGGGCCTAGAGGTGCTCTGCTGTAAATCCAACACCTTGGGTGACAAAAGGAGAAAATATTTCAAATCCTATTTATCTCAAGATCTTTATAAACTAGGCCTACACCTGATATAGGCTAAGTGCTTCACCATGAAAGGTATTCAGAAATACCGAACCTGCGTCATTACGCATGCACATTTGGAATGATCGGCGATGCAGTCTGGTTCTTTGAACCAAGTGCACCTAGAAATCGAGGCTGTGGATTCAGGAGAGTTAAACGGACGAGTAAAGGCGTCCGCATGGTTTCTATCCCTGCGTGGGCCCGCCTTTCCAGGGCCTCACTTGTCTGTTGAGGGGTGTCTAATGAGGGAAGACAAGCGGCTGACGGAATGACGATGGCTAATTGGCATGGAGTCGTGGGAAAGCGTAAACAAACAGCTGCCATTGGCATTTTGTTGTTTCACATCCCTTTCTCATGAATAGCTGCATAAGTGTAAGAGCAAACTGGCAGCTCGGGAGCGGGGAAGTGGATTGGAGACCTGAATTGCAACACGCTGAAAGATTAGCCTATTTTATGCCTCCTCCATTCCCGCAAATGACGGAAAACCGTACATCTCTTCTCCCCTTAGCAAGTAACGTTAGGGCTTACCGTCATATTTCCAAGATGGTCTCTAATCTTTCCATTTAGCTTGTAGGCTGCGTTAGCCTATTCCTCGTTTAACTCGAACTCAAAACCCCTATCAGTGTTTATATTCCCTAGTGTTGGTCGGGCGAATTACTTTTTCAAAACTATTTTCGATTTTATTCGTTATGTAAAGAATAGTTTATTGGAGACATCACCTTGGGGTTTTAAATCAATTTAGTCATTCGCTGTCAAAGATTCAAGCGCACAAGACATTTTGTGTATGAATAAGTAAGTGAAGGAATGATTGAACAAATTAATGAGTGTTAGTCAATCACAACGTATCCGCAGTGTTGGCTTAGTCATTATTGGGGTGAAGGTGCATGTTAATGGTTAGGCTATTATATATCTAAAGATATCAGGGTTCTATATCAATGCTTATAGGATCTGTTTGTACTTTTTAGGATTGGGTATTTCGGGGCATTTTGGTAAATAACACCATATAATTAATACTTCAATGATAGGAACATTATTGTAAAAAATACTGACACATTGACTATTGTTTCAAGAAGTATTTGTGTCTGGAAGGTTTCTGATGTTTACTATTGGGAGTATCTTACTGAATGTAATGGTATAAATATAATACCAGAATAATTCAGTGGGCTATTTGGTTAGTAGGCTACTAATTTACACTTCATGTCAAACATTTTAATCGATGCATATGTATGCCTTATGTCCGACATCCACTGTGCTGACATTAAGAATAAGTTGCGATTAAAAACAAAGAAATGAATTTATTATTTAGAAGTTGCTGAGCCATTTATTGGTGAATATGAATACAACATAAAGTTAGATTCCAGAATTACACCATCTGATATAGGCTTGGATGTAAAGACCATTGTTCATGTAAGATTTACTCGGTCACTGCATAATCCACTATGTCTTGATAGTTTTGTGTTCGTGTTTGATCATTTTTGAAACGTTGCTTTATGTCTGTCTGTATTGTATACCTGTTAAAAGACGTCTTTCTCTAGAGCTTCTCAAATGCTTGTTATTTGAAAGTTATTTGAACTCAGTTTTCATTTACATATATAAACCAATTTGAGACTTTCCTGAAACATGCACAACTGTCTAAAAATGAAAATTATAATTTATTGTTGCATTCAGGAGCATCACAACTGGATAGCATATGCCTGGCTTCCATAATGATGTGCTTTAGATTCTTTGAAATATGCAAATATGTTTGAAGTAGAGCCCAATCAATGTGTAAGCAATCTGGTGTTGAAGACAAAGATAGGTAGGGACTAGCAGCTTTGATTTATTTATTTGAATGAAGACGATTTTCTTCCACAGACACATAATTGAATATGCCAGAGGACGCTACTGCTCCACATAGCCACAAATTACATCATTTGCAGAGTTGTGGTGTATTTTTGTACATAGGAGGACAGGAGAAGAAAGCGACGTGGGCACAATTGAGCCAATGAACCATATCATGCTCATTCACTTTGCATTTGCCATTTCCTTCAGGACTTTTCTTCTTTGATTTCTTTGAGTCATGGCAGCGCTCCTCGGATGCTAATAATAGACTTGTCCATCAACTGTCCCCACCCTGGGAGTTAATTGGCCATGTGCAAAGGGAGCCGGCTCTGTTCGACAACGCTCAGAAGTTGGGCCGTCATTAGATCACTGAATGTTGTCCATCCCCACGAACCCCCTCCACACACTCCCTTACATACACATACGAACACATACACCCTCACAAACCACCACCCCACCTGCTCTCACAATACACCCCTGTAGTGTAGACCCTCCCCTTTCTGTCCTGTGGAGCCGTCTCAGGTCTTGAGAAGCCGACCTGACTCCTTTCACACCCAGGCAGGCGTCACCACCATAACAGTGTCAGTTGTAATCTGCCTCAGAGTAATGTACCACTGCTACCCCATATCCATATCTTGGTCTCTGATGTTCATTCTAGAATATCTTTGTTAATTAACATATACACTTCTCTTAAACTTTTTTTTGATTATGGTGTCTTGAGTTTTCACTTTCGTAAAGACAGTAGAAATTGAGAGGTTGTCTATGGAGGATCGACACAGCAATGTTCATTGGTGGCAAGCATGGGAAAAAGGAGAGCGGCACAAAGGCTCGGGCTTGCCAGTCCTCTTCGGATTGATGTGTGTTCCCGCATTTTTGTGAGCGAATGTGTGTGTGTTTGTGTGTGTGCATGCGTGTGCGCAAGTATTTGTGTGACTGGGTGAATGTGTCCTTTTCTGTGTGTGTTCTACACAAACGTTGCCTCTACCCGCTTGCCCCCTCGCCCTGGCACCTCTCCCATGCCCCTGCCCCCGGCTTCCTGCCTCTAATGGCCGTCTCTGTGTGCCATGTCGGGAAGCCTGACATCCCCTCCAGAGGCAAAGGGCCCGGCGTTAATGGAGCCCATTGAGGGGGAATAAAGGCCCCATTGTGGCGCAAGGGGCAGGAGTGGGCACCCGTTTGCTCACACACAGTCTCCTCCTCACATGCAGGGATGGCCGCTTAGAACTGGGTGCCAGGAGCGGAGATTCAAAGACGGCGCTGCAAATGCCCCACCGAGGAAGTGGCAGAGAGGGATGGCCAGAGGGAAGACAGAGAGAGGGGGAAAGAGAGAAAGATGGGTAGAGGGAGGGAGGAGGAGAGGGTGAGCATGAGAGCGATAAATATGCAGAAGGACAAAGAAAATTAGAAAGATCGAGGGAGACAGTGAGATGAGTGAGATGGATAGAATAAGAGACTAGGAGAGAAAGAGAGAGATTGACAGGGTTGGACTAAATAAAACCATATTGAACAAGAAAATAGAGAGGCACAGAGATAGCGAGGAGCAATACAGAGAAATGGAGGGAGAACGATACAAAGAAAGAAAGTCCAAAGAGATCACCCACGAAGAGCTGGTCGATGCTGGGTGGCCCTTAGGAATAAAAGTCCAGGATCTTGGTGGTATACACCACTGTATGGTCTGTCAACTGTTCGCTGCCCTGTCCCTAGTGATTTATTAAAGCTGAATTGGTTTCAAAAAAGTCCTGAATGGTGGGGGGGGGGGGGGGGGTCATTCAGAACTTTCTCTGTGTTGCAAATGGCCAGACAGATGTGGTGAGACTGGAATGAACATCTGAAATGATGTTTTTTAGCGTCAAGGAGATTCATATATTTCAAAGGGGTAATTTGCTATTACAGGGTTATAATCAATTCAATGTGTAATTTTTGTTAGATTAATTTTGTCTAAGAATTCTCAGTGCTCTGCTAATGAGGAGCAAACGCAGACTAAGTATTGAATGGCTGCCAACTTGGAATCGTTTAAAGTTTTTCATAATCACAAATATATCTTTCGAATTATTCTACATCAATTTAGGCATTCAATTACAATCACACAAGGAGAAGGATGCCAGTAAGACCAGCAAATCAGATTCCCACCTCCCACGCCTCAATGATTCCACCTAGTGCTCGAATATTGAATCGACTCACACCTCTCTACTTCCAGCACAGGGGCTTGAGCACAGCTCCATGCATTCATTGTTCATGCTGCTAATTAATTCTCACAGTGCCTGCTGCTAATTTCCAACTGCTGGCTGCATGCCATGGCATGAAGTCGCTCTGTGCATGCTGTATCCCTGCGCCACTGTGGGAGAACAGAGAGAAAGTAGTGCCATATTTGTCCCAGTATGTCATCTGTTTAATACGCCTGATTCCCTCTTACACTACAGTCTCCTAATTAATATGCAGCGGCCCCGGCCCCACCTCCCTCTGCTCTCCCCTAAGACAAAAGACTATTGTGTAGGCACCTCCTGTTTTAATTACGCTCAAAGGGGAGCCGTGTGTGTGTGTGTGCGCCACGATCGAGTTTGTGTATGTAAGCTGTGTGTGTGAACGATTTTGAAGGGTCACGAGCAATGACCGGATGTGTGTGTGTGTGTCTATGTGTGTTTGCATGCATGTACGTGCGTGCGTATGTTCAGAGAACTGTAAAACAAGCAGAATCAAGTGTGTATGTGCACTAGTTCACGTGTGTGTATTTGGTGTGTGTGTGAATGCATTCGAGGGTCTTAAAACAAGAGGACATGCAGTGTGTTCAGTGAGGGGAGGTGCAGCTGCTGCCCTATCGCACAAAACAGTGTGGCTGCTTGTTGCCTTCATGCAAATTGGCATCCGATAAAGGTTTGGGAGCCACAAAGACTGTTTGTGATCGGAGCACAGAGGAGAATAGAAGAGGTTGGGAGGGGTTATGGGGAAAGGAAAGGGACAAAATTCCCATCGGAGGGACCTGGGTGCCATTACGTTGCATTCCTCTCTCTCTCCTTTTTTATTCTCTCTCCCTTGTTTTCTTCCACCCTTTTCCTCACAGCCATGACCCGGTTATTCATTTGTTTGAGATTAGTCACTGGTTAATTAAGGCACGCCCCCCCCCCGTCGTCTTTCCTCTCACTCTCATCTCTCGGTTGTATTGTCTTTTTAATTCTTTATCCGTTTTATTTTCTTCTTCTACTGATGAGACTGAACTAGTGTTGGTATGGGGGTACGAGGTTAGGGAGTGGTGTCCAATTCTCTCAGTTAGCTCACAGGACCAGGACAGATAGAGAACACTTCTTGTTTAAATATTAGCTATGGAATTAGTATGAAAAATGCACCGCTGCTTTCCCTTATATTCTACATAGTTTACGACACCACCATGATTTGCTTTGCTGATGATGCACACGCTCCATCATTTCACAGAATGTTCACATTTTGAGATGTGAACTTTTCATACTACCATTCATTCATTTACATCTCCCAGAATTCAGATTCCCTCCAACTATAGGACTCCATAGCCCTTCAGTGATTATGCCTTACAAACGTCTATGTAATTCCAGCCACCTCAGTTAAGGGGAGGTGGATTCCATTAATCAATAGCCAAGTTGAGTGTTCATGTTAGAGTCATCTGATTTAAATGCACTACTATGCAGTGGGCTTATACAATGCTCTAGTGACCTCCATTCCGTTTAGGGCTCTCCTGTTGTGACTTTTAATAGGTTGTTAACCCGACTGGCTTTGAATGAGGGGGGGGGGAAACTGTAATAAATTGTACTGTCATAATTCAATGGAATTCCACGGTTCTCATAATTCCAGCCAGCTCTCAATTTCAGCAGTGCCCCCAAAAAAGTGTAGAGCATAGCAAGAGTGGTTGATGGGTCCATGTGCATGTGTGTCTTTGTGTGTGTGTGTTGTGTGTGTGTGTGTGTGTGTGTGTGTGTGTGTGTGTGTGTGTGTGTGTGTGTGTGTGTGTGTGTGTGCGTGCGTGCGTGCGTGCGTGCGTGCGTGCGTGCGTGTGTGTATGCCTGCATGCATGCGGTGGAATTTAGATCGGATGGTTAGACTCATGTCATGACTTTCTTATGACCTTCGCTATTAGCAGAGCCAACTTAGTCCCATGGAGACTCGGCGAGGCCCCTGCAGAGCCACATGCTCCCTGAATGGACCCACTCAATTAACTGGCCATGAACGCTAACCTCTCTTGACCTCAGGTGACCCCCAGGTCACGCACCTCCACAATGTCGCTGTGTCGCTATAGGCGTGCATGA
Source organism: Oncorhynchus nerka (assembly GCF_034236695.1). Lineage (NCBI taxonomy): Eukaryota > Metazoa > Chordata > Actinopteri > Salmoniformes > Salmonidae > Oncorhynchus > Oncorhynchus nerka. Next base: position 20,380,028 of record NC_088398.1, on the reverse strand, counting down.
GGATGCGGCAGAGCAAAGGGAGGGGTGGTCAGTGGTTTTGTTCCCCTTATGTCCAGCTTGCCCCTGTCTTTCACAGGGAGTGTGCAATAACTTGCTTTGTTGGTTTTCAGTTGTGCTGGTTTCAGTGAGAGGCCTGTTAGTACAAAGGATGATAAACTACAGCCAGGTGACCAATCAAGACCTTGGAAATTAGGATATTTCTCCAAAATGTGATATGTAATATTCATATTCATAAGCGAATATTTAATTATATTTGAAGACATTTTAATTTCCCTTTTATTTATTCATATAGTTCAACTTATTTTGTTAAGCTCAAATATGCCTATTTTGTTACTACTAAGGTAATTATCTATAGCCAAGTAATCGCTTCAGTGTCCCATTGGGCACACACTGGTTGAATCAACATTGTTTTTATGTAATTTCAAAGAACTAGACGTTGAATTGACATCTGTGCCAAGTGGGCGTGTTCCTGTTTTAATTCCATATCTGTCATTCCAGTATAATAAATACCATCTTCATACTAAACTAGCATCAATGAAAGGGGCAGGTGTTGACAGACATCCACATTCTTTAGCAACAGCAGATGAACAGCAAGATATGTTTCTCGTAACTTTTGAGGATTTTACATTTTGTGGTCGTTGTCTTCAAAGTTGTTTCCGCAGTAAGCAAAATGAGCATAACACAATCTGAATTCAAAGTAAAATGATTTTAATATAAAAAGATTGGTAGGCCTATACGCAGTGATGGAAAAAGTACCCAATTGTCATACTTGAGTAAATGTAAAGATGCCTTAATAGAAAATGACTCAAGAAAAGTGAAAGTCACCCAGTAAAATACTACTTGAGTAAAAGTCTTAAAGTATTTGGTTTTAAATATGCTTTAGTATTAAAAGTAAATGTAATATACTTATCGCCCTGACAGATCCACGGACTACAGTTGCCATTGCACTGCACACTGCCCTTACCCACCTGTGTAAGGTTCTGTATTTATTTTCTTAGTCAACCTTGTGTTCTGTTTCGTTGTGTTCTTGAACGCAGCCCTGTTTCTTTGTGTTCTTGAACGTAGCCCTGTCTTTCATTTTTGTTCATTAATTTTGTGACATGAGCTGATGCTGGAGAGACGAAGCAGGTACGGGGAGTCAAACATTTAATAAAGAACGGACATGGAACGAGACAGGAACAGCGTCAGCAAACTAGTGTGATGCAGGGCAGCCTGGCGCCCTCGAGCACCGGGGTGGCGGGAGCGGGAGCAGACGTGACAGTACCCCCCCTCTAGGGGCGCCAACCGGAGTGCCACCTGGGCGAACCGGCCGAGACATGGGCGCTGGGCAAGCCGGTTGGGGCGTGGAAGCCCAACGAACCGGCAGGAGCGTGAGAGGCTGGCGAGACGGCTGAGGCATGGAAGCCAGACGATCCGACAGGCAAGACAGAGAGGGAGCCCGAAGATCCGGTGGAGTGTGACGTGGGATGGGAAGCCACCGAGCCAACCGAGGCAAGGAAACCTCTCGAGACAGCCAGGGAGTGAATGCCCAACGGGCTGGCTTAGGCACCCCGGTTCCATCGGTGGCGACCCAGAGCCGATGCCACCATACCAACCGGAATGCCAGTACTCCCCGATGCTTTGTGTGTTGGCTTCTGCATTCTGTCACAATGAAAGGACCCTGGAGAGACGAAGAAGTTACGGGGAGTCAAACATTTAATAAAGAACGAACATAGTAATACAAACAAAAAACTATTAATGCAGAAGTGGGTAACAGAGCTGGGTAACAGAGCTGGGGAACTGACAAATATAGGGGAGGTAATAACAGTTGATGAATGAGTCCAGGTGAGTCCAATATCGCTGATGCGCGTGACCAGGGAATGCAGATGTGCGTAATGGATGATAGGAGTGCGTGATGCAGGGCAGCCTGGCGCCCTCGTGTTGGGGGGGAGAGCGGGAGCAGACGTGACAGATTTCACCTGTGTTAGTTACTCACCTGGTCTCATCAGCTCCTTATTTAGTTCAGTTCATTCTGTTTGTGCCTTTGTGAGATATTGTTCGTTTTGACTCTACTAAGCCTTTTCCTAGTTCGTTTGTGAGAACCAGTCCTAGTTTTGAGTCACCTGTCTGTTTGCCTACCTGTGTATGACCATTGCCTGCAACCACGATTCCTGCCTTCTGCGATGGCAAAATAAACACCTGCCGCGCCCTGCACATGAATCTACACCATTTTCTCTGAGTATTTATTACAACCTTGACAAAAGGAATGCATATGTGAGGATGCTGTTCATCGACAACAGCTCGGCCTTCAATACCATAGTGCCCTATAAGCTCATTACAAATCTCACGGCCCTGCGTCTGAACTCCTCCCTATGCAACTGAGTCCTGGACCCCCAGATGGTGAAGGTAGGCAACATTACCTCCTCGACACTGATTCTCAACACGGGGACCCAACAAGGGTGCGTACTCAGTCCCCTCCTGTATTCCCTGTATATCCATGAATGCGTGGCCTCACACAGTTCCAACTCCATCATCAAGTTCGCTGACGACAAGACAGTAGTGGGCATGACTACCAACAACGATGAGACAGCCTCTCCCTCGATGTTAGCAAAACTGAGCTGATTGTGGATTTCAGGAGGAACCAGGCTGGACACGCCCCCATCCTCATCAACATGGTCTCTGTGGAGACAAGTCAATAACTTCAAATTCCTCAGCGTACACATCTCAGAGAAGCTGAAATGGTTTAACCACACGGGCACCGTAGTGTGTCATTATTTCATTATTATACTTCACTTAGTCCTGCATGCTGTAGCGCAAAGACTAACATACTGACTAGACCGGGCACGCCCGTGCGTCCATGTGCTTGTTGATTTTGTCCATCCCACCAGATGCGATCAGTACTCACAGGTTGAAATATCTTTTTCAAAATGAACCAACTATATTAATTTCGGGACAGGTGGAAAACAAATGACACATTCATGGCCATTTAACTAGCCATTTAGCTAGCTATTGTAATTTGTCCTGGGATATAAACATTGTGTTGTTATTTTACCTGAAATGCACAAGGACCCTTTCTGGATGTTTGTAGAATTTTTACCCATTTTGAGTCACACAAAATCGTGTGTTCTCTACTCCGTCAATTAATCCACAGATAAAAGGGGAAACCTAGTTATTTTCTATTAATCTCTCCTCCTTCAGTCTCCTTCTTCTGTGGACTTCCGGGCACGCGGAAGGAGGAGAGATTAATAAAGTTGGCAACCAACTTTAAGGTGTATTACCCCCACCAACTGGACTGGAGTGTGGACCTCAGTTCATCTTTCAATCACCCACATGGATATATGCTCCTAAAAACCAATGAGGAGATTGGAGAGGCAGGACTTCCAGCGCGTCACGCGTCAAAAATAGAACTAAGTTTGGATAACATGTATGTGTACATTTATTTTGCAACGTTGCGCACATAACGCGAGCAGTGTAGTAAGCATGTAAGATTTCCACTGTACCCTGCAATCACACCTACAACCCTGTACATGTGACTATTAACTCAATCTCTGAATGAAACATTCTGAATGAAACATTCTGAATTAAACATTCTGAATTAAACACTGAGTTATATGGTGGGACAGAAATGAAAACTGAATGTACTATTGTTGATTTCCCATTCACACTGCTAGCCTTTTTCTGGGAGGATATTCAAGTGAATTACTATAAGTACTCCTAGAGCACCAAGGTAGTTTCCCATTCATTCAAGTGTCCAAACCTCTTCACCCCTATAGGCCACCTGGCTGTTGGAGACTTACTTCCCTGCTTGACTTGGACTGAAATAGGTGCCCATACTAATTTTGTGTGCAGGTAATGTTTATATTTAGGTGCAATGACTCCACGATACTTTGGAGGATTCTATAAGAGGTGCAGGAACTCAAGTTGTAAAAAAATTGGAGGTGCCAGTACTCAGCTCCGGTGAGTTCCTGCCCAAGTCCAGCACTAGACTTACTGCTGTCTTTGGCGATACCGTCCAGATGGTTCTGACAAAGCTTGAATGACTGAAATCTTGTTAATGATCAATCTTTTTAAAAATCTGATGGAGATGCCCTCCAGCTCATCAGTTAGTAGCTCCTCTCCATCCAGGAAGAGCTGGATGTGTCTCTCATTGGCAAAGGGATTCACCTTTATTCTCATTGTAGGTGAAGGGAACTATACACACTGTTAGAAGTAGTTTTTTAAAGAGAAAAAGATTAAGACTATTCAAGTAATATTTAAAACAGTAAATTATGAACTGAGCAAACCTTACACAGTATCACAACTTCCTTTGCATTTACTTTAGGGTGTCCATCTACTCTGCCCAGACTGGGTGGAAAGGCGCTTGGATGAGGAAATTTCACTTCCTTATGTTATTAAATACATTTTACCAAGCCAAATATGATTATTCATATTATGAATTGTTCAGTTGGGTCTTTAACATATCATTAGCATTCTATCCAAAAAGTTGGATTCGTAACCTAAAACATCCAATAATAAGACTGAGCTACAGTATATTGACATAGCGGTGCAGGTTTTTATAACTTTTGAGGATTTTATATTTTGTGGTCCTTGTCTTCAAAGTTGTTTCTGTTGATTGCAATTTGCAAAATTAGCATGACATAAATGTAAAAGGCTTTGAAAATAAAATGCTTGAAAGACCTATAGCAGTGGGGGGGGGAATGTACCCAATTGTCATACTTAAGTAAAAGTAATGTACAGATACCCCAAAAAAACTACTTAATACTTTAAAGTATTTTTACTTAAGTACTTAACACCACTGCCTATATGCTCAGTGCTCCGTTGACATTTCACAGAGATACGCTTGTTTTTGTGAGTAATTTCAAATTAATATGAAAAGCATATACTAATATATGAAAATACTACATGTCATGTCTCAAAATCGATATCAATCTTACATAAAACAGACTCTTTGGTCCTTTAAAAACCTGCTGTATGTAAAGTATTGTGTGCTGTAGCTTGGAAATAAATAAATGAGACTCTGGATGACAACATAATGATGTTTGTTTCCAACATTAGGGCTGTTTTCCTAAAGAAGTTAAATCCGTTTGATGTTTTGTTTCCTTGTCACGATACTAACGAGTATCACGATACTGGTGTCTTCCCAACCCTAGTAAAATCTCCAATAACTTCTGAACTGATTATGATGGAGAAATTAGGTTTGGACTATTGGTTTTCTTTGAAGATTATATACACAATTAATATATTATTTTAGTAATTGGTCAAAACATGTGTTTTTGATTGGACACCCTACCAACTGCATGATTTGTTTGTCTGCTGGGAAATACACACCCTGACTGTGACATACAGCACACTTGGCGGTGGGGGCTTTGTTGCAGCAGCACTGTCCCTAATTCTTCCCATGTAGCCCCATATTTGGTGAGGGTACCTCGACATAAACAGGCACCATGGTCTTATCCCAGGAAGGAGGGGACAGGTGGACAGCTGTTTACTTAATAGGCGCAAATGCTGAAGTACTTAATGGAGCTTTATTGGGCCGATTCTAATGTAGAAAGTAATTATGATGATTATGATTATGGTAGCCTAACTATTTCATTTCCCACCGTTTCTAGAAACATGGTTAGTAAATGCCTTTGGAAAAAACAATGCAGATATGATGTGTAATGATTTTGATTTTTATCACCAAAATATTCCACTCAAAATCTGGATCAATATCAATTAAACTGATGGATTATGGAGAGCTTAAAATAGGATAATGAATACACATTTAGAGGGAAAATACAGCTAAGAGAAACAAACTTAAGTTTTAACAATAATATTACAATAACAATACAATAATAGGCCAACATGTTAATTGCAGGCATTTGGACAGAGAGAGTATTGGGGTAAGATTATCATGGCCTCTGCCCAATGGCTACCAGGTAGTGGGAACGATATTGAGACCCTCGGGGCCCTTTGGAGGTTAGGGGTCCTAGCCAGCGAAGGCCTCCTATTGCGCTCTACTGATGTCAGACCCCACCGCCCCCAATCTAAAGTAGAACATAATGACTTAATAGAGTCCTCAGAATTTTACATTCGCCTTTGGGAATTTCCCCCTGCTTATTATTTGTGGGAGTGTTAAGTGTTCTAGTGTAATTCTAGTGAATTCTAATTGTGTGTTGTCATTTCCCCCCTGTAGCATGTCAGTAAAGGAAAATGATCTCTGCATTTGAACAACAGCATAAATACACCTATTTCACGTAAAGAAACGAGTGACCACTGCTGCACATGCTGCCACTGTTTTGAACAGATTGTACTATTTAAAACAAGCAGCATAGTGGTCGTCACTTGTTACCACAGCTAGAAATTCATAGTCTGCCTATTTCTACAATTCATCTTCTTAAAATTTGATTTCGAACCTTACCTTACCCCTAACATTAACCACACTGCCAACCTTATGCCCAATCTTAAATGCATTTTTGTTTTCATGAACAATATAGCCAATTTTAACTTTGTGGCTGTGATAACTAGTGGAAACCAGGGAGAACACAATAAGCATGCAGACGCAATACGGTGAAAACATTATCTTATCGGGGATAGCTAGCTAACATAATGTCACAAAGCATGATGCGCTAGTCAGTAAACTTTCATTATGAAATAACTTTTTCAGAGTTAGTCAGATATGAACCAGATATTCGTTTAGAAAGACTTGAAATTGGCATGGGAGCTAATTAGCTAGCAAGGTACCAACTAGCTCAAAATGACTGTAACTGGCTAATTCATTTGATTATGCTTTGTGATGCACCCAGGTTTATGCTGTTTTAGTCCACACAACATGTCACCTACATTAGAACTTGATGTACAACATGGGGTGAAACAAAATTGTCCACGCTTTTTTTGTCCTACTTGATCTGCAATGAAAATGTTCTAGCACAGATAAAACAATGAGACGGATATTTCACTGGATGTATAAATGTGAAGCATCCGCTTGGCGTTTCCACTCACTACCGCATATGGTGGTGAGAGGAAGCCCAGTGGCTGGCAGTGGGAGAAGATGGAACCAGATGGATTTTGGCCTACATTCTGCAAATGTTCTCATCGATGAAAGATTTGATCTCAATACAGTTTTCTGTTCCCAAAGCTAGAAACTGTTATGAACAGAATGGACTACATTTTGTGGACTTTCCCCTTTGCAAAGTTTCCAAAAATTGCATTGTTTAGAAGAAGTACGAGGGCAAATTGAGTTATTGCACACCCGCACTTCACAGAGTAGGCGTTTTCCTAATGGAATATGCAAATACATGCTAAAACGCGCCAATAGGATCTTGCTAGCTGGTGCTTGGCTCTGCCCCCCTTCTTGCTTGTTCTGCCCACTATTGCTCATTTGTTGCCATTGGAAATGACAGCCTGTGGTCTATCTTAGGTTAGTTATAAACATCTTTGGTTCTAGCTTGTGTATCCCTCGGCCTCTGTTCTTTGACTCGCTGGATGTAGTTTATCAGGTTCCAGGCTCCCATGACTGTTATGATTACTCATTTACAGCTTGCTTTTTTGCTTTAGCCTCATCTGTCATCTAGTCTCACGTGCGGAAGTAAGCCATCTGGCGTCAGAGACTCATTGGGATGGAGACAAAAGCAGACTCACAAGTTATGACTGAACGGACTCACATTTGAGCACCGCAGGATGATCTATTCACTTTTTGCTGTTATAGTTTATGCTATGAAATGCTGTGATTTCACTGGGGCAGTTCTCCCTCATAGAAAATAGCTGGAAAAACAATCCATGCAGTGTTCGCATGGCCTATGCGCCCGCAGAGGCAAAACTTCTGCTGCTGGCAGTCACTGAGGGGCAGAGTAGTAACTGAACAGCTTGTTTTTGAAACAGGAAAATTTACACATTCACCACACTTTTATGAGCATGAATGTATTTATAATATATATATATATATATATATTCAATTTATATAGGGTTATATATATATTAGTTAAAAAGCATGGACCAATCACAAGAGTTTGTTGCAATCGGCCCTAAATGTCATTGCAGGAACCTTTTTTTTCTTCCACCACACGAACATGAACTGGCTCCCGGCACTTCTAACGGGGCTATTTTGGTCTTTTGACGAATTAGATCTTTTCACAACAGCTCTTTTTCAGCTCATCTGATTGATTAAAATTGAATATGGCTGCCTGTCTAAATGCAGCCGAACACACCTGCTTCCCTAGGATGTTTGATCCCAGAAAGTGTTAATCATGTGGTATATGAAAAAAACAACATTTGGATTTCGGGCATTAACTCGGAGGTATTTACGGGCTCAATTATATATTCAGGAACAGATTAAAGGAACGTTTCAGACGAAACTACTCAAAATGTCCAATGAACAAGATAAAATAATAACGTGTAAAAAAATATTTATATCACATTTGAAAGATTTATTTCTGCCAAAATGTGCTACAGGTATTATTCAATTATCATTTTAAATTCACAGCAATCCAGTGAAACAAAGTCTGGGCACCATTTCCTTCCCTGTAGCAAATAATCCATTTGATTAAATGGTTTGTTTGTCTGTAGTGGTGAAGCTAGTCTTTTCAATTATATCACATTTTATGTTGTCTAAACATTTATGTACAATACACAACTGTACATAATTGTACAATAGCAACTCTACTCTAGACCCAATACATTTCATAGTATAGAAATAGAACAAAAGGAGAATCCCGACCCAGAGAGAATATTCAATAGTCAAAACTCTACTTTAACTATCTATGCATAGCTTTAGTTTGGAATACTTTTCATTTTTAGTGATGGACATGCACCTATAAAAGTGATTGACTATTCACTATTCATGAAAACATCCGCGATTTACATTTTTCTTTGGTTTTATATTGAATTTACAACACATAGACCTACTGCGAATTTGTCTTTCCCCTAGTCAATCAGATGATTAAAAGTGGCTAAAAGTGTAATTCCCTTAACATTGGTGCATGTAACATCTCTTAGAAGAGTGGAGAAGCCAAAAATATCTCAAAAACACTCAATTAAAAAGTTGCTTAATCCATTGTTTTCGTGTCATCAAACAGGTTTCACTAGTCGTATCCAAATTCTCAGACCATGATTCAAGTTTATACCTCTGTCATATACTGTAGCTTCATAGCATAATCTAGAACCATAACATAAGGCATGCTTCTGTCTGGTGTAAACACATTATGGGTTACCTTGAGATTGTTTACTTCTGAGAGTGAAAGGCACTTATGCTGATGGTCTGGAGTGTTTGAACACACACTACCACCATACTAGTGAATCAGATATGGTATTGGCACATTGGAAAATGGCAGACATACACAAAGCACCATGTGCTGGTTGTAAAATCCACTATGTGTGTGTGTGTGTGTGTGTGTGTGTGTGTGTGTGTGTGTGTGTGTGTGTGTGTGTGTGTGTGTGTGTGTTTATGCGTTGAGCTTTTCTGCCTCGTCTGGTGTCCTGACAGTGGTCAACTCCTCTTGTGAGCCCTCCTCACCAGGCAGCTGAGAGAGAGAGAGATAAATGGATAGAGAAAAATATGTAGTGGTGATTTATTTAGACCTTGTTTTCGCCTTATCTAGTCCTAAAAATGCAAGTATACCTATTGCCTATCTAATTTCAAGACATTCCTAAATCTGTATATTTTTTTATAAAGAGAATTACAGATGATCAATTGCTGATTATACATGCATTGACCATGTGAAATGGTACCACCTGGTATTCCTGAGGGTGACTGCTTTGCTTATGATGAAATACAGTTATTTGAGTTCAGTAACCAAATGCAAGCATGACACCTTGTGGCCACATATCATATTGCACAACATTGGGCCCAACTGCATGCCATCGTTCGCAATCTTTAACCCATCATGGGCCTGAATGGCCCTGCACTCTCACACAAACACTATGTACAAATCTGTGAGTCCTGTGTGTCCATTCATCGATACAAAGTGACTGGGTGTAATAGCTAAACTTACCTCCCAGTAGATGCCATCCTCAAAGCAGATGGTGTCAGGAGGAGCACCATAAATTGGCAGCTTCAGAATAAAACCTAGAAGACGAGGACATATAAATTGCATGACAAGGACATGATACAATTACACACAGACACAAGGCATAGGCCTATATACAGGGACAAAAGAGCATAGTTATAATATCCCCATGAATTTGTGAAACAAACAAGTCAAAGCAATGCCTATGTGTGCTTACAACATTCTGTGAGCTGGTAATATTTAAATCCCCCCTATCCTCTAGCTAGTCCCTCTACATACCGGTGATAAGACCGCCCAGGAGGGCGATGCCCAGGGTTACGGCCAGGGAGATGGCCTGTCGTACACCCTGGAACGAGGCCTCCACATCACCAGAGTGGATGTCAGGGAACACATCAGCCATCCTGCAACACAGAGAGCAGGGAGTTGAATGAAACTGTTGTGTGAATGCACACTTTGATGGCGTCTGTCTGTTGCGCAGTAGGGGGAGCTTCACCATAAAACCAGGGGAGGGCACACTTTCCCAACTTGTCAAAAGAAGGCAGACTAACCCATCTCCATAGACGTCCTTGGTTGCCAGAGCAGCAGTAACTGCGCCAACGATGGCTCCCAGGACTCCAGGCATGCCGTGCAGGTTGTGGACGCCACACGTGTCCTGTATCTTCAGCTTTTGTTCCAGGATAGGCTGAGAGGCCAGGGGTGGAAAGTTGTCAGTGCCATGAGTGCGGGTGTCTGTGATGTCTATGTACCCTAGCACCCTCATGTCCTTCAAAAGGTGCCATATACACATAAGTGGATGTGTTTCTCAACATGACTGTTTATGTTGTAAATAGATACTCTTGTTCTGTTGGCATCATTAACGGTCATATCCTACTGAGACCCTTTGAGGGGACATTCTGGGCTTTTCAATGATATCGCATGTGGGAGTGTGACCTGGATAACTTTCTCTTCCAGGTTTGTTAAAATGGCTGCCAACACAATTAGCACATTTTATGGAAAGGTAAGTGTGTGTAATTAGCCTTTTTTTGTGAGTTTTATACTCAATTGCTTTTAGTAAGTAAATATCTCAGGAATAGTTTGAGTTTTCAGAGCAGTGCAATCATTTTTCAAATAAGAGCTTATTTATGTTCTCTGTAGTTATTTTACCCACTGTACTTTTTTACTGTTGTTCATATTTACTATCAACTGATCTATTAAGTCCACTACAGTGCACATACAATGGAAAATACATAAACCTATATTTGTTCATTGTTTTCTTTTTCTGTAGAAGTTTTTTTTCACCCCAAACACTTCTTATGTAATATAATTTATTTTTTATTTACAGATATGTTTAATTGCTGGGTCTCAGGAGGATAATACATGTTAATTTCCATACACTTATGTCCTATATCCTGTCTTACCAATGGCAGGTTGGCCTTACCGAGAGGAACTTGAAGCCCAGCACAGAGACGGTTCCAGCCAGGAAGCCCACAATCATGGAGCCGAAAGGAGTGAGCATCATTTCACCAGCAGTTCCCACGGCAACCCCACCGGCAAGGGCAGCGTTCTGGATGTGCACCTAAAGAGAGGAGAGAGACAACGTTTTTTAAATGGTGTTCAAAATGGTTGATTGTCCATTCATACCTTTATTTTAATTATCACTGTTCTCAAATTTTACATGGTACCAATGTCAAGGAACGAGAAGAGGGGATGACTTATGTAATATTTGAATAATAAAAAATCCCAACCAAAGGATCCTTGTGTGACCATTTGCTATCACCATCATGCAAAGTGGAGGTGTGTGACCGTGTAGAGTTCAAATAAAATTTTATTGATCACATCCACAAATTTAGCAGATGTTACTGTGGGTGTAGCGAAACGCTTGTTAGATTGCAGACAGATTTGATGATATGCTGCGGACACACTACCCTTTCAACAACTATGAGATAATCTGAGCTGATTCGAACGGTACTACTATCACCAGGTCATGTGCTATGTTCACTGACTCCTACACTCCCTCCATTGTATAGAAAAGACAACTTCAGATTGATTGCCATCTAGACAGGAATGTTGTGGACCGTCTTGATTTCAGAACGAGATGCAGATGACAGCCATGTCCTCAAGGGACATAGCAACTAGATATATTGTCTGGCTCACATGACTGTATCTCTAAAGGTAGATAGTAACTATGGTGTGATGCTTCAGCATGCATTTTTTTGGGATGGTTTCCAATCTCGGCATTCTTAAATCGTATCTTGTGAAAAAGTGATGATTCATAGTTTGGTAGTTTAGAAAAGATAAATCCAATCTAAACTAGAAAAGTACATTTCAGAAGAAAATCTGTGTGCTTGCTAGCTTGTTTAAAAGTATTTGTTTTTAAAATAAGTTAAAGAAGTGGTAGTGACTGCAGTAGTAATGGTAGTGACTGGTTATAGTTGAAAAAGTGGGTAGATGAAAAGATTGATTGATTGGATTGATTGGTAGGATAGCCTGAACATGTGAAAGTTGGTCTGGTGTCATTTGGTGAACGCTTCAGGAGTTATGGTTGGTGAGTTAAATGCTATCCAAACGTTTTTCAAGCAATCTAAGTTGGTGCAGTCTGCACATTTGGAAGTTTCATGTTAATAGCTTAAATCATTTAAGAGCTAGTGCGAGGGGAGTAAATGTAATAATAATAATAACGTGAGTATGTAAGAAATCTAGAGTTGTGTTTTGCTTTCACCAAGAACGCCTAACTACATCTGTTGACAAGAGTTGAAATACCTGTCTGTATATGCAAACATCCTGCATGATGATTCAGTTTGCCAATAAGGATTTAATCCCAAAGGAGTCATCGGTCTACTATCTGTACTGTAGCCCTATGATGCAACATACAGTTGAACCAGATTGTATTGTCAACAAACACTGGGAGAAATCTTCCTTCCCCTACCATGTCTAGTCCCTCACTCCCACTTGAAATGATCTGGGAAGACCACTTTAAGCCCCTCATTTCCACTGCATAGTCCCTGTAGAATCCTACTTCTCCCTACTATGTCTCCCCAAGTCTGCATCACCTGTCTAGCCCTATACTACTTTTAGGGACCTGATTTTCCTCTTAAGTCCCCACACTGTACTAGCTCCCTCACCATATCGAGCTTGCCATCATGAGCCACAACGGCAGACAGGCCATAGGTGGCCAGGGTGCAGGCAGCTAGAGAGTAGTAGGTGTTCATAGCCGTGCGGTGCTGGTCATCTCCGTGGGCCGTCACAGCAGAGTTGAAGCTAGGCCAGAACATCCACAGGTAGATGGTGCCTGAGCAGACAGTGAAAAATAAGTATTAGCATACCGGTATGTAATATAGTCCTTCAGTTTAGCAAGCTTACAGGTAATGTTTTTTTCCTGGGGAGGTGGATGTACTCTTAATTATGACACAGATTCCCATACATTGGCATGCATCGTATGTACAGTCAAAACATAACTGGCGTCTTCAGAAAATGAAGGTTAAGTTGTCCGACTTGTTGATGGTGGCTAATTGTATCTAAAGTACGGGCTTCCTGCTAACGATGAGCAGGAGGTATTCTTACCAATCATGGCGAAGAGGTCAGAGTGGTAGACAGAGCAGTTCTTGTGTTTGCTCTTGTCCAGGTTGGGGCGGTAGAGAACACGAGCAACCATCAGGCCAAAGTAAGCTCCAAAGGTGTGGATGGTCATGGAGCCACCAGCATCCTTGGCCTAAAGATGGAAATTATCTAATTTAAGGGGTGTAAAAAGCTTAGTCTATAAGTAGAGTTTTCAATAGTGAGGAGAAAGCCTAATAGGAGAGTAGGCATAATAGTACGTAAAACAGTTTTAGTGTAGGTTTGTATACAGACATATACAGTATGAATTGTACATTTAATGGTACACCTAAACACACACACACACTCACCCCCAGAACAGAAAGCACAATGAACTCATTGACTGCGAACAGGGTGACTTCAATCACAGACATGACCAGCAGCTGGACTGGACTGGTCTTCCCCAGGACCGCCCCGAACGAGATGAGCACTGAGCCTGTGCAGAAGTCAGCGTTGATCATACTGCAGGAGGGACAAACACTCAACTCTTAATGATAGGGTTTATTATAGGATGCACTGCAGTATACACTTACACCCGTATGATATGCCACGTATACACATCACATGTATCTGCTGGTGTGTTGTGTTTATTGTAGTAAGGAAATGTAGGTTAGTGTGTGCATGAGCCCTACCTCTCTATTCCGACATGGATCTTGCCCCCGTGCATGCCGTGGACGAAGCCCTGCATGAGAGTGGCCCACTGCAGAGCGAAGGCTGCGATGAGGAAGTTGAAGCCCACACTGCTAAAGCCGTAACGTTGAAGGAACGTCATGAGGAAACCAAAGCCAATGAAGATCATCACGTGCACATCCTGAAAGCCTGAACAAAGGAAGAGAACATTATTTTATTACTTTGGATGCACATTGTCACTATTGAAGTGCCCGTGTGGTCAGTCTCGTAAACACATTAACAATCCCCTTCTTATGGTTTGGTGAGAAAGACTATCTGTCTTATGACAGTGGTATAGCAGTATCTTTCAACTAATTGAAAGTTCTGGTGACTTCCCCACAAAACACCAACAACCCCTTTTAGTCAACATTTTGTGATTTAAATTGAGTGGGACAGGGGGCTTTGGGAGCCTCAGTTGACCTACATAGAAGGACACAGCAAAGTTACCCTGTGTCTCATAGCTCCATTCAGCCTGCTATCTGGCCTTGTTAACCCGGCCTACTACACCTCCCCCTGCCCACTGGACGTATTCATCCACATGGCACTGGGGAGTAGGGACAATATCTCTTGGTCGTTGCCTGGCAACTGATCATTGGCATGGAGGATATTCCCACTGCCCAACTCCCCACTGGCAGGCTGGCCCAAATACCCTGTGCCATCTCCTAGATTAGAAGGACACCTACAGAGAGGTGAGAAAATGTAACATGCACACACACACAGGCAACACCTTTGAGGATGTAAATAAAAAAATTACAATTGCACACATTGACATTTATTGTAAAAGCCCTAAAGGCAATATATCACCTGCACTCATGAACCAACAAACAAACCAGTTTTAATCTAATGATTTATTTACAGTTCTCTTAATTCTGACTGCATCTTTCAATCAGATAGAATTTGTCCAGTGATTATGTTTTATTATATAACAAATCACTTTAAAAAGTCAGCTACCTGCACACATTCATCCAAACGGTGCCCTGTGCACCCGCCATCTGACGAAGGTAAAGAGACATCTGTTACAAAACACCAAAAAGTCTAATGGCATTTGGCGATTGTCATTAAGTCTACAGTACCCAGTACATGACCTGAATGAATGGATGCGTATTGCTGACAAATGGGGACACAAATACAGTTGTCTCTCCCGAGCTCATCCACAGGGGAAATTGAGGGCACAGTTGAAACAATGTTGCAAGTTCGCTAAAGGGTTGGCCCCAGTCGATACCATGTAGAGTCCCCCCAAAGTTTGACTTTTGTTGAATTTAGGGAAGCTCATGTCTCATTCGGGGGGCCGAGCTCCCCGTAATTTCGTTTTACTACACCTTAAACGTTTGAAGTTCCAAACAGGACATGATCAATGAGAGTAGTCAGATGTGCAAGTGTGTACTCTATGTGTGTATGTAAGGTGATATTCCATTCATCAGTGAATGTGACAGGTTAAAGATGATCTGAAATAATTACTTACAATGGACCTTTAGTGCATCCTCTTTCAATTTACCCAACCTTGAACAGGTTTCTACTTTGTGTCAAAATCAGTGTACTCAATCACTCAATAGCTTGAGGCAAAGAGCATAAATAGTGAGCCTGGCATAACGTGCATCAGCAGCTTCACCTGCTTAAGTGAAGGTCCAATCCGCAAATGCTCAATTTATTCAAATCTCAAGAGTCACAGTCTTCAACCTCAAAGATGAATTGAATTCAAAGTCAAACGGACATGATCCAACTCTTAGAGATTCACGTAATTCAACTCCCAAAGTTTCCCATGACTCCCATAGCCTAGTCAACCACACTGACCACAGGCCTAAACCAGGGAAAACCATGGAAAAACTGGACAGCTCATCTTTGGATCCTTAATGACCTTTTTTCTGCCACAAAGTCTTTTTCTCTTGCTTTCTCTCTCTCCCTAGCTCTCTTTCTGTGTATCTCAGTCCTCCATATGACAAGCCTTGCTGGCATGACAATAAACACATAAATCAGACTGCCACAGCAAACTTTTCCTTCTCTCTGAAAACAATCACTCTCTCCCTCCTAACCCCTTCTCTCCTTTTCACCCTCCCTCCTGTACCCCATCTCTCACTCAACTGTTTCCCCTCACACTCCTCCCCAACGTGCCCCTTTCTCACGCAGAAGCCCCTATCCCCCTGGCCTTTCACTAATTGGACAGTGATGGGGTGAATGTGAAAATGAAACATTCCTCCTACACATTCCCATGTCTGTATATCAGATTTTCTCACACTGCTACCCTGGGGCTTACCCACACCCATTTATCTGCATGACATATAGTACAGGGACAGTATTGGGAAAGCCTCAAGGTATGGTGACAGCTAGGACTAGTTGCACACAGGAACTTTTAAAAGGGCTAAGAATTGGACACACCCAATACCTCCACCACCTCCCCCCAACAGTCTTCCTTTGCATTTCATTACTGATCTGTTAAGGTGGAACAGCAACATTCATAGGAGGAAAAGTATACCTTTGCCTTTGGTGACTGATTGGACACCCACTACAACAGACATGCTATAACCTATTCAGAGACCAAACTTCCTTCCCTCTTGCTGTTCAACGTAGCCTATGAGTTAGAGGGCTTTGACGCTAATCAAAGAAACATTGACGGAAAGATCTGAGAAACTAAAGGGTTGAATCAAAGGACAGTAATCTCTCCGCAGATCTCTCCCAAAACATTTGGCAACCTAAACCTCCACTTATTAGGAAACAAATTAACCATTTGTTGCTTTGCTGCTTGCAGCCAAATGTCAAAGCAAAGGAGGGAAAACTCACATTGAACACTGAAGAGCTCAGGGGTTGTAGGGGAGAGTGGAGTAAGTTGATACATTTTACATTCAGCATTACTTGGTCAAAGGGGAATATAGTATTCTTTTTAACAAAGATATTAACATATATTTCAGGATGTTGTGTATCCCTGGAAATAATCCGATAATCAATCATTCATGTAAACATTACAGTTTTGAAAACATAGCGTGTCCAAAAAAGTGTTCTCTTGGCTCAACTTACCCCGGGACGTCGCCTACAAATGTCTGTACTGAATTAAACATGACCACTACCTTTTTAAAACCATGTCTATCTTTATTTCCCAAACACAATTCAACACAATCACTTTTTTTTGTCTTTTAATCATTTTAAGCATCTTTTAACACAGGCTTATTAACACCTAACAAACACTTTTAACATAGACCAGGCTCTGTTGTTACCTCATATCCCGGCGATAAGGCCTTGCATTATAGCTGGGAAGAAAACACTTCAATTTGCTCAACTTGCCATTGGCACAACTTACTCCATGGCCATTGGCTCAATTTACCGAAGGACAAACATTTGGACTATATTAGCCCACACAGCTGCAAGGATGTACTTTCGTGCTAGGTTTAGGACCTCATATTGAAGCTTATAGACACCCCAACTGATGTATAATCTTAAGTATCTTTGGTTTAGATACAAGCATCATGAAAACTCTAACACAATAAATTCATTTGACTTTTTTGGACCTAACTTCCTTACCACTTTTCCATGTGATTTCTTCCTTCACAGAATCCATGATCTCTTCACAAATATTTGGTCATATTATTAATTTTATGGTTTCCTAGAAACAAGGGTGACTCAACTTACCCCTTTGGCTCATCTTACCCCACTCTGCCCTATATATCAAAGGGACTCAGAGTAGGAATGCTATTCTACAGCATTGCGAACAGATCAAACATAAAACAGAGTTGCTTTGCCCCTCTACAAACCCTTACAAACAGCTCACCTCAATTACCCATGACCATCCCCACCCACCTCCCCATCTCCTCCACACAACCGTATGTAACATCCCAAAGAAAGACAGATGGGGAAGACTCCCTAGGTGGGAAGGCAATGTCCAACACATCACTGGAGTAACACAGAAGGAAAATAAATCATTTCCAATTTAGTCGTCAGATTCGTTTGAGCTTCAGACAACTTTTCTGTCATGTTCATTGTCTTGACAAACATGTCTGGTATGACAATGAATGACACAAGACACTTGCCTAAACAACAAACATATCTGCTTCTGCTACCATGCAAGTCGTCGACACATTGACAAAACATAACAAAGAAGGACAAGAACAATCATTTCATTTCTATAGATGGACTCCACATCCCCCATCCTCTCCACCCTCACAAGGTAATAGTTACCCGTATCCACAGATTTAGGGTCAGATCACCATACTACCTAATCATAACCATAACCATTAAAAGGATGAAAACGTATCTGACCCTGTATCAGTGGTTGGGGATGTCTACTACCCCACCGGTCTCGTTACCCCAACCCTACCCCTCTCGCTGCGGTTACTCACTGGGGTAGCGGTAGTAAAAGTCGTTGTCGTAGTTGGAGGAGCCATTGGCGATTTCCTTGTGCCAGAGCTTGGCATCTGTCTCATCGTCGTACTGGACCAGAGTGCCGAAGAGGATGATGATGATCACCTCCAGGATGATGCAGGCTATGGGCAGCTTCAGCCGCAAGTTAGTCGCTGAGTTCGTCATGGCTGTGGGGTTACCTGGGTATTCTCCTGGCTCTGCACTATGGCCTTAGCGGTGAATGGTTAGAAGTCCAACTCAGTTCCAGATCGGGGAACACAGCAACACACACTAACACTCACAAGCACCGGTGACTGCAGTGATGCGATGGGAGTGCAGGGAGTGCAGGGAGTGCAGGGAGTGAGGACTCAAGCTGACACATGAGTTGGTCTGACTTAATTAGTGCGTTTTGGTTGCAAATATTCATGCCCACCACCTTACTGTGTGCCTCCAATCAGAGGCTGAATGAAAACCTCAGCTCCTCCCCTTCACTATTGCTGCTGTTAAGGTGGTCTGGAATGAGTTAGTACTCCTTAAAATGACCAGTTACTCCTCTAGATTCATAGAGAACGAAAATGACCCATTAAAAACTATTTTCATCAGGTTGCCCTTCACATTGAAATCATTTCTCATACCTTATCTACGGTAAAACATTAGGTTGATGGTTCAAGGCCCACTGTGAATTTAAAAAAACACAAACAGATGCATGCAGAGAGTCAGACATGCACAAGATCTAACATATTGCTCCTGTGATTGTAAGCAGTGTCTCTCCATTATGCCATTGACTTCTCAAAGTTAGACAAAAAGTAAAATAAAAACAAAACATATTGAGATCAGAATAGTTTGTGCAACCACACACACACCTTACTGCCACAATGTCAAAAATCTAAAAGAGCCTGTAGTTGAGATGTTTGGACAAGGGGCAACCGGAAAGGTTGAGACAGGTTTTGGGGGAGTAGGATGTGAGAGGGGATGGAGGCAGGTCTGTGCACATCTTTCTCCTGTAAGGAGCATCCATCACTCAATATGTACGCTATCTTTCTCCTATAGAGAAGAGCCCCTAGCAGGAATGCTGTGATGGTTTAGAGAATCTCAACTAAAAGCCGGCCACAGGCACAAAGCCAATCTATGAAGTTGAATTGTGAATGTCTGTCAAGCTTCCTGCCTACCTTTGTGCCTGTATGACTGTCTGAAGAGTTGGGGTCATTTCACACTTAATTCAGTCAATGAAGGTCAATTAAAAGTCATGAATTGACGAATTCCACTAATGATGATGACTGATGGCATACTGTAGGACTACTGTAGCTAAGCCACAGCAAAATCCAAGTAGAACTTACTCTGGATTTTATTGGCCCATCCACCACTCCGGAGGACAAAAGTGACTTTTGTATGACATTTTTTACAGCTATTTTGTGACATATACTGTACATTATTCATACATTTCACATACATGGTACTTCTAATAACAGTATTACCAGGGCTGTAACCAGGGTTTGAGTTTCAATGAGAACAGTTTGGGAGGGAGGGGGATATTTAAGTTTATTTCCTGAATTGACTGCCTTCATTTCGAATTGAACCCAGCCCTTCTGGGCATGTGCCCTGCGTGCACGGTCGGTAATTTGGATGTGATTACTACAAGTTTAGATAGCTGGCTAGACTAACTTGACTAATTTACCAATCAAAATATTTTTTGCTGATATGGGCTAATTGAGTGGCTGTCAGTCAGAGACCTATAACAAGAGGAAAACTGCTGATGTTCATGTTCAATTAACCGAAACAGAAAGATTGTTATCTGGACAATGGAAAAAAGGCAATAAAAAGCCATTCTTACTACTCTACTGGAGAAGCAGTTTGGTTTAAGTCTACCTGTTGTCTGACTGACAGTTTAATAACGTTTTACTGCGCTGGGCTAATTCAGGTTCACACAAAGTGTTTCTTGGTAGTCTTAAAACAAATCCACTTTGAAACAAAAGTATACACCTCACACACATGTTATGGGCATAGTAAAAAGAAGACACCTGTACCATGTACAGAGTTGGCATGTATTCAATTTTGAGTTTGCATACCAATATTACACTTTATATACAGCACAGAAGACCAAAATATAACAAAACTGTTTGACATAGAAACACCAGATTGTTGGCAGATTTCTTTGGAAATAATGTTTAATTATGAAATGAGGAAAAATATTAATAACATTCCACCCATGAGACCATTAGGTCATTTGACTGCAGGAAAGGGGGAGAGGTTTAATGCTTTAATATATAATACTTCCACCCCCTCCAAACTCGTATACATTATTTAAACAAGCTCATTTAATTTTGTCTGGCTTACCGTTGCAAATAAAGCAAAATATTTGTTACTCAGAATTTGGAAAACAAGTAGTCTGGAGTAGGTATAAATAAGTCAACTGTGATTTACCTAGTGTAACATGTTTCATCCTGTCTTTATGTGGGACCCACTACCATTCCTCCGCACGGTACGTTGACAGGTTGGGCTACAGGGCACGTCTAAATCATCAGCCTCTTCAAAACAATTGAGTTTCACTTACTTAGCCCCACAGTTTAACTCGGGGGCATTCTTCTCTAAACTGATAGCATATTCTCAGATTAGTAAATTACATGCTTGCCCAGGTTGGGACACTGATGGGCAGAGCGGATAATGTATTGACCATGTTCTGTACATAGTGCCTCGCCATCTTGATTAATGGGACTTTTGAAGTCAACAAACAAAAGCCCTGGATCATGGGCAAAATATGAATTTGACAGAGGTTAGCCTGGTGTAAGGGATCTCTTTAGTCATTTATAAAGGAGGGCAGTGTTTTATTGAGTACATTTAGGGCCGACCCAATTAGTCGGCTGGTCATTTGTTTGGTCGTTAGGCTGTTGGTCGACCGGGTGTTTAAGTCGAGCAGTAACAAATATATATACTCTAAATTTGCGCCCATCTCAGTGAATTTATCCATTCCTGAGGCCTAGACTAAAAGCCAATTAATGCTTGATCCTAAAATGTGGTCGGTGCTCCATATGGAGGGTATGATGTAATTGCGGAGCCTCCAGAGGCATGCAGAGGCCAAATCGAGCTCTGTACCGCATACATGTCACATACAAATTTTGTAACAATGCGGAGGGCTCTGTATAGCTCCACATTGACATGATTTGTTGACGGTAGATGGGGGCGGTATATCCGGAATAAACACAAACTCACTTCCTTGACAAGATCTCTGCACTGCTCCGTGAAGAGCAGGAAAGATTGCCCTGGCCCCTGATTTCTGCTGAGGCCGTATTACGGTAAATGCTGCATGGCCAATGCAGACGTCAGATTGACCATGCACCAAGATGCACAATGGACTTCTCTCTCCAGAATGAGCTCTCTCCCTCCAATTTGTGCACATTCAAATAGTTTCATAGCTTTATTGTGTGAATTGTTTGCGTTTGATTGTTAGTCTATATCAATTCCCCATTACCTACTGTATATTACCAGTAGTACATTTACCGTTAATTCCTATAATTAAGTGATAATGCCCGAGAAGCTGGTGTTTGGAGGATATATTGGCATAGGTGTTGTTAGGCGAAGTCGAGGGCCGGCAAACCGTGTATACAACGGGTTACCAACATATTCAAATAATGTTTGACACATATTCATAAAAAATGATGCCAGCTGATTCATGAAGATGTATGCCTATTTGTCTCGTCCTAACTCCCAACACCGTCATTAATTAGGGACAGTTGGAAATCAAATTTTAATATTGAAAACAATGTTGCAAATGTCGGAGAGATTGACAGCAAGGTTTATACAAATCTCCACTGTTGAAAGTGAAATGTTAGTCTAAAAGAAATGTAAGATAATGTCTAGATGTTTATCATAGTGGAGATCAAGTTTATAAATTGCCTGGCTGGGCTGATGAGACAGTGGATTGCGCAGTCAAATGGAACAGAGTAAATAGGCATTTTAACTTCATAGATTTAGCCAGTGGTAACTTGTGGACTAGACACCGGCTGGAATGCGGTGTTAACCAATCATCATTCAGGATTAGAGCCACCCGTTGTATAATTAAGCAATAAGGCCCGAGAAGGTGTGGTATATGGCCAATATACCACGTCTAAGGGCTGTTCTTAAGTGCGACAGAACGACAGGTATATTCTACCTGCGGACTGCAATGTTTTTATTTGTTGGCTTTATGTAGGCTATTTTTACATAGTTGGCAACGCAATAAAAAAAAACATTTTTAGGTTTGTATCATTTTCATTTGGATATGGATAGAATTTTAGAATTTTGATTAACCACATGATAATGATTTTGAGATTTGAAGACGTCATTATAAATTAAATGAAACCTTTTCATAAAAATGTGCATATGAAAACCATAACTGGCACACAGATTGGTAGATATGGTAAGATAAATTGGCATTCCACTTGAGAAAGGTTGCCTACTCCTAGTGTAGCCTATTACTGGCAACTTCAGGAGAATAATGGCAGAATCTGCAAAAACAATTTATAAAAGATAGATCATTTAGAAAACGGGATTGTCTTTTTTTTAACCTTTTTAACATTACAAAATGGAAATCGACAACTGTCTCGGTCTTCATCTGATTCTTTCTTGTAAGGATCCTCGAGTCTGAGACCTTGTAGGAATCTGTGGTAGAGTGCATTCGGAAAGTATTCAGACCCCTTCACCTTTTCCACATTTTGTGACTTTACAGCGTTTTCAAAAATGTATTAAATAGTTTTTTTTCTCCTCAATCTTCCCACAATACCCATAATGACAAAGCAAAGACGTTTAAAAAAAAACATTTTTGCAAAATGTATATAAAAAAAACTGAAATATCACATTTATATAAGAATTAAGACCCTTTACTCAGTACATTGTTGAAGCACCTTTGGCAGCGATTACAGCCTCAAATCTTCTTGGGTATGACTCTACAAGCTTGGCACACCTGTATTTGGGGAGTTTCTCCCATTCTCTGCAGATCCTCTCAAGCTCTGTCAGGTTGGCTGGGGAGCATCGCTGCACAGCTATTTTCAGGTCGCTCCAGAGATGTTTCATGTCTGGCTGGGCCACTCAAGAACATTCAGATACTTTTCCCGAAGCCACTTTAGCGTTGTCTTGGCTTTGTGCTTAGGGTCGATGTACTGTTGGAAGGTGAACCTTCGCCCCAGTCTGAGGTCCTGAACACTCTGGAGCAGGTTTGCATCAAGGATCTCTCTGTATTTTTCTCAGTTCAACTTTCCCTCGATCCTGACTAATCTCCCAGTCCCTGAAATTGAAAACATCCCCCCCAGCATGATGCTGCCACCCACATGCTTCACCGTAGGGGTGGTGCCATGTTTCCCCCAGATGTGACGCTTGGCATTCAGAACAAATAGTTCAATCTTGGTTTCATCAGACCAGAGAATCTTGTGTCTCATGGTCTGAGAGTCTTTGGGTGCCTTTTGGCAAACTCCAAGCGGGCTGGTCATGTGCATTTTATTGAGGAGTGGCTTCGGTCAGGCCACTCTACCATAAAGGCCTGATTGGGGGAGTGCTGCAGAGATGCTTGTCCTTCTCCCATCTCCACAGAGGAACTCTGGAGCTCTGTCAGAGTGATCATCAGGTTCTTGGTCACCTCCCTGACTAAGGCCCTTCTCTTCCGATTGCTCAGTTTGGCCTGGTGGCCAGCTCTAGGAAGTGTCTTGGTGGTTTCAAACGTTTTCCATTTAAGAATGATGGAGGCCACTGTGTTCTTGGGGACCTTCAATGCTGCAGCAATATTTTGGTACCCTTCCCCAGATCTGTGCCTCGACCCAATCCTGTCTCAGAGCTCTACGGACAATTCCTTCAACCTCATGGCTTGATTTTTGCTCTGACATGCACTGTCAACTTTGGAACCTTATATAGACAGGTGAGTGCCTTTCCAAATGATGTCCAATCAATTGAATTCACCACAGGTGGACTCCAATCAAGTTGGAGGATGATTTAAAAAATATATATATTTCTCCTTTATTTAATCAGGTAGGCTAGTTGAGAACAAGTTCTCATTTGCAACTGCGACCTGGCCAAGATAAAACATAACAGTTCGACACATACAACAACACAGAGTTACACATGGAATAAACAAACATACAGTCAATAATACAGTAGAAAGAAGAAAACAACGAGTCTATATACAGTGAGTGCGAATGAGGTAAGATAAGGGAGTTAAGGCAATAAATAGGCCATGGTGGCGAGGTAATTACAATATAGCAATTAAACACTAGAATGGTAGATGTGCAGAAGATGAATGTGCAAGTAGAGATACTGGGGTGCAAAGGAGCAAGATAAAAAAAATACGGTAGTGGGATGAGGTAGTTGGATGGGCTGTTTACAGATTGGCTATGTACAGGTGCAGTGATCTGTGTGCTGCTCTGACAGCTGGTGCTTAAAGCTAGTGAGGGAGATATGCGTCTCCAGCTTCAGTGATTTTTGCAGTTCGTTCCAGTCATTGGCAGCAGAGAACTGGAAGGAAAGGCGGCCAATGTATGAATTGGCTTTGGGGGTGACCAGTGAGATATACCTGATGGAGCGTGTGCTACGGGTGGGTCCTGCTATGGTAACCAGTGAGCTGAGATAAGGCTGGGCTTACCTAGCAGAGACTTGTAGATGACCTGGAGCCAGTGGGTTTGGCGACGAGAGTGAAGCGAGGGCCAGCCAACGAGAGTGTACAGGTCGCAGTGGTGGGTAGTATATGGGTCTTTGGTGACAAAACGGATGGCACTGTGATAGACTGCATCCAATTTGTTGAGTAGAGTGTTGGAGTCTATTTTATAAATGACATCGCCAAAGTCGAGGATCGGTAGGATGGTCAGTTTTACGAGGGTGTGTTTGGCAGCATGACTGAAGGAGGCTTTGTTGCGAAATAGGAATCCGATTCTAGATTTAATTTTGGATTAGATATGCTTAATGTGAGTCTGCAAGGAGAGTTTACAGTCTAACCAGACACCTAGGTATTTGTAGTTGTCCACATATTCTATGTCAAAACCATCCAGAGTAGTGATGTTAGTCGGGTGGGTGGGTGCGGGCAGCAATCAGTTGAAAAGCATACATTTAGTTTAAGAGCAGTTGGAGGCCACAGAAGGAGTGTTGTATGGCATTGAAGCTCGTTTGGAGGTTTGTTAACACAGTGTCCAAAGAAGGGCCAGATGTATACATAATGGCGTCGTCTGCATAGAGGTGGATCAGAGAATCACCAGCAAGAACGTCATCATTGATATATACAGAGAAAAGAGTCGGCCCGAGAATTGAACCCTGTGGCACCCCCATAGACACTGCCAGTGGTCCAGACAACAGGCCCTCCGATTGACACACTGAACTCTATCAGAGAAGTAGTTGGTGAACCAGGTGAGGCAGTCATTTGAGAAACCAAGGCTATTAAGTCTGCCGATAAGAATGCGATGATTAACAGAGTTGAAAGCCTTGGCCAGGTCGATGAAGACGGCTGCACAGTACTGTCTTTTATCAATGGCGGTTATGATATCATTTAGGACCTTGAGCATGACTGAGGTGCACCCATGACCAGCTAGAAAACCAGATTGCATAGTGGAGAAGGTACGGTGGGACTTGAAATGGTCGGTGATCTGTTTGTTAACTTGGCATTCGAAGATTTTAGAAGGGCAGGGCAGGATGGATATAGGTCTGTAACAGTTTGGGTCTAGAGTGTCTCCCCCTTTGAAGAGGGTGATGGCCTCTTCCTCGCGGAAGCTTTCCAATCTTTGGGTATCTCAGAAGATACGAAAGAGAGGTTGAACAGGCTAGTAATAGGGGTTGTAACAATTTCGGCGGATAATTTTAGAAAGAGAGGGTCCAGATTGACTATCCCAGCTGCTTTATAGGGATCCAGATTGCATCTCTTTCAGAACATCAGCTGTCTGGATTTAGGTGAAGGAGAAGCGGGGGTACTTGGGCAAGTTTCTGCAGGGGGTGCAGAGCTGTTGGCCGGGGTAGGAGTAGCCAGGTGGAAAGCAAGGCCAGCCGTAGAAAAATGCTTATTGAAATTCTTGATTATCATAGATTTATCAGTGGTGACAGTGTTTCCTGGCCTCAGTGCAGTGGGCAGCTGGGAGGAGGTGCACTTATTCTCCATGGACTTTACAGTGTCCCAAAATCTTTTGGAATTAGCGCTACAGGCTGTAAATTTCTGTTTCAAAAGCTAGCCTTAGCTTTCCTAACTGACTGTGTATATTGGTTCCTGACTTCCCTGAAAAGTTGCATACCGCAGGGGCTATTCGTTGCTAATGCAGTACGCCACAGGATGTTTTTGTGCTGGTAAAGGGCAGTCAAGTCTGGGGTAAACCAAGGGCTATATCTGTTCTTAGTTCTACATTTTTTGAACGGGGCATGCTTATTTAGGATGGTGAGGAAATAACTTTTAAAGAGCAACCAGGCATCCTCTACAGACGGAATGAGGACTCTTCGCGTAGCCGGGAGATGGGCCTAACTTGAGGCTAGCTCAAGGCTAACTGGTGCTTGATTCGGGACAGAGGCATTAGCCACTTAGCCACTCAGCCAGCAGTAGCCACTCAGGTTACAGCTAGCTAGCTGCGATGATGCGGTGTACTGGTTCAGAGCTTGCAATAGGATTCCGGTGATGTGGTAGAGAAAAAGCAGTCCGATATGCTCTGGGTTTATATAGCGCTGTGTAGACTGGCAGCTATTGACTGAGCAGCAGCTGGCTGGTGTCCATGTTAACGGTGAAGACCGCTGGCAGTGGCTAACTGCCTACTAGATTGTAGCTAGTTAGCTGGCTAGCTTCTGATGTGGGTTCCGGTTCTAAAGTATAAAAATAGCAGATCATTACCACATAGGGTGAGGCAGATTGCAGGAAAGTATATTCAGTCCATAGATGGAAAGAGTGAGTCAAATATATACTAAATATATACGGGAAAAATGAAGAAAAATTACTATTTACACGGGACATGACAAGACAAACACCTGTCCGACTGCTAAGCCATCTTGGAATTTATTTGTCTTGATCAGATGACGAGAACCACATGTTAATGCAAGGTGTAACCACGGCTAGAGATGTGCGATATAGACCTAGGTGTGATACATGATTAGGCTGGCTATGACGGATGCCAGTGAGATGCCAGGAATGCCTGTCATTCCAGCACACACACTCAGGCATAGTGGGGAGACACACATGGTGCCCCAACAGTTTCGTAAGCCAGATGCAATCCTGTCCCGTGCTGGCACAAACACTATCTCTGTTGTCATTTCCTTTGTTCTGCTAAGAGTCTCAAACTCTGTAACATATTTAATCTATTAAACATGAACACTAGACATTGTGATATGCCATAATGCAGTTCCAATACACTTATGTATTGACTAATTACATTTCATTTGCATAGACACACATTTCAAAGAAATTACATTTTATACACACACACACACACACACCTCAGTGTGTCAACCACCCCTGCCCCCACAGGCATCAACTGTAGAATTCCAGCAGCTGCACTACCACAAATATGCGTGCAAGAGATGTCCTATGAAGTGTTCTATTGTCACTCCATCTGCAGGCTGGGTCCTGGGCCTCTCAGATAAGACAATCTGGCCATCAGGCAAGGCCGATGGGACATGTGGTGAAGGGGGAGTTGCTTGTGTGTGTGTGGGGGGGGGGTTCAAAGAAGGGACTTGCGTTGTAACAGAACTGGCTACTGGAGCCTTGGCACCTGATCTGATGCGATAAGCACAAGAAAGGACCTGTCCGTTATGCAGCCTGTGATAACATACACCATACAGGTACTTCACACATAGCCTGCAAACCTGTGTGTGTGTGGAGGTGTATGTGTTACGGAACGTTATAGTACTACTGTGCTTGCATGCTTAGAACTGAGGCTAGGAGAGAAATTCTGAAGTCGCGGACTCTGTCGAAGACTGTAGATGTGAGAGTGCCTATAAACTCCTCTTCCACGGGTGATGTGCAAGTCAGGTATGTGTGTTTAGGAAGGGATTTTTGTGATTACATTCCAAACCAAAAGACAGTTCTTCTCTCACACACACACACACACACACACACACACACACACACACACACACACACACATTTCCTCATGTGATGTCCGTCAGCATCTATGGCATGCAGTGTGTTGTTAGAACACAGAGTGGTGCGGAATAGCTGCAGGGGAAACGGAGCGAGAAAGAGATAAGTAAACAGTCCTATACCTGAGCCTTATCTCTGATCTCTGCCTATGTGACTTCCCATCAAATGGGGAGAACACATGCCCCAAAACCAACTACACTGAGAATCGATGGGGTTATCCAGTATGTTGTTGTCACCAAGGGGTGCAAAAAAGTGACATGTGTGGATAGTAACCCCTGGGCGACAGCTCAGAAATAACAGAGATGAAGAGATAGCGTCTCACCTAACCTCCCAGAGCTTTGGTTCACTATAGTGAGTGAATCAGTGATGTCACTATAAGCTACCCTGATAATAATGTCTAAGTAAGAGATGCCTTACTGTGCGCTACACATGGAACAGTAGGCCTTGGCATATCTACAAAGCACATATAGAAGCTTGGCTTTTATTTTTCATGTAGGTTCCAGGGGTGATGAGTACAATTAGTATCCAATACCTTTGGAGAAACAATGTAATGGCATGGGTAACTCATTGTGGTGGAAGGCTCATGACAATGATGAACATTTCAGCTTTTACAAGCGAGCACAGAGATCAGTCTCACTAGAACTGGTTCAGCAGAGTTTTGAATGAGCCAATCCGTAACAACCTATGTGTGAATGGGAGGAGCATCTGGTTGTCACCTAGGCAATCTGTATACCAGAACATCACATGACACATTTTAGATAACTATCAGTAAGTAGACCATGAAAAAATGGCCCAAAAACTGAACACATAACCATTCACTCAGGTATGTGTGTAGACCCTTTAACAGTTCTCCCTGTACAATGGCAGTTTGTGAAGGCATAATGCAGTCAAACGCCCAACTGAAAGTGCAGAGAGGCAGACAGTAAAAACAAGAGTACCGTCTCTCACATGCTGAGCATTTTTTCTCAGGTCAGCATGCCTTCTAGGTTCGCCTGACTAATATTCATATGAACGACTCACAAGGGAATGTGTAGGAAAATGTATCTTGTGATCTACTGTAAAGGTTCCTGTCGACAAAAAACTAACATTACAAGTTCAATTTGGGGCAATTCGATACAAACATTTTTGTGGCATTTCTTCGATTACACAACAACAATGTAAAGACTTCCTCCAACAACAACAACCAACCCACTGGGCACAGACGTTAATTCAATATCTAAACTACGTTGGTTCAATGAAATTTCATTTATATGATGTGGGAAACAACGTTAATTCAACCAGTGTGTGCCCAGTTGGAAGTGAACCAGCGTCCAATTATGCTTTGATATGCTTTAATTACTTAACAATTAATCTATTACGCTATTAGTGTCAGTGCCAAGTTATATTTATATCATAGCCAAAGGAACATACTGCACTTTAGATAGCATGAAAGACTAAAATAATTTGCTGCACAACGTTCAAACTCAACCTAAAAAAAACAGTTTTTCGCACGTACAGTTAAAGTCGGAAGTTTACATACACTTATGTTGGAGTCATTAAAACTCATTTTTCAACCACTCCACACATTTCTTGTTAACAAACTATAGTTTTGGCAAGTTGATTAGGACATCTACTTTGTGCATGACACAAGTCATTTTTCCAACAATTGTTTACATACACTAAGTTGACTGTGCCTTTAAACAGCTTGGAAAATTCCTGAAAATTATGTCATGGCTTTAGAAGCTTCTGATTGGCTAATTGACATAATTTGAGTCAATTGGAGGTGTAACTGTGGATGTATTTCAAGGCCTACCTTCAAACTCAGTGCATCTTTGCTTGACATCATGGGAAAATCAAAAGAAATCAGCCAAGACCTCATAGAAAAAAATTGTAGACCTCTGTCAAAGGAATTTAACAATTCCTATATGTGTTCATTAACCAATTCAATTAAAATCACTCAGTCTGTTTCTAAGAATTTGTAAGATCCTTTTTTGCATAAAATAGACAGAGACCAGTCTACCAAAATTAGCCAATAGCATTTATTCTCGAGAGCGATGGACATAGAACCATGTACAACAGCTTATATTTCACATATGACGTCATAGGTTTTAAAATGTCTCTCCTCCTCTCGACCAGGACAAAGCAGGTTCAAAAGTTCATTCCAACTCACTAGCGGACATACCTGACACACTATATTTGGATTAACTCCTGAAGTCTCACCATAGTTTATTACCACTTAGCAGATAGTTTCAGATAAGGAAAACCTGGAGGGGCTCTCGCTGTCTTATTTTATCGCCACAGAGTTATATCTGAGTCGGCTCAAACATAGGTTAATGACCCTCTTTGCTTACTTTAGACACACACACATACATTCCTTCTTCCACAATGGTTATCACTTCCAATTACCCCTTATCCATGCTACATAACCTCTAATCCCTAATGGTTAAGTTTCTGAGTAGAATTATTTAATAATTCATGTTAAACCTTGATCAAATTTCTTAACAACCTCCACAACTCTGGTTCATCCTGGGGAGCAATTTCCAAACACCTGAAGGTACCACGTTCATCTGTACAAACAATAGTACGCATGTACAGTGCCTTGCGAAAGTATTCGGCCCCCTTGAACTTTGCGACCTTTTGCCACATTTCAGGCTTCAAACATAAAGATATAAAACTGTATTTTTTTGTGAAGAATCAACAACAAGTGGGACACAATCATGAAGTGGAACGACATTTATTGGATATTTCAAACTTTTTTAACAAATCAAAAATGGAAAAATTGGGCATGCAAAATTATTCAGCCCCCTTAAGTTAATACTTTGTAGCGCCACCTTTTGCTGCTCTCTGGTCCCACTTGTACCAGAGAGGTTAATCATAAGGCATACACCCCCACCCTTCTTATTACCAGAGAAATGTTTGTTTCTGTCAGCGCAATGCATGAAGAAACTGGGTGGCTGTACCAACTCTGATAACGTATCCCGAGTGAACCATGTTTCCGTGAAACAGAGAATGGTACAATCTCTGATTTCTCTCTGGAAGGCAACCCTTGCTCAATTTCGTCTACCTTGTTGTCAAGAGACTTGACATTGGCAAGTACGATACTCGGGAGCGGTGAGCAATGTGCCCGTCTACGGAGCCTGACCAGAAGACCACTCTATCTGCCCGTTCTGTGGCGTTGTTGTTTTGGGTTGCCTACTGGGATCCGATCCATTGTTCTGGGTGGTGGTCCAAACAGAGGATCCACTTCGGGAAAGTTGTATTCCTGGTCATAATGTTGGTAAGTTGATGTTGCTCTTAAATCCAATAGTTCTTGGATTGTATGTAATAAGACTCTGCACTCACCTCTCCCAAGGTTCCGTTTACGTGGTCCCCAGCTGCTGACCGGGTTTTCCAGAATCTCAAACACCGCTTCACCACAGCTTCAATCTTGTTTCATCCTGACCGGTCCAGTTCATGGTGGAGGCTGATGCTTCGGATGTCAGAGTGGAGGCTGTCCAGTCCCAGTGTTCTGCGCTGGAGCTCAAGTTACATCCCTGCGCCGTCTTCTCCCACGCCTCAATGCCACAGAGAGGAACAACGATGTGGGTAATCGTGAGCTCCTCACGTTAAGATGGCATTGGAGGAGTGGAGGCACTGGCTGGAGGGGGCGGAACATCCGTTCATTGTGTGGACTGACCACAAGTATCTGGAATATCTCAGTGCCAATTACATCAATTTCAGGCAAGCAAGGTGGGCCCTGCTGTTCACCCGGTTCAACTTCTCCCTCTCAAGCCGGATGCGCTGTCAAGCCGCTATAGCCCCACGGCTTGAACCCCGGAACCTGAGACCATCCACCCCACCTCATGCCTGGCGATGGCACTCAGCTGGTGAATAGGAAAGCAGGTTTGTGAGGTGCAGCGTTCCCAGCCGAACCCCAGGCCCAGATAACCAGATGTTCGTTCTTGACGCAGTCCGCTCCTTGGTCCTGGAGTGGCAGGCTTACCTGCCACCCGGGCTCCTGGCGGACCCTTGCCTTCGTGCGACAACGCATTTGGTGGCCTATCATGGTTCCTGACGTCTCCGCGTTCGTCACCGCATACACGATCTGTGCACAGAACAAGACTCTGGCTGGTCTCCTTCAACCTCTGCCTGTCCCTCACCTTCCCTGGTCTCACATATCCCTGGACTTTGTCACGGATCTCCCCACGTCTGATGGCAACGACACCGTCGTGACCGTAGTGGATCGGTTTTCCAAAGCCTCCCGCTTCATTCCTCTCTCCAAACTACCCTCTGCCAAAGAGACGGCCTAGCTCATGGTACAGCACGTCTTCATGAGCACGTCTCATGGTACAGCACAATGCGCTGCCAGATCTCTGCCAACCCCACCACCTGGAGCCAGCAACTAATGTGGGTCGAATACGCCCACAAGACCCGTCCTTGCTCTGCCACAGCTATATCTCCCTTTGAGTGTTCCCTGGGGTATCAGCCCCCGCTCTTCCCTGAGCAGGAGGAAGAGGTTAGCATACCTTCGGCCCAGATGTTTGTCCGCCGCTATCGCCGTACCTGGAAGAGAGCCTGGTCGGCCCTTCTCAAGACCACCTCCAGGTATCGATGACAAGCGGATCGCCCCTGGATCCCGGCTCCAAGCTATTATCTCGAGCAGAAGGTATGGCTGTTTACCCGGAATGTGCCCATCCGGGTGGAATCCCGCAAACTCTCCCCCCAGTTTATTGGCCCGCCTCAGACAACAACATTGATTTATACGCTGAGTCGGTGAGCGAGTTTATTAGCAAGGACATCGGTGATGTTGTATCCACGGTAACTATTAAAACCTTCCCCAACCAGAAACCGTGGATTGATGGCAGCATTCGCGCAAATTTGAAAGCGCAAACCACTGCTTTTAATCATGGCAAGGCGACCAGAGACATGACCGAGTGCAAACAGTACAGCTATTCCCTCTGCAAGGCAATCAAACAAGCTAAGTGTCAGTATAGAGACAAAGTAGAGTCGCAATTCAACGGCTCAGACACGAGACGTATGTGGCAGGGTCTATAGTCAATCACGGATTACAAAAAGAAACCAGCCCAGTCGAAAGGGCCACAAGAGGGCTACCATTGTTCCTGTTCCCAAGAAAGCCTTCCGTCATCATGAAGTGCTTGAGAGACTAGTCAAGGATCATATCACCTCCACCCTACTTGACACCCTAGATCCACTCCAATTTGCTTACTGCCCCAATCGGTCCACAGACGTGGCAATCGCAATCACACTGCACACTAACACATCTGGACAAGAGGAATACCTATGTAAGAATGCTGTTCATCGAATACAGCTCAGCATTTAACACCATAGTACCCTCCAAACTTGTCATTAAGCTCCAGACCCTGGGTCTAGACCCTACCCTGTTCAACTGGGTCCTGGACTTTCTGACGTGCCGCCCCCAGATGGTGAGGGTAGGAAACAACATCTCCACCCCGCTGATCCTCAACACTGGGGCCCCATAAGGGTGTGTTCTCAGCCCTCTCCTGATAAGAGCGTCTGCTAAATGACTTAAATGTAAATGTAAATGTACTCCCTGTTCACCCATGACTGCGTGGACATGCACGCCTCCAACTCAATCATCAAGTTTGCAGACGACACTACAGTGGTAGGCTTGATTACCAACAACGACAAGACGACCTACAGGGAGGAGGTGAGAACACAACGTCAACAAAACAAAAGGAGATGATCGTGGACTTCAGAAAACAGCAGAGGGAGCACCCTCCTATCCACATCGACAGGACAGTAGTGAAGGGTGGAAAGTACCTCGGCGTACACGTCACAGACCAACTGAAATGGTCCACCCACACAGACAGCATGGTGAAGAAGGCGCAACAGCCCCTCTTCCACCTCAGGAGGCTGAAGAAATTTGGCTTGTCACCGAAAAGGCTCTCCAGGGGGTAGTGAGATCTGCACAACGCCTACACCACCCGATGTCACATGAAGGCCAAAACTATAATCAAGGACAACAACCAACCGAGCCACTGCCTGTTCACCCCGATATCATTTCCAAGGCGAGGTCAGTACAGGTGCATCAAAGCTGGGACCGAGAGACTGAAAAACATAGTACTTGCGTACTATGGTTTGTACAGATGAACGGGGTACCTTCAGGCATTTGGAAATTGCTCCCAAGGATGATTCAGACTTGTGGAGGTCAACAATTATTTTTCTGAGGTCTTGGCTGATTTATTTTGATTTTCCCATGATGTCAAACAAAGAGGCACTGAGCTTGAAGGTAGGCCTTGAAATACATCCACAGGTACACCTCCAATTGAATCAAATGATGTCAATTAGCCTATCAGAACCTTTTAAAGCCATGACATCATTTTCTGTGATACAGTGATTATAAGTGAAATAATCTGTCTGTAAACAATTGTTGGAAAAATGACTTGTGTCATGCACAAAATAGATGTCCTAACCGACTTGCCAAAACTATAGTTTGTTAACAAGAAATTTGTGGAGTGGTTGAAAAACGAGTTTTATCTACGCCAACCTAAGTATATGTAAACTTCCGCCTTCAACTGTACATACTGTACCCTTTACCATCTACTGCATCTTGCCTATGCCGAGCGGCCATTGCTCTTCCATATATTTATATGTATATATTCTTATTTATTCCTTTACACTTGTGTGTATAAGGTAGTTGTTGTGTAATTGTTAGATTACTTGTTAGATATTACTGCACGGTCGGAACTAGAAGCACAAGCATTTCGCTAGACTCAAATTAACATCTGCTAACCATGTGTATGTAACCAATAATATTTTGATTTGATTTGAGACAGGGGGGAAGCCAGGGTGCTGTAACCCCGGATAAAGCGTCAATAAAAGTTGGTGGATCTCAGGAAACATTTTAGCTGCACCCTGGACATAGGCTGGGCGAATTTACCATCGCTCTCACCTTTCCTGGGATCCATCTGAATTTGCACTTCTCTGCTTTTACAAAGGCGTTGGAGAACCTGTCGAGAGAAGACAAGGATGTCATCGAGGTAAACGAAGACAAACCGGTTCAACATGTCACGGAGAACATCATTAACAAGAGCCTGGAACACAGCAGGGGTGTTAGTAAGGCCAAATGGCATGACCAAATACTCGTAGTGACTACTGGCCATGTTGAAGGTAGTCTTCCACTTTTCCCCTTCCTATATCCGCACCAGGTGGTAGGCATTCCGTAGGTCCAGCTAAGAGAACATGGTGGCCCCTTGGAGTGTCTCAAAGGCTGAGGAGATGAGGGGTAGTGGGTAGCTGTTCTTCACCGTGATGTCGTTGAGACCCCGGTAGTCAAGGCACGGGCGCAGGGTTTTGTCCTTCTTCTCCACAAAGAAGAACCCTGCGCTGGCGGGGGAGGCAGAAGGAGAGATGAACCCTGCAGCTAGGGAGTTCTCAATGTCTCCATAGCCTTGGTCTTCGGACCCAACAGAGAGTACACAGTCGTCCCCGGGGCGGAGTGATGCCTGGGAGAAGGTCAGTCCCACAGTCATAGGGTTGGTGCGGAGGAAGCAAAGTGGCCCGGGCCTTACTGAACATCTCCTGGAGGTCCTGGTACTCCGCGGGAATGGCGGAGAGGTCCAGGGCAACTTCCAAGCCAACAGGAAGATGTCCCGGGCAGGCTGCGCTGACTTCAGACAATGGGCGTGGCAGAGCGAGCTCCAGCCCATAATGGCACCAGCAGTCCAGTCTATGATGGGATTGTGTCGCTGGAGCCAAGAGAATCCCAATACCACGAGAACCTGAGGAGACTTAATCAGCATAAATTGGATTGCCTCGCTGTGGTTCCCTGACACTCGTAGGTTGATGGGAGTGGTATTGTGAGTGACCTGGCCTTTAGAGTGCCCATCCAGCGCTCTAACAGAGGCTGAGTGGGGATGGAGAGGGGCTGAGTGGGGATGCCCAGCTCGGACGCCAGGGTAGCGTCCAAAAAAACTCTCATCGGCCCCAGAGTCCCGGAGAGATATAGATTGGTTCCCCACAGCAGGATGGCATGGAAAGGGGTGCGAGTAAGGGGAGAGGAAAAGTTTTCCATAAAGCCCACCAGAGTATTCACCCCTTATTGATGAGCAAGGATTTTTAAATGGCAGGTAGTCACGAAATGTCCCGTAGGTCCACAACATAGAAAGCTCTTGGTGTCGGCGTAAGCGCTCAGCCAGAGTCAATCTAGCCCTGCCCAGGTGCGAGTTGGAAGGAGGCGAGTCGGCAGCCCTCGTGATTCCTGAGAGAACTCGTGTGACATCGGGTTCACTCGGGCATGTAGACTTCGGGGGTCTCCGGGATTCTTCGAGGTGGGAATCGAGGGCAAACGAGGGCGACAGGGCACAGATTCCACCTCCCTCCTACGTTCTCGAAGCCGCCCATCGATCCGGGTTGGGCAAAGTCAAGGCTATGAGGGACTAAGGGTTCATGGGCAACTCCCGGCTACAAGCTCATCTTTGACCACCTCTGATAATCCGTGAAGGAACATGTCAAACAATGCTTCCGGGTTCCAGGCACTCTCAGTCGCCAATGAGCAAAAATCCACTGCGCAGTCTGCCACACTACGGGAGTCTTGACGTAGCTGGAGCAGCTTACGAGCAGCCTCACAACGGAGAACACCTTCCGAACTTCCGCATCAAACTCCTCTAGACTGAGGCAGATGGTGGACTGTTGCTCCCATACCGCCGTAGCCCAGGTGAGTGCCCTCCCAGACATCAACGTTATGATGTACACTATCCTCGAGCGGTTCGAGGGAAACGAAGAAGGCTGCAACTTGAAAAGGAGGGAGCACTGGGAGAGATAAGCCCGGCAGGTTCCGGAATCTCCAGCGCAGCGCCCCAGAGGAGGTAAGCAGGGTTCTTGGGACACTGGGGTAGGCTGGGAGATTACGGGTGTGACCCGCTGCCCAGTGGGGAATCCACGGAATTGCTACAACAAAGTCTTGAACGTCTGGTCATGGCGTTCTGCCAGGGTATTGAGTCTCTCCATAAGACATTGCAGTAACTACTCGTGTCGTCCAATGGTGGCTCCTTGCAGGGAGACAGCATTGGGGAGCTGGTCTGAGTCTGCTGGGTCGGTCATGGCCAGTTCGTACTATCACATTTCAGGAAAGACCTAGATGCAGACAGTGTCGATGTAACAAAAGTGTGTTACTGGAACAGGGGTATGCAAAACAACAGGTCAAGTGCAGGCAGAGGTCAGTAATCCAGATCAGAGTCCAAAAGGTACAGAATGGCAGGCAGTCTCAGGGTCAGGGCAGGCAGAGGTCAATAATCCAGTGTGGTGGGACAAGGTACAGGACGGCAAGCAAGAATGGTCAAAACCAGGAAAACTAGAAAACAGGAACTTTAGAAAAGACAGGAGCAAGGGGGAAAACGCTGGTAGGCTTGACGAACAAAACTAATTGGTAACATATAAACGGAGAACACAGGTATAAATGCACAGGGGATAATGAGGTGAGATGGGAGACACCTGGTGGGGGATGGAGACAAGCACAAAGACAGGTGAAACAGATCAGGGTGTGACAGTTCCAATGTGATAGCCATAGCCAGCTAGCTAACATAGCATTCCTCTCTTTATGAGCTGGGTGTTTAGCGAGTTTGAGTAGGCTAAACTAGCTAGCTACTGTACATTCGCTAGCTAAGTGAGAGTGAAAATACAATGGAAGGGAGAGAGAACCATGAGCCTCCTAGGTTTTGTATTGACGTACCCAAAGAAGGACAGAAACTAGAAGTCCTCTGGCTACACCATGGTGCTACCCTACAGAGTGCTATTGAAGCTACTGTAGAGCTTCATTGCAAAACAGTGTTTTAATCAATTATTTGGTGACATAAATATATTTAGTAAAGTTATATCTAAAAATTATAACTATTTCAATGTTTTACTATTTTTATGAAATTCACTGTGAATGATGGTCCTCCCCTTCCTCCTCTGAGGAGTCTCCACTGGCTGAAGCTCATTGGCTTGATCTTGAATTGGTAGGGGCTGGCCCAAGTGGATGAAAATTTAGGGAAAATGTCACCACACAGCTTTCAATAAACAGTCGCTTTCAAACTAGGGATTTCATGGCTAATTTAAGTAAGACTGTAATTCTGTTCATAGATTATGCATGTAAACTCAGCAAAAAAAGAAACATCCCTTTTCAGGACCCTGTCTTTCAAAGATAATTTGTAAAAATCCAAATTATTTCACAGATCTTCATTGTAAAGGGTTTAAACACTGTTTGCCATGCTTGTTCAATGAACCATAAACAATTTATGAACATGCACCTGTGGAACGGTCGTTAAGACACTAACAGCTTACAGACGGTAGGTCACAGTTATGAAAACTTAGGACACTAAAGAGGCCTTTCTACTGACTCTGGAAAAAAAAAAAGAAATATGCCCAAGGTCCCTGCTCATCTGCGTGAATGTGCCTTAGGCATGCTGCAAGGAGGCATGAGGGTTACAGATGTGGCCAGGGCAATAAATTGCAAGGTCCATACTATAAGACGCCTAAGACAGTGCTACAGAGAGACAGGACGGACAGCTGATCGTCCTCGCAGTGGCAGACCACGTGTAACAACACCTGCACAGGATCGGTGCATCCGAACATCACACCTGCAGGACAGGTACAGGATGGCAACGACAACTGCCTGAGTTACACCAGGAATGCACAATCCCTCCATCAATGCTCAGACTGTCCGTAATAGGCTGAGATAGGCTGGATTGAGGGCTTGTTGTAAGGCAGGTCCTCACCAGACATCACCGGCAACAACGTCGCCTATGGGCACAAACCCATCGTTGCTGGACCAGACAGGACTGGCAAAAAGTGCTCTTCACTGACGACTTGCGGTTTTGTCTCTCCAGGGGTGATGGTCGGATTCACGTTTATCGTCAAAGGAATGAGTGTTACACCAAGGCATGTACTCTGGAGCGGGATCGATTTGGAGGTGGAGGATCCGTCATGGTCTGGGCCGGTGTGTCACAGCATCATCGGACTGAGCTTGTTGTCATTGCAGGCAATCTCAATGCTGTGCGTTACAGGGAAGACATCCTCCCTCATGTGATACCCTTCCTGCTGGCTCATCCTGACATGACCCTCCAGCATGACAATACCACCAGCCATACTGCTCGTTCTGTGCATGATTTCCTGCAAGACAGCAATGTCAGTGTTCTGCCATGGCCAGCGAAGAGCCCGGATCTCAATCCCATTGAGCACGTCTGGGACCTGTTGGATCGGAGGGTGAGGGCTAGTGCCATTCCCCCCAGAAATGTGAGGGAACTTCACCAAGGTGCCTTGGTGGAAGAGTTGGGTAACATCTCACAGCAAGTGGCAAATCAGGTGCAGTCCACGAGGAGGAGATGCACTACACTACTTAATAAATCCTCTTTGGGATAGGGCGCAGCATTTTCACTTTTGGATAAATAGTGTGCCCAATTTCAACTTCCTGCTACTCATGCCAAGAATATAAAATATGCATATTATTAGTAGATTT
The DNA here is from genome assembly GCF_034236695.1 of Oncorhynchus nerka. Taxonomy (NCBI): domain Eukaryota; kingdom Metazoa; phylum Chordata; class Actinopteri; order Salmoniformes; family Salmonidae; genus Oncorhynchus; species Oncorhynchus nerka. The sequence goes on along the minus strand of NC_088398.1, from coordinate 20,340,004 downwards.
GGATAGAAAACACTCTGACGTTTCTAAAACTGTTTGAATCATGTATGTGAGTATAACAGAACTTATGTAGCAGGCAATACCCCGAGGACTAACCATTCAGAATTATTTGTTTTTGAGGTCACTGTCTGTTCAATGAGTTCTCATTGGGAAACAATATTTCTTAGGCACTTGTTTGCAGTTCCTACCGCTTCCACTGGATGTCACCAGTCTTTGGAATTTGGTTGAGGTTATTCCTTTGTGCAATGAAGAAGTACGGCCATCTTGGAACAGGGTAACGTTATGTGTACTGTTTGAGAGTTGCGCTAGACTTGAAAAGTAGCGTTAGTTTTTAATCCTCCTGTATTGAAAACAGATAGACCCGTCTTCAATTTGATCGATTATTAACGTTTTAAAATACCTAAAGTTGTATTACAAAAGTAGTTTGAAATGTTTTGGCAAAGTTTACAAGTAACTTTTGAGATATTTTGTAGTGACGTTGCGCAAATTTGAAGCTGTTTTTTTCTGGATCAAACACGCTAAATAAATGGACATTTTGGATATACAGTGCCTTGCGAAAGTATTCGGCCCCCTTGAACTTTGCGACCTTTTGCCACATTTCAGGCTTCAAACATAAAGATATAAAACTGTATTTTTTTGTGAAGAATCAACAACAAGTGGGACACAATCATGAAGTGGAACGACATTTATTGGATATTTCAAACTTTTTTAACAAATCAAAAACTGAAAAATTGGGCGTGCAAAATTATTCAGCCCCCTTAAGTTAATACTTTGTAGCGCCACCTTTTGCTGCGATTACAGCTGTAAGTCGCTTGGGGTATGTCTCTATCAGTTTTGCACATCGAGAGACTGAAATTTTTTCCCATTCCTCCTTGCATTTGTGAACAGCAGTTTTCAGTTCTTTCCACAGATTCTCGATTGGATTCAGGTCTGGACTTTGACTTGGCCATTCTAACACCTGGATATGTTTATTTTTGAACCATTCCATTGTAGATTTTGCTTTATGTTTTGGATCATTGTCTTGTTGGAAGACAAATCTCCGTCCCAGTCTCAGGTCTTTTGCAGACTCCATCAGGTTTTCTTCCAGAATGGTCCTGTATTTGGCTCCATCCATCTTCCCATCAATTTGAACCATCTTCTCTGTCCCTGCTGAAGAAAAGCAGGCCCAAACCATGATGCTGCCACCACCATGTTTGACAGTGGGGATGGTGTGTGTTCAGGGTGATGAGCTGTGTTGCTTTTACGCCAAACATAACGTTTTGCATTGTTGCCAAAAAGTTCAATTTTGGTTTCATCTGACCAGAGCACCTTCTTCCACATGTTTGGTGTGTCTCCCAGGTGGCTTGTGGCAAACTTTAAAAAACACTTTTTATGGCTATCTTTAAGAAATGGCTTTCTTCTTGCCACTCTTCCATAAAGGCCAGATTTGTGCAATATATGACTGATTGTTGTCCTATGGACAGAGTGTCCCACCTCAGCTGTAGATCTCTGCAGTTCATCCAGAGTGATCATGGGCCTCTTGGCTGCATCTCTGATCAGTCTTCTCCTTGTATGAGCTGGAAGTTTAGAGGGACGGCCAGGTCTTGGTAGATTTGCAGTGGTCTGATACTCCTTCCATTTCAATATTATCGCTTGCACAGTGCTCCTTGGGATGTTTAAAGCTTGGGAAATCTTTTTGTATCCAAATCCAAATAAACTTCTTCACAACAGTATCTCGGACCTGCCTGGTGTGTTCCTTGTTCTTCATGATGCTCTCTGCGCTTTTAACGGACCTCTGAGACTATCACAGTGCAGGTGCATTTATACGGAGACTTGATTACACACAGGTGGATTGTATTTATCATCATTAGTCATTTAGGTCAACATTGGATCATTCAGAGATCCTCACTGAACTTCTGGGGAGTTTGCTGCACTGGAAGTAAAGGGGCTGAATAATTTTGCACGCCCAATTTTTCAGTTTTTGATTTGTTAAAAAAGTTTGAAATATCCAATAAATGTCGTTCCACTTCATGATTGTGTCCCACTTGTTGTTGATTCTTCACAAACAAATACAGTTTTATATCTTTATGTTTGAAGCCTGAAATGTGGCAAAAGGTCGCAAAGTTCAAGGGGGCCGAATACTTTCGCAAGGCACTGTATATCGACGGAATTAATCGAACAAAAGGACCATTTGTGATGTTTATGGGACATATTGGAGTGCCAACAAAAGAAGCTCGTCAAAGGTAAGGCATGATTTATATTTTATTTATGCGTTTTGTGTGGTGCCTGCAGGGTTGAAATATGCTATTGTCTCTTTGTTTACTGTTGTGCTATCATCAGATAATAGCTTCTTATGCTTTCGCTGAAAAGCCTTTTTTAATCTGACATGTTGGCTGGATTCACAACGAGTGTAGCTTTAATTTGGTATCGTACATGTGTGATTTAATGAACGTTTGAATTTTATAGCATTATTTTTACATTTGGCGCTCTGCATTTTTCCTGGCAATTGGCCAGGTGAGACATATGCGTCCCCCCTATCCCAGAGAGGTTTCAGCTGGTGGCCACACCAGACACTGACTGTTACTTGTGATTTTGACCCCCCCCCTTTGTTCAGGGACATATTATTCCATTTCTGTTAGTCACATCTGTGGAACTTGTTCAGTTTATGTCTCAGTTGTTGAATCTTGTTATGTTCATACAAATATTTACACGTTATGTTTCCTGAAAATAAACGCAGTTGACAGTGAGAGGACGTTTCTTTTTTTGCTGAGTTCATGAACTACACATTGACACATCCAGCCCAAAGCGGGAGGTTGTAAAATGACTTACTAATCACCAAAGTTCCGGAGCATGTATTTAACTGGAGGGAAAGGGCCTCTTGCAAGTTGATAAAGACCTGTCAGAAATGTGTGCCTTTGGCTTTGAAAAGCCTTCATGACCCCGATGTGTGTGCCAAGCTTTCGTCAACACAGTCATGCACTGGTGATCCCAGTGAACTGATACTACATAAGGGCTTCAGGGCTGGTCGGCCAAACCTGCTCTTTATCATTCTTTCTGATCTATGATATAGGCAAAGAAAAGGTAATTCAAAAGCTCTAGTTCAACTGACACCCCAAAAATATGAAATGTCATGTTAACGTTGTGGACAATAGGTTTACAGACTATATTTGAAATCTATAGTGTAATACTGTACCTCTTCACACTTCTGGAAGTGATGAGCTAAATTACACTAAAATATCTAGTTAGGTATAGAAAACAAGTTACCTTTTTACTGTACATCCATTCATTCATGGTTAGTTAGAGTACACTAAATAAGTACTGCAGCTCCACTGTAATATCCATGATACTCATGACCCTAGCTTCTTGAAAAACCTGTCGGTTTACCACAAAGATTATTTCAGAGAAGCCACAAAAAAGTCCATAAATCAAATTGAAATGAAACATACGAACATGTCTTTACTTGAGTCAGGTTATTTAGTACTGTTTACCTGAGGGTGAGAGTAAAAATGTTTATAATGAGAATGGGATCGAGCGATAACGGAGAGAAGCAATACAAAGAGGGGTTGATACATTTGTGATAACTTCCAACACAGAGTACATACAGTAGTACACTTTTAGAAAACACATAGAGAAAACCTGTCAGTTAGTCTTGCATTAGTCTCTCTACCCTACCTTGTGGCCCTAATGACAGTTGCGCGTATTCATGGATGCTGTAGTGTCTTAACACTTCGTACTTATTTATGTAATAAGAAAGACTCTGAATACAAGCAATTGAACTGGAGCTTCACATTTACTCAAACTAGTTAGTACCAGAATAACATAGAACAATACTGAGCATGACCAAGGGTGCTCCATCCTTAAAGGGGACATCAGTAATTAACAGAACATAACATTCCTTCTCTTATACAATCAGAGTTACTTTTACCAAACCACAACTGAAACATTTCCCAGAACTTGTTGTAGTTATTTTGCATCTTTTAATTTGAACTTGAACAGTTCGTTTTTGTTTGTTTGTTTATAAGTCTAGTCTGTCTGGTGGACGGTGCCTTCGTCCTGGGTAGCGCCTCAGATTGTCTGGAGGCTCCTGAACATCCTCAGTGTGTGCTTGTTCCATTATAGCGTCTGCTATAGCAGCACCTTCATCAACACGTTCCCTTCTTTCAGCCTGGGGTCTCTCTACTGCCCCACCGTCCTCTACAGTTCCCTGTGTGTCACTCTCAGGATCTCTCTGTGCCTGTTCTCTCTCGATTGTTGTGCTGTTTTCCGTGGAATGCATTTTGGTTAATGTGACGCCGCCACATTATGTCTGGGCTCACTTGAACCTGGTAAGTTCTGGGTCCCGTTTGTGTGTGTACGGTCCCTCTTGTCCATTTCCCTCCTCTTCTGTAGTCTCGCACCATCACTTCCTGTCCTGTTTGGAGATGGCGCTCCCGGCCACCGGAGAGCATCTTGGCTTGTTTGTTCAGCACTTCATTACGCCTGTTTGGCTTCATGATGTCCAGCTGTGTGCGGAGAGGCCTCCCGAACATCAATGCGGCTGGGCTTTCATTTGTCGTGGCATGTGGGGTGTTTCGGTAGGAGGCCAGGAACTTGTCCAGTTTTGTTTGCAAAGTCCCTTCGTCTCGATGTTGGCATTTCTGGGGCATCATGACTCTCATTCCCCACATCAAACATCCTTGGTACGTTGTAATTTCGTTTCTCCGCTGGAAATACGGAGTCAGCTCCTTTCTGCCAGTAGCTGGCCATCCTGACATGGTGTAGGTGTACACTTTTGACAAGGTCACATCTTTCCTTGTCTCCTGTTTGATAACTGTGCTTGTGACCGGTAGTGCCTCAAGCTGAGCGGTATGGAACATGTCCACTGCATCCACCCTCCTTTGTCTTTCTCTTGTACACGGCAGTCTGGATAATCCATCTGCATTTGTGTGGAGGGATGACGGCTTAAACTCAATGTCATACATATGACTGGCAAGGAACAGGGCATATCGCTGTAACCTGGCTGCTGTCATTGCCGGAATGCCTTTCTTTGGACTGAAAATGGAAAGCAACGGCTGGTGATCTGTAACCAGTGTGAAACGCTTGCCATATAGGTATGCGTGGAATTTCTTGACGCCCCACACTAGTGCCAGTGCATCTTTGTCGATTTGTGAGTAGTTTTTCTCTGCATCATTCAGTGTTTGTGACGCAAATGCAACTGGCCTCTCTGACCCATCTTTCAGTGTGTGTGAAAGGACTGCCCCTAATCCATAAGGGGACGCATCACAAGCCAACTTCACTGGCATTTCAGGGTCGTAAGGCATCAGGACCTGTTCAGATGTTATGAGCCGTTTTGCCTCCAGAAATGCATTTTCACACTGCTCTGTCCACCGCCATGTCCTATTCTTTTCCAGGAGCTGATTTAGAGGCTGGAGTACTGCTGAAAGGTTTGGGAGGAATCTTCTGTAGTAATTGATCAGTCCCGTGAAAGATCTCACTTCTGTGATATTTTGTGGTCATGGAGCCTGTACCACTGCCTCGATTTTGTCCTGTGTTTTGTGCAATCCATTGCAGTCAATCTCATGTCCACAGAAGACAATCTTGTCTTTGAAGAACTCACACTTCTTTAAGTTTGCCTGTAGACCATACTCTTTCAGTCTTTTCAGGACCTCTTCCAGGTTAGCCAGGTGCTCTTTGTCGGTGCGTCCTGTTATGATCATGTCATCCAGGATACACTGGGTTCCTGGGATTCCTTGCTAAATCTGGTCAATAGTTCGTTGCCAAATGGCTGGGGCTGATGCAATGCCAAAAACCAGGCGGTTATACCTGTATAGACCTTTGTGTGTGTTTATTGTCAGGTACTGTTTGGAACTCTCTTCAACCGGTAGCTGCAGGTAAGCCTGTTTCAGATCGATTTTACTGAAGTGTTTCCCACCAGCTAGTGCAGCAAAGATGTCATCCAGACGTGGTAGGGGGTATTGGTCCACATTCAACATTGGATTCACAGTTACCTTGAAGTCCCCACACATTCTAACAGACCCGTCTTTCTTCACAATAGGAACTATGGGTGTGGCCCATTCGCTTCTGTCCACTTTCGTCAGGATCCCTGTATCCTGCAAGCGATCGATTTCCGCTTCCACCTTTGGTCTCAGGGAGTATGGAACAGATCTGGCTTTGCAGAATTTTGGGGTTGCGTCATCTCTTAGTACAAGTTTTGCTGTGAAGCCTTTTACTGTTCCCATCTGATCACTGAAAACTGTGTTGTATTTCTTCCACAAGTGTTCCAGTGTTTGGTCTGTACCATTCTCTTTGGACTGGAACGTGTGGAGCATTTTCAAGTCACACCAATTCAGCTTTATTTTTGAAAGCCATTCCCTGCCAAATAATGGGGGGCCAGTTCCAGGCACCACATACAGCTGTAACTGCTGTGTTTGCCCCCCATAATGCACTCTGACCTGCAACGCCCCGATTGGGCTCAATCTCTCTCCTGAGTATGTCTTCAGCAACACATTTGTGTTCTTCAGCTTGATAGCCTTAAAGTGCTCATTGTAGACAGTAGTGGAAATTATAGACACTGCAGATCCTGTGTCCAGCTCCATTTTGAGGGGTTTGCCTTCGATATCTGGTGTCACCCATATTATGCTACTGCTGGGAGAAGTCACTGTGTTTAACTCCATTGTACCAATTAATCATTCATCTGAATCACTGCCACTGTTCTCTGCTAGTGCATTCACAGACCCTTTAATTTTCTCAGTTTTCCTGTTGTGACTGAATTTTGCTTTGCATGCTCTTTGAATGTGCCCCCTTCTACTGCATTTGTGACAAATTTCATCTTTGAAACGGCAGTCCTCTGCTCTGTGACCATCTCTGTCACACCTGTTGCATTTGTCGGCCACACGGGGGCGCTGTCGACTGCATGAAAACTTGTGCAGGGAAATTTGTGACAGGTCAGTACTTCTTTTACTTTGCAACTCAAATGCATCTTTAGTCGCGATTTCCATAGCCACAGCAATTTCAACAGCCTTTGCAAACGTGAGCTCTGATTCTGTGAGCAAACGTTTTTGAATGTGTTCATGTTTCAGTCCACAAACAAATCTATCCCTTAATGTGTCATTTAGGTTCTCTCCCAACTGGCAATGTTCAGACAGTTTCTTCAACACTGCTACATATGTACTAACACCCTCCCCCTCATTCTGATCTCTCTTGTGGAAACGAAAACGTTCCGCGATGAGGAGTGGTTTAGGTGATAGGTGATTTTGCAATATCTCCACAATCTCTGTGAATGTTTTATTTGAGGGCTTCAGAGGGGCAGTCAGATCTCTTAGCAAACTGTATGTTTTTGGGCCAATTAAACTCAACAACGCTGGTACTCTTTTGTTATCAGCAATGTCGTTTGCAATGAAGTACTGTTCCAGTCGTTCAATGTAAGTTGCCCAGTTTTCTTGCGTGTCATCAAACACACCTATTTTCCCGATGCTAGCCATTCTCTTTACCTCCGGCTCCACGGGTCTTTGATCTGCCGCCTCGTTCTCGTCAGCTCTCCCCTCGTCTTCACTGCTTGCTAGCTGTTGTGCTACAGGGTCAAAATCTTCCTCTCTTCCTACGAACTCCATCTGTATTCGTGATGCACACTGCAGGTAATCATCCTCGTCGCCATTGTAGTGTCTTAACACTTCGTACTTATTTATGTAATAAGAAAGACTCTGAATACAAGCAATTGAACTGGAGCTTCACATTTACTCAAACTAGTTAGTACCAGAATAACATATAACAATACTGCACATGACCAAGGGTGCTCCATCCTTAAAGGGGACATCAGTAATTAACAGAACATAACAGATGCCAAGGGAAGCCAGGCTTCCCCAAAACTTTACCAATCATTTTTTTAAACAAAAAATACAGTCATCTCTCTGTGCTTCATACATTTCCAAGAGGCTGAATGTATCTCACTGGAGAATGCATCCAAGTGAATGAAAGAGTGCCCCTCTGTCTCAGTATGTGTAGCTCATCTATCTGATGCTATTTGGTCAGAAAGGGTATGATGTTTCTGCCTGTAGCATTGAATGCAAGGGAAGCCAGAAAGCATTTGGTCTCCCTTAATAAAAAACATATAAAATAAAATCCAATCAGCGTTGAGCTAAACTGAGTGAGTTCAGCTGTGAATGGTTCTGGCGTACCAAAAAAAAGTATCAAGGGAAGCCGGTTCGGATTTGGCTTCAAACCAATCACATCAGAAGCTAAACGTCATTGACAGAAGGAACTTGAATTGTTGCATCTGCATCTAGCTAGCTAAAATCAGCCCTTGAGCTAAACTGAGTGAGTTCAGCTGTGAATGGTTCTGGCGTACCAAAAAAAAGTATCAAGGGAAGCCGGTTCGGATTTGGCTTCAAACCAATCACATCAGAAGCTAAACGTCATTGACAGAAAGAACTTGAATTGTTGCATCTGCATCTAGCTAGCTAAAATCAGCCCTTTCCTAAATTAGCCATGGATGGAGATAGGGATTTGGACTTGTGGTTTTACTTAATTCTCCATACTGGCCAATGATTATAACGGTGATTCTGATCCAACCATTAATTCGTACATTGAGAGGATGGAAGTTCAACATGTAGGTAGATGTAGTAGGCTAATGCTACAAACTAACTGGCCTGGCACATCGTTGCCCATGAAAGGAAGTTAGGCTAGTGATGAAGAATTTTAGCCAGGTAGCATAGGACAACAAAAACGAAAATCGTGTACTGTATGACAGAGTCCTAGATCGTTTCTGCAACATTAAAGATGAGGAAGGCATTGGCGTTTCCCTACAAGTAGGGTGAGTCAACATGTTTTTTCTACTGGCATGCACGCATGCAAAAACACACACACACACGCACACAGAAACTCTTAACTCTCTTTCAATGGAGGCTGGTAGGAGGAGCTATAAGATAATGGGCTCATTATAATGGCTGGAATGGAATTAATGGAACAGAGCTTCCATGTGTTTGATACCGTTCCATTGATTCCATTCCAGCCATTACAATGAGCCTGTCCTCCTATCGCTCCTCCCACCAGCCTCCTCTGCTCTCAATGGTTCTAAATCAATAGTTGTTAAACTTGCTTGACCATGCTGTAAATCAACTGTTTGTTACATGCAATATGTTTTGTGGACTTCAGGTTTTGTAATGAAACAAAGGTTTGTTTGAATTTATTTTGCCACTGTGTCTTCTTATTGTCTCAGCCTTAGGCCAATATATCACGGTATCAAGGCATATGAACTAACTGGTTATAGAGCAAACAACGCAATTATCACAACACGGGTCTTAACTGTGTGAGAGACAGGTTAAGCCGGGTGTACACTACACAACTTTCAGGGTGATGCGAAACAACGTTATCATCTCACTGGCTTCTTCTCTGGCGAGCTCTCATTGGCTATTGCTGATCACTGTTCTCAAAACTTGTCATTGCACATCTCACACTACAAAAGCATTGCAGAATTTTGTGCCGATAAATATCAGGACTTCTGGTACTGCTCAAAGACAAGATCAGTAGCCCTCAGATTGTGTCTCTGACCCGCTCACATTAAACGAGAGTCCATGACGGCCGTGCGCCCCCAGGAAGACAAGACATGGGAATTTAGTCTCCGATCTCAAAAACTTGCCTGGGACAGCTGAACCGGGGCCAAAATCGTGTAGTGTGCACCAGGCTTTAGAGAAGAACACGTTAACCTCACCTCTGACACCAGGCCTGACCTACGACATCAACTGATGTGATTAAAGGAGTTTCTGAAGGTATTGAAGTGCATCTTTAATTCAATCGAGTACAGGCTTAACATTAATGACAGAGACAGAATACAATATGGAATTTTATTGAATAGTTTGGGGTAGGCTTCGAGTCTCCGAGGAACGCTCCTCAGAGCCAGATGCTGATGACAAGGTGCCCTATGCTAATGAGGTAACATTATAAACATTTCCCTATAAATACTGGCTATACTGATAGGGTAACCTGAACTTTCGTAACTACATTACAAATATGTACCAGAGGGCAGTGTTTCATTGACCCTCAGCACTGAGGAGTAGGTATTGTTTGTGCGTATCTTATACAAATATGCACCAGAGGGCAGCGTTTCATTGACTCAGTAGAGAGGAGTATGATTTAAAAGAAAGTTGGGTTACGGAGATGAGACAGAGGAAAGCAACTGAGAAAGTGAGGTAGAGACAGATATGATCAGGACAAAGAAAGCTCTTTCTCAATCAAAAGGTAATTGATTGAGAATGAGAAAAAGGAGATGGAGAAAGACAGGGAAATAAGAAAGAGCGAGGATAACTCCACCGTGTCTAACTCTCCTACCTGCATATACCTACCTACAAACTTCGCCTGAACACCTGTAATTCATTCAATGGAGGGCCGAGTGCCTGAGGTTTTCACTCCTCCCTTGTACTTGATTGATAAATTAAGGTCAGTGATTAGTTAGAAACACCCCTCACCTGGTTGTCTAGATCTTAGTTGTACACTCTTATAAAAAAGAGTTCCAAAAGGGTTCTTCGGCTGTCCTCATATGAGAACCCTATTTGGCTCCAGGTAGAACCCTTTTGGCTTCCAAATAGAACACTTTTGGGTTCCATGTGGAAAGGGTTCTACATGGAACCAAAAATGGTTCTACCTCAAACCAAAAGGGTTCTTCTTCCTTGGTCCAAAAGGGGTTCATCAAAGGGTTTTCCTATGTGGACAGCCGAAGAACCTTTTTAGGTTTTAGATAGCACCTTTTTTTCACAAATCGAAAGGAAAGCCAGAATATTATTGTCACACCCTGACCATAGTTTGCTTTGTATGTTTCTATGTTTTGGTTGGTCAGGGTGTGAGCTGAGTGGGCATTCTATGTTACATGTCTAGTTTGTCTAGTTCTATGTTTGGCCTGATATGGTTCTCAATCAGAGGCAGGTGTTCGTCATTGTCTCTGATTGGGAACCATATTTAGGTAGCCTGTTTGGTGTTGGGTTTTGTGGGTGATTGTCCTTGTTACTGTCTCTGTGTTACTTTGCACCAGTATTAGGCTGTTTCGGTTTTCGTGTTACGTTTATTGTTTTTGTATTTGATTCGTGTTTACTTTGTTTCATTAAACATGGATCGCAATAGCCACGCCGCATTTTGGTCTGACTCTACTTCACCTAAGGAAAACCGTTACAATTATACCAAATATTTGACCAATAAAAACATATAAATTATGAAATAATTTATCTTTAGTCTCTCTGTGTTTTCATCATTTTCCGTCAATTCGCAAGTGACTGAATCTCACCGGAGAAATCCTCCAAACGTGGGAAATGGCGCCCCTCTGTCTCAGTGTGTGTAGCCCATGTCTCTGATGCTGCCTGGACTAAAATAGTATGACATGTTATGGCTGTAGCATTTGATTGATTGATGCCAGCAATCATTTGGCCTCTCTTAATAAAATAATTATAAGATAATTAGCCAATTAGCTGAGCTCAACTGTGGGTTATCCTGGTGCTTCACCAAGGGAGGCCAGTTTGGATTTAGCTTCACCCCAATCAAATCTCACCCTAAGCAACATGTCATTTTAGTTTCTGGTCTACTTGTGTTGATGTCCTGCAGTCACTATCGGCCCTTTCCTAATCCATGGATGGAGATGGGGATTTGGACTTGTGGTTTTGACTTAAGTCTCTGTACAGGCCAATGATTATGATGCGATTATGATCTAACCATTAACGAATATGCTGTGCCACTGGCCTGAGACGAATGAAGTTCAATATCTAGCCTAGATGTAGCCTAGCCCTTTTAGGCTCAAGTTAACTAGCTAGCTAACTTAGTTGGTTAATTTTTGCACATGCAAGGAAGTTAGGCTAGCAAGCATTTTAGCTAGGTAGCCTAGGACAACAAAAACTTAAATTGTACTTACTATATGACAGAGCCATGGACCGTTTTGTCAACATAAAAGAGAGGAGGATGGCATTGGCGTTCTAGTCTGCAAGCAGGGTGAGTCCCAAATTGTTTTAGCTTGATCGCACACACACTTACACACACAACATTGATTGGACTAAATCATTTTTGGTACCTTTAAGTTTGTTTTCAGTGTATAGCGTTGATTTGGCAATGTTTAAGTGTTTATGTTGAAATAGTGCTGAAACAGCTGAGGCAATGCTCCTGTTGTCTTTGTGCAAACTTACGGTAACTCCGTGGTTCTAAATCATTAGTTGTTTAGTAAACTGTCAAACATGAACTTGCTTGACCATTCTGCAGGTGATATAACGGTTTGTTGCATGCAATATTTTCTTTGTGGACTTCACTGGACAGATGTTTCTCTCCGGTTTTGGGATGAAACAAAATAATTTATTCTGCCACTGTGTGACTGTTGTGTTTTTGTTGTCACGGCTTTATTGTATATCACAGTGGCGTAGGAACAATTGGGTTATAGAGCAAACAACGCAATCATCACAACATAGGTTGGTATATGGATTTTTTTACTGGCTTGGCTTCCTCAGTGATTTTACCCACGCACCGCTACTGAAGGGAAATAACAAAAAACAGCAACTCTGCCCTCCATGGAAAGAGTTTGACGCCCCTGATCTAACATCTGAACTTAACTCAAATATGTCAATAAGACCAACACATACAGTATAATAGAAAATACATGTAGAGCTGGGGTCGAAGTACAGTGAGAGAAAGAGATAGAGTTGGAGGGACAGAGACGGGACAGTTGTCACTTAAGAGTGTCCTGATGAATACTAATTGCTGTGAACTAAAGAGCCAGAATGAGTTCCATTGATGGCTGAGCACAATGGAGAAGGGACAGGGGAAGCAGAGGAATTCTATTATTTCATTTTTCCCTTCTCCTCGTGTTTGTATGCCAGCCCTGCCGCCTGTTGTCTTTGGGGGGGAAAGGAGACTGTGGCTCTCACAATGCAGCCCTTGTGTCTGGGGCCACAGGGCCAGAATAAGCCAGGGCTCACACAGCTTCCTCCCTCCCTGCAAGATGGCAAGGGCCTCAGCGTACAGGCAGGCTTGCCATCAATAAGGTTTTGAGATGATAAATTGAGCTCACTGGCGTACGGAGCTCACACAGCTTCTACTCCCTCCAATCTGCAAGATGGCAAGGGCCTCAATATTGCGTCATTCAGGCAGGCTTGCCATCAATAAGGTTTGAGAAAATGCAGATGATAAATTGAGCTCACTGCACCACATAATCTGATAGGCAGCCGTGTAGACGGAATTTAAGAACCCTAAACTTCGTGAGCGCCCGCATTAGGTGAGAAACTGCAGTGGTTGAGCCAGCAGTAGGCTACAACCTTGCTACTGAAATTTACAGCATTGACCAGCAACATGGTTACTTCCATGGGGATATACTGCTGTTTTACCCATACACAATACCAGATTCAAAACTATATATGTATAAATATCCCTTTGTCGAACTCTCTCTATTACATAAATACAGTAAACAGACATCTTCTAAGGTTCAAACTCTTTGAAAACAGGCAACTCTTCCTCACTTCCTCTCACTTGTCCCTTATTGATAAGTAGAAGATGGAGGCAGAGAGAGACACAATGGCAGCCTGTCACATCACATCCTCATTAACATCTGGAGCAGAACAGAGAACAACCCAGTTTACACTGGCCACCACGGCCTGAGACATATGAGCACTGGTCTGAGAGAGAGAGACATAGTCAAGGGAAGGAGAGAGAGATATAGTCAAGAGAGAGAGAGAGAGAGTCAAGAGAAGGAGGGAGAGAGAGAGAGAGAGAGACCTTGGGGGTCAAAGGGAGAAGAGATCACAGTGGCAGAAATGGGCTCAGAGAAAAATAAAGAAGATATTTTTGCTTCCGAACTATCCCACTAATGGAAAACGGTCATGTTTGACTGAACAACCCTCAAAGGTGATCAGTCACCGCTGTTTTGAAGAGAAAATAAATCCTCATCTCATCATCTACTGCAGGTTAGAGCTTTGGGATTTTCTTTTGGTGTCTGTTGATCTGTTGTGGTCCTCCTAGAGGCAAATGTTCTATGTATAAAACTGTTCTTCTTAGTACAATCAAAGATGCTCTACCACATTATGTAACCATTCTAAATCAGATAATGCTGTTATTCTATTGCAGGGACAGGGAGGGGGACTTGCTTCATTATGAACTGTGCTGCTATTTTGATACTAACCGCAAGTTGTTTCAGTTGGACGTCTACTATTTATCTGCCAAACAAACAAGGTATGTTTTGTCATTTTCTGAGTATAAAAGTTATTTTAGCTTATGACAGGAGAGTATGGAGAATTGTATCCATCTATTGAATCTGGTCAATTTAGTTCATGAAGGGCACTAGCTATAGGTCAATGACATTGCTTAATGATGACCATGAAATAATTCTAACCCAATGTAATGTATGAGACTTTGATTGTTGAATAATGGAGGAATCTTATAATCTTACAAGGAAGCTGTTTTAATTCCCTCAGAAACAAAGAAACTGAAGTATCTGCTTGAGCCTCCTGTTTATGCTGAAGTAACCAGCCCTCGGGGAGGAAATGCCACTTTGCCATGTGTACTGCGATTCAAACCAAGCCATTACAAGGTGAAATGGACAAAACTGGAACCACTTCGTCGTGGAAGCGAGAACATTGTCATGATCACAAACGGTTCAGCCCACAAACCCTATGGCATGCTTGGGCCACGGGCCTCGCTTCGTAAGGCTCATGCCATGGATGCCTCACTACAACTCAGCAACTTGGAACTAGAAGACGATGGTAGATATCGCTGTGAGCTGATCAACGGTATCCAGGATGAGAGCGTCATCATTACATTGAGGATAGAAGGTAAATTATGATGATTCATGTAACCTTTCTAAACATTTCAAATGTTGTAAAGAAACCTTATGGCTTGCTATTCAGATGAAAATATATTTGAAAAAAAAGAAAGGCAAATCAGACAAAGTTTTTAATATGTTGTGTGACTTAACATCAACATAAAAAGAGACAACTTCTAATTCCTTTTAGGGATGGTGTTTCCATATCAGAGCAAAAATGGCCGTTACAAATTCACCTACAAGGAAGCTAAGGAGGCCTGTGTTGAACAGGATGGCACATTGGCCACATTCAAGCAGCTATACAGAGGTATTTAATATTCAATCAGCAAAACATTGACAGTTTACTCTGTACCGTTACTGATGCCATAGAGGTTTATGTACCACTAACTTTCACAAAGTAAACAGTAACACATTCTCATTGTGTAGCCTGGACAGAGGGTCTGGATTGGTGCAACGCGGGATGGCTCATCGATGGGACAGTCCACTACCCCATCCTGCACCCACGAGAAGAATGTGGGGGGGAGCTGCTACCTGGCATTCGCAGCTATGGCCCCCGGGACAGGATCCGGGACCACTTTGATGCCTTCTGTTTCACCTCTAGAACCACAGGTCAACTGAATGGGTTTTGGTGCTTTGTGAAGCTGTCAAATAGCAATGTCAGTATAGTCTTCATGTGCCAAATTAGTTCCATCCTTTATCATTTGGGATGCTGCTTACTGAAAATGAATAAAAATGAGTTCAATTGGATTTGGGCGATGTTGTACAGTTAAAAATAGTCTGGAACCAACATTTAATCAAACATTAGTAAGGATGCAATTATATTATAGTATTGGCAAAAGACTGTGTTCAGAACACTCTTAGGTCATTCTGACTGTAAACTTTCCATAGCAACAGGGTAACCTTTGGCAATACATAGGAGTGGGCTCGTTAATGGTCCTGAGAGGATGGGGATGGACAATAAAGGCTGTTGTTCAGGCCCACTTGTAAACAAGTCCAGCTGCGGGAAACTAGTTGCCCTTTAGGGACATTAGAACATCCACTGTAATCGGAAAATAAAAACCTCAGTGGAAATGTTGAATTATAAAGACAGTGGGTGGTTTTATCATATAGCACAGTTCCCCAATAAGTTTACATTTAGTTAATGTTGGACATAAAAGACTGTACATTTTAATTTAGGAAATATGTTTGAAAGTATTCCCACCCATAATGGAGGTACAGTTGAAGTTGGAAGTTTACATACACTTAGGTTGGAGTCATTAAAACTCATTTTTCAACCACTCCACCAATTTCTTGTTAACAAACTATAGTTTTGGCAAGTCGGTTAGGACGTCTACTGTGTGCATGTCACAAGTAATTTTAATTGTTTACAGACAGATTATTTCACTTATAATTCACTGTATCACAATTCCAGTGGGTTAGAAGTTTACATACACTAAGTTGACTGTGCCTTTAAACAGCTTGGAAAATTCCTGAAAATGATGTCATGGCTTTAGAAGCTTCTGATAGGCTAATTGACATAATTTGAGTCAATTGGAAGTGTACCTGTGGATGTATTTCAATGCCTACCTTCAAACTCAGTGCGTCTTTGCTTGACATCATGGGAAAATCAAAAGAAATCAGCCAAGACCTCAGAAAAAGAAATGTAGACCTCCACAAGTCTGGTTCCTCATTGGGAATTTTTTACAAGGATTAAATATCAGGAATTGTGAAAAACGGAGTTTAAATGTATTTGGCTAAGGTGTATGTAAACTTCTGACTTCAACTGTATGTTATCGTATACAAATGTAGGCAAGGTTTGAAATGATTATGTTTCAGTCAAATGTTATATCTGCTTGGGCTTCTTGCGGTCAATTTGCAGTCTACAAACTATTTGTAAATATTATAATTCTGAAAAAATCTGTGGCTGAATCTAGTTGTTGATCGCTGCCACATAGGGTGGATACAGCACCATACTTAACTTAAATAACAGTAATGATATTGTTGCATGTCAACACTTCAGATCCAGAATGACTGATACAACAAATGACTTCTTATGCTTTAGCACAGGGATTATCAACTAGATTCAGCAGAGGGACGATTTATTTTCTTGAGCAGATGGTCAGGGGGGGCAGGGACATATTTACAAATCATTTGTAGATTGCAAAAAATGACAGCAAGAAGCCCAAACAGATATAACAGATGATCATTTTAAATCTTGCTTACATTTGTATATGATCACATATATACTTTGGAACAGATTTCCAAAATGAAAATCACTTGGAGCTGATATGCATGCTGGTGTTTTTACAGTCTTTTATGTCCAACAATTTAAAAAATGCTCAAAACTTGGGGGGTGGCAAATAAAATCACCCGCAGGCCAAATTCGGATCATGGGCCGTCAGTTGGGGAACACTGCTTTAGCAGGTTAAAGAACTTGCATTCTCCTTCCTCTCTTCCAGGCGTTGTGTTCTTCGTTGGAGAACCACTCACATTTGGGGAGGCAATGCAGGCATGTAGGGGTGAGGGAGCAGAGTTAGCTCTTGTTGGACAGCTCTATTCGGCCTGGCGTTTCCTGAGCTATGACCGCTGTGATGGAGGTTGGTTGAAGGACGGCAGTGTGCGTTTCCCTATCACCACCCCTAGAGAGCGCTGTGGCGGTATTCCCGAGGCTGGGGTGCGCACCTTTGGGTACCCCAACAAGACCCTCCGTCTCTATGGTGCCTACTGCTACAGGTAGCTTTCATGAGACCCATAGCGTGTGGAGCCTACTTCCACTGACTTCATAGATCCAAGACGCAGAACCATTGTGAAGACTACCAGTGACCCCTACAGGTTTCAGTACGTAGGGCTTGCAGATACAGGTAGTCAAAAGGCTAGGAACTGGTTCCTCAACAACGGCAAAAAGATACAAGCAGCACTGTGCTTTTCTGCAATACTACAATATGTTATTACAGGAAACCTCGAAGGCTTAATGCCTTTTTCCATGGGACACATCAACAAAAGCCACTTTTATGAACTTTACTGCTACAGGTAACAACTGCTGTGCATGTTTTCCTGCGCTTGTGTAACATTTGTTTTGTGAACTTTGTTATCCAAGAAGCATTATTCTAGTGTAACAGGATAGTTATTACACAATGACAAATTCCTAAAATGCTACTGTTAGCTTCTTAGCTGATGTAAGAGAGTGTGTAACTAGCAGAATGGGAGAAAGTATACACACTGAGCATAACTGTAATACAATAAAATATCTTGACAGTGTATTTGATATGTGGCATGAAAATATCATTCAAATGCAACCATATTCACATGGATAAATACATTGTAATCAATTAATTGTATTAGATATTTATTTTCTACTCTCCAAAAACTATATTTTTCTTATTTAATCCATCTCCTTTTTAGTTGTACAATTACATTTTTTCTTTCATAACAAGTTCAATATGCAATTGTGCAGTCACAAATGGGATTTACAATTAGCATTATTTGATTACTGTTAAACACTACCAACGTACAGTATTACTTCCACTGGAACTAAGACAATGACATCATTGGTGCATGAAAACAGAAATACCATTGTGGACATTTTCACATGTTCTTCCTAGTATCTTAGTGATTACGTTTCTACGAGAGTATAAAAAAACAAACTTTGGATTCTGGCTATTTTCAAACCAAGTACTTTAAAAGTGGAAATTGGCTTCTAATATTGGGTCCAAAGTTCGTAAGACACCTGATAAAACAAAGCACCAGATAAGAGGACATGTTGAGAAAATGCTTTGTGTTGTAGGAATTGAGAAGATATGGATTGACAAGGAGATTTTCTTATACAATAGCATACGGAAGTGGACATCTTAATTCTGACTTTGTGGCAGAGGGTGGGAAAGTGGCTTCGGTTAATGTCAGACCAGCTGAGGTTGAGATTTAAGTTGCACTTTTCTGAAACTCTCTATCAAAATCTTACTGTACACCCTCATAAACATGTCATAATATATGTTACTCAGTCAAATACAGTAATCCAACAGTGTCGTAGCACAGGTGGATATCAAAGAATTTCACTAGTCAACAATCACACATCCTTATACAACAAACAAGCCCAATGATGGATGGGACATCTTCGTTAAAGCTCATTCCAATGACAAACTGTACTGTGCAAATTCGATCCATTCCCTCTAATCGTGGCCTTATGTTGGGATGTACTCTTATTGTAAGTGTGATCGATCGGCACTAGGTCCGAGTAACATCAAGTCTGTTGATGTTCTAAATGGGTTTATCCTGGAAAGCGCTGGTGACAGGAATGTGATGACTCGTTCTCAGGGAGAACATTTATTTTACAAGGCTCCACCTTGTTGGAGGGACAAGGTTGGACAGTCTTTGAGTGGAACATAGGATTCCAGGGAAGGGGGCAGAGGGAATGGGCATATTGAGTTTGATGACCTTATTAGTTCCACTTGATGTCCCAGAACTCTGAAGTGGCTTTCTCCGTGGCTGTGTCCACCACCTCCACCCCCTCGTTCTGATAGGGTGGCGTCGTGACCTTCTGCTCTCCCTCTGCCAAGTTGGTCAGGGCTGGAAAAACATAGCAGGTACATCATGTCATTATCACAGTAGAGCACAAAATAACTTAAGCGAGTCATACAATGATAACATTAGAGACCTATCACACACATCATACATTTATTTTGTTTCATGTCAGTCAATGGAATGAATGTCTGTCCTCACCAGGGTGACAGGTGATCAAAGCCTCCTCCCATTGGCCGTTGGATAGGCACTTAATGACGGGGTTCTGTGTCTGGAGGAATCCTTCTTCACAGTAGTAACGCACCTTGGAGTTGGTCTCGTAGCGCAGATGCGACTTACCAAACACCTTGGCATTGGCAATGATGGGGGGTTGGCCACAGAAAGCTGAACAAAAATAATGCTGTTAGGGGTGCAAATACATTAAAACCATGCTGAGAGGTTGAGGACTTCTATGCTACACTACCGTGGTGATTATGGTTGTGTACTCACAGGTGCCCTTCTTGCAGGTGTAGGAGAGGTGGTAGTTACAGGGCACATCGCTCCAGCGCCCCCCGTCATGCCATACCATCACCACACAGTCCTCTCCAGACAGGAAGTAACTGTCCGGCTGGCCCCGGTACCAGTTCTCATACAACTGGCAGAGAAAGATGGGAAGGATGATGAAGAAGTAGAGGATTTTTAATACTGTTAGTTCACATATGCAGCAGCTGAGAAGTAGCATGAGAAGCAGATCACATACCAGGAGGAGGTTATTTTTGCATCAGGTCTTACAAAACATAAGTGAGGATCTTCTGTGTACCAATGGGATACAATCCCAGAGGCACGTTCATGCAAACAACATTATGTTTATGGAGAACCTAGACATATTTTATGGGAACACAGACTATGTGAGACTCACCAGAGGATTCCCGTCAGACCAGCGGAAGTCTCCCTCTATGGTCCTGTCATTCAGTCCCGTCCACTGGTACTCTCTGTACTTATCTAAAGGGAAAGAGAGAGCTCACTGTAACTTTGGGCCTGCAAACACTCGCTCACTAGCAAGTAGGGGTCAGTGTCAGTCTACAGGCCATGGGAAACAACTAAGGAATGCTAGATAATCATCTCCTCCATATGTCCAGACACAATATCAACACCGGCATCAAAGCCCTCCCATGTTTCAAGGTAAAATGAGTGAACGGCAGGTAAGACATGAACGAAGACAATGTTGCGTCTTCCCTGGACCATACAACCTTTAAACAAATGAATTCATTTGTTTACAAAATATTCCTCACAGATGGTACTGGGGTTACAGAGGTGTCATTACGCATTCAGTTGATGCATTTTAGGACTGTAAGTTCTGTTCACACTGAATGAAGCTATGATAAATAGTTAAATGAACACATTTTCCCATTTAAGTGATTGAATTACACCTTTTTAACAATCCACGGATGAGGGTTACACAGGTCAAGTTATGCAGAGCACTCGTAGCTGTCTGTTACAAGATCAAATGACATGTTTTCAGGCCCGCTGTACCATTAATGTAGTCCTGTTCCTCAGGGGTCATGACCGAGATCAGGTGACCGCCACACAAACGACAGTGCTGCTCTGCCACCTCCCAGCCCTGGCGCTTGGTGAAATGTTGGTAACAGAAGCCCATGAACTTTTCCCAACCCGGCTCACACACCTCCAGGTCTAACCAACATGAAGAAGAAGAGGTTAGATGCACACAGAGGAGACAAAAATATACATAAGGGGGAGCGATATGTTCATTATTTCAACCTTATATTTGAGAAAACAAAACATGCAATCTGTTACTGTACCTGTCTGGCACATGTCTCCTCCATAGGTGGGCAAGCAAAGGCACTTGGTTGAAGACCCACTGTCCACACATGTTCCCCCGTTGGAACAAGGATTATCTAGGCAGGCATCTGAGACACAAACGTAGGAGAGGACAAGCATTGGCACCAATGTAAATGCAGTACAAATCTTTTGGAATCTCCTCTATATAGTGTCAATGTAAAGGACAGATATGACAGGATCACTTTATTGTTGATTTACATGGGAATTTCTTTAACTGCCACTGGAGGGAGCCATTATACCAACAGTACTCATCCTCATCACTGACTGACTATAGGCCTACAGTGGTGTTCAGCTTATAGAAAAGTGTTCAGCTTATAGAAAATAGAATTTGACCTTTTCAAGCCCCTGTGCTGAGGAAATTTCAGACATAGGTGACCTTTTCACATGCATATATGAAGTGGAGCACATCTGCTTCCATGCTCTTTTTTTACCATGCCATTTTGTTAATGCCCCCCCCCCCATGCAGTCTTTTACATTTTATTTTTAGATCATCACTGTATATGTCTAATAAATAAAAAGAACTACTTGAAAATAACTTCCTGAGCCTCATTTTGCCATTGAAAAAATACCAATGAGGTTAATATTTTTATTTTTTTAAATACAGACATTTATGTGTGAGCTTGTTGATA
Source organism: Oncorhynchus nerka (assembly GCF_034236695.1). Taxonomy (NCBI): domain Eukaryota; kingdom Metazoa; phylum Chordata; class Actinopteri; order Salmoniformes; family Salmonidae; genus Oncorhynchus; species Oncorhynchus nerka. The sequence goes on along the minus strand of NC_088398.1, from coordinate 20,318,314 downwards.
CAAATTGAAATATATTTACAAACACAGCCCTGCTTGGCAGATTGGATTGTCTAGACTCTAGAGCCCCTTCAAAGTAAAAGGATACATATGCAAATAAAAGATGACTGGTCATTGGTCAGAATAATCTGATTGGATTGTGATGTCATGTGGGCTAAAAACTCCCTCCCACCTGAACAGGCTGAAATTCCAAGGTATTTTTTTTCTTTCTTAAAAAAAAAGATCTTGTACTAAAAGGGAATTATCCTCATTTTTACAATTTCAGAGTGTTATTTCGACCTCATAGTGTGGAAATATCATTACAAAAAAAACAGAAAATCCTCTTTTGACTGCTCTGTACTCCAGCGCTTTGAAATGATACAATGACTATGAGCGTGCAGACTTTCAGCTTTTATGTCAGGGTATTTTCATACATATCGGGTGAATTTACAGCACTTTTTGTAGATAGTCCCCCCATTTTAGGCAACCAAATGTATTTGGACAAATTCACGTATGTGTATTCAAGTAGTTGAAAGATTAGTATTTGGTCCAATATTCCTAGCACACAATGACTAAATACAGTGCATCAAGCTTGTGACTACAAACCTGTTGGATGCATTTGTTTTGTTTGTGTTTCAGATTATGTTGTGCCCAATACAAATGAATGGTGAATAATGTAATGTGTCATTTTGGAGTCACTTGTATTGGAAATAAGAATAGAATATGTCTCAAAACACTTTTGGAGGGGTATGTTATCTACAAGCCTCTGTAACTTTCTCAGTCATCATCATTCACCATTCATTCATGGTTATCCGTAATCATGGTAGCATCCACATTCATGTAGAAGTGTTTAGGGTTTCATAGTCATTGTATCATTTCAAATCCAAAGTGCTGGAGTAGAGCCAAAAGAAAAAGAAAAATTGTCACTGTACCAATACATTTGGAGGCCACTGCATATTATGTTCCCAATCCTTTGCTGCTATAAACAGAGACAGCTGCTGTGTGTTTACCTCCAACAGAAACAATGATCATCCCTTTCTTTTGCTGAGTCAGTTGTTTACTCTGACTGCCATGTGAATGCATTTAAAAAAAAAAACTTTCTAATGACTAAGCAGAGTGGGGGAGGCATGAGACCATAAAATAAATACAAGAGTCAAGTGAGTCATTTAAGGTGAGGTATATGGTAGAAATTATGCAATTATGATTTGCATTAACACATGCATTCAAATAATTGTCATGGTTCGAGTTGCATTGAACGCGTTACCTGAAATGTTCCCAAATCTTGGAGTAGTAGAAGTGGTAATCAGTTTCTCCTCATCAACGTCCTCTGGATATAGGGGTGCTGCCGTCGTAGTCTGGTCATCGTAGTCCTCTGTGGTGGGCGTCGGGCTGGGGGTCTCTTCAGGCTCCTCAGTGGGTGGAGTGATGGAGACAGGGTCCTCCGTGACTGAGGTCTCCCCACTGTACTCCAGATCTGCATCGGCCCGGGACTCCTGGGGTACGGTGGGGGAGGGCACGGGGGTCTGGTACAAATCAGGGAGCAGCGTGATCTCCATGTCAGTAGAAGGCGCATCTGTGCTTGACTCAGGCTCGCTTTCATCTGTGCTATTGACAGTTGTGCCATTGATGGGAGTGACAGTTTCATTGATGTATGGGACTTCTGGTTCAAGGATCCGTGAGCTTTCTCCAGAATCAGCAGAATCAGCAGATGCAGAGTGCTCCTCACCTGAGCCGGACTCTACTCCCTCTTGGCCACTCACCTCCTGGTCACTGTCCTCATTTCCACTCAGCTCCTGGTCACTGTCCTCATCTCCACTCACCTCCTGACCACTCTCCTCGTCTCCACTTCCCTCCTGACCACTCTCCTCGTCTCCACTCGCCTCCTGACCACTCTCCTCATCTCCACTCACCTCCTGACCATTCTCCTCGTCTCCACTCACCTCCTGACCACTCTCCTCGTCTCCACTCACCTCCTGACCACTCTCCTTGTCTCCACTCACCTCCTGACCACTGTCCTTGTCTCCACTCGCCTCCTGACCACTCTCCTTGTCTCCACTCGCCTCCTGACCACTCTCCTCATCTCCACTCGCCTCCTGACCACTCTCCTCGTCTCCACTCACCTCCTGACCACTCTCCTTGTCTCCACTCACCTCCTGACCACTGTCTCCTTGTCTCCACCACTCGCCTCCTGACCACTCTCCTTGTCTCCACTCGCCTCCTGACCACTCTCCTCGTCTCCACTCGCCTCCTGACCACTCTCCTTGTCTCCACTCGCCTCCTGACCACTCTCCTTGTCTCCAACTGCCTCCTGACCACTCTCCTTGTCTCCACTCGCCTCCTGACCACTCTCCTTGTCTCCAACCGCCTCCTGACCACTCTCCTTGTCTCCACTCGCCTCCTGACCGCTCTCCTCGTCTCCACTCGCCTCCTGACCACTCTCCTCGTCTCCACTCGCCTCCTGACCACTCTCCTTGTCTCCACTCGCCTCCTGACCACTCTCCTTGTCTCCACTCGCCTCCTGACCACTCTCCTCGTCTCCCCTCGCCTCCTGACCACTCTCCTCGTCTCCACTCGCCTCCTGACCACTCTCCTTGTCTCCACTCGCCTCCTGACCACTCTCCTTGTCTCCAACCGCCTCCTGACCACTCTCCTTGTCTCCACTCGCCTCCTGACCACTCTCCTTGTCTCCAACCGCCTCCTGACCACTCTCCTTGTCTCCACTCGCCTCCTGACCACTCTCCTCGTCTCCACTCACCTCCTGACCACTCTCCTCGTCTCCACTCGCCTCCTGACCACTCTCCTTGTCTCCACTCGCCTCCTGACCACTCTCCTTGTCTCCACTCGCCTCCTGACCACTCTCCTTGTCTCCACTCGCCTCCTGACCACTCTCCTCTTCTCCACTCACCTCCTGACCAATCTGCTCATCTCCACTCCCCTCCTCACCAGAAGCTGTCTCTGGGGTAGTAGTTTCAACTACATCTGGGATTTCACCCAACCCCTCTTGCTCCACCTTCCCCAGCCCTTCCTCCAGGGGATCAAACCCAGATGGAACGCTGGTTTCTGGGATGAAGGTTATGAAGTCACCTGGGGAGCTGGCCTCTGCTTCCACGGATCGCTGGGTCGGGGGGGAATAGGTAATAGGTTTGGGGGATGTCAAGAGGGTAACGTCAAGCATTCCCTCGTGGACCCCAGAGGCTTCACTAGAGCCAGTGTCATAAGTAACTGTGAGGACTTCGTCAGTTTGAACTGAACCCAGGTCAGTGGAGCCCATGGAAACCTCTGGTAATGAGTCCACTGTGCCTCCTGCCTCCTGCTCCACATGCTCATCTAGGGTAGAGGAGTCGGGTGATGTGACACCAGACTGCTCCTGAGTGGGGTCAAAAGCTGCCAGGAAACAGATCACAAACATTATTCAAGCCTACAGTTAGTGTAACCCTGTCCACACTTGAGTGTTCAGCTCTTAATAATATTTGTTTTATCACACATTACATATGCACAGATGTTTTCATGTAATTTAATAAAGAGAGTTGCAGTCTATATACGGGGCTTCAGGTAGCTTAGCGGTTAGAACGTTGGACTAGTAACCGAAAGGTTGCAAAATCGATTCCCCGAACTGACAACGTAAAAATCTGTAATTCTGCCCCTGAACAAGCAGTTAACCCACTGTTCCTAGGCCGTCATTGAAAATAAGAATTTGTTCTTAACTGACTTGCCTAGTTAAATCAACGTAAAATTTAAAAGAAATACTGTACAAGCTTCGAGTAATTTATTGGGTAAACCACCAATGTTCGGGCATCACTGTGCCTTCTTCAAGGTAATGTCATGAATGCTTGAACCAGGTTATGTAGACATTCACGTTCGAGCATTCATGACATTACCCTGAAGAAGGCACAGTGATGCTGAAATGTTGGTGGTTTATCAAATAAATTACTGGGAGCTTGTATATAGAGTGTGTGACTCTCTTTTTATTTAATTTTTAATACCCTACAATTTTATAGCTTTTTATAGAATAACACCCTGTATCCGACTGCTGGCTTGGCTCTGAAGCTAAGCAGGGTTGGTCCTGGTCGGTCCCTGGATGGGAGACCAGATGCTGCTGGAAGTGGTGTTGGAGGGCTAGTAGAAAGCACGCTTTCCTCTGGTCTAAAAAAATATCCCAATGCCCCAGGGCAGTGATTGCGGACATTGCCCTGTGTAGGGTGTTGTCTTTCGGATGGGACGTTAAATGGTTGTCTTGACTACCTGTGGTCACTAAAGATCCCATGGCACTTATCGTAAGAGTAGGGGTGTTAACCCCAGTGGTTAAATTCCCAATCTGGCCCTCATACCATCATGGTCACCATATCACCCCCAGCTTCCAATTGGCTCATTCATCCCCCTCCTCTCCCGTGTAACTATACCCCAGGTCGTTGTGGTAAATGAGAATGTGTTCTCAGTCAACTTACCTGGTAAAATAAAGGTTAGATAAATGTATGAATACAATTTACACGCCATTAGTCAGCACCGCTACCACCTTTTTAGGGTGCACCAGCTCATGCTTTTTATGTCATTCAATGCCATTAAATACACATCTGAATATTTACTGCACTAAATCTTCAGTACATTACATAAATAAAAGTGTTTAAAAAAATAGACCTTTGGCACAGAAAGGCTTCTCTATGGACTCACCATATTCAGAGGTAGGGATCAGTTCATAGGGGTCCCTCTCCACTGGGCTTAGGGTAGCCAGGTCTCCTGACTCAGCCGTAGCAGAGCCACTGTTCTCCCCTGTCTGGAGGACCAATGAGTCCAGTGATGTGGTATGCTCCTCAGGGAGAAGGACCCTGGCACTGTGGTCCACAGAGTTGGTACGCCGGTATTCAGGTGTGCTCTCCCAGTATGGAGGCTGAGTGGTGGACTGGTCAGGGAAGAGCTCCGTTTCCTCGTGAGGTGAAGTGGAAGATACAGATGTCTCCTCAACACCCCCAGCGATGGCTCCCTCAGGCCTGATGGACCCTCCTGAGAGGTCGTAAGAGGTGCTTGGGTAGACCGAGTCTGTGTCTGTGACATGCTCCTGGATGACATGCTCATCTCCGGAGTGGTCCTCCTCAGGAGGTGTGGGCAGCCCACTTTCCAGTTGCTCCTCTGGAGAGCTGTCATGACTAGTAGTGGCTTCAACTCCTGATACATTGTAGCCTGCGGTCTCAGAGGTAAAAGTGTAGTGTTCGGTCTCCTGGGTGATCCCTGTTTGCAGATGGCTTTCCTCTGAAATACCATACTGAGACTCACCACTCTCAGTGGTTGTGCCAGGAATGGGCTGTGGATCACTGGACCTGTCCACGTCCTCATATGCAGTAGTGGGCACGGGGGCCTCCAGAGTAGTCCCTAGAACACCCTCTATTGAGAGCTCTCCTGATTCCACGTTTGACTCTGACAAGGGCTGGTAGGGATCGGGGCTACTAATGTTGTCTTCATGAGCAGTTGTAAGATCACCTGAGTCATAATTTGTCTCGCGAGAAGGTGGATACAGTGTTGGGTTTGCATTCAGCTCATCATAGGGTGTGACTGGGTAGTTTAAGTCTACGTTTGCCCCCTTAGGGGCAGGCTGATATGTTTCTGGGTTGCTGACCTCTTTCACCGGCTGCCAGGTGTCCTCTGTGGGCTCCAGGTCTTGGGGGAAGGATGTGGGGGTGAATGGGTCTTGGGGTTCAACCGGAAAGGGTAGGGCGTGATAGACAACAGTAGGGCCCTGGCCATCGACGGCCCCCTGCTCCTCTCCAGGCTGGTCTGGGTACTGCTCCCCAGGAACAACCCCCTGTTCCTCTCCGTGCTGCCCAGGCACAGCCCCTTGCTCCTCTCCATCCTCCTTGGTGTATGCCTCCTCAGTAACAGCCCCCTGCTCCGCTCCGTGTTCTCCAGGAACAAACCCCTGTTCTTCTCCGTGCTCCCCAGGGACAGCCACCTGCTCTGGGTACTGCTCCCTAGGGACAGCCACCTGCACTGGGTACTGCTCCCCAGGGACAGCCCCCTGCTCTGGGTACTGCTCTCCAGGGACAGCCCTCTGCTCTGGGTACTGCTCCCCAGGGACAGCCCTCTGCTCTGGGTACTGCTCTCCAGGGACAGCCCTCTGCTCTGGGTACTGCTCCCCAGGGACAGCCTTCTGCTCTGGGTACTGCTCTCCAGGGACAGCCCTCTGCTCTGGGTACTGCTCCCCAGGGACAGCCCTCTGCTCTGGGTACTGCTCCCCAGGGACAGCCTTCTGCTCTGGGTACTGCTCTCCAGGGACAGCCCTCTGCTCTGGGTACTGCTCTCCAGGGACAGCCCCCTGCTCTGGGTACTGCTCCCCAGGGACAGCCCCTTGCTCCTCTATATGCACTGATGCGTGCTGCTCCTCTGGAACAAGGATGGCAGACAGGGAGCCCTGAGCTTCTTTGCTCACCACCTGCTCTGTCACCTGACCCAGGCTGAATTCCTCCAGAGGCTCAGACAGCGTCACAATGTCCTGGCCGATGTCCTCTGGCTCTGTAGCCAGGTAATCATGGGGAGATTCGGTGTGAGTGTTGCTGTTGCCTGTCAGATGCAAGGGCAATGCATAAAAGTTAGGCCAGAGGATGACTTAGAATACAGTGGGAACTGAGTTTGGATGCCACTACTGAAGCCTAGAATAACATCAATACCTACGCTTTCGAAAGCTCTTACCTCGGAAGCAGTAAGTGTCGTGGCGAGTGTGTGCCTCTGGAAAGCCTGTCTGGTTCAAATGGCGATAGACAGTCCTGACCCCAGGCTCCCCTCCACCACAACGCTCCCTGGGAGTGACAATGGGGTAGCGTACACTCCCATCAGCCAACCACCCCGGGCTGCAGGCGTTCAATCCGTCATTCCAGGCTGCATACAGCTGACCTGTGGTAGCCAGCTCTGCTCCCTGAGCCAGACAATAGGCCTTAGCTTCCCACAGGGTGAAACTTCGGGGGGAAGAGCCATGGAACACTTCCCCTGTATATATGGAGGGAGAAATCAGATTGTGATAATCTGCACTTGATCAAATTGATGAAATACTCCAAATAAATAACAGATTTTCTTACCCTCTATATTCTCCACATAACAGTATACATCGTACAGCTCATCATGTTCCAGCAGCCCATAGTTCCTCACTCCAGGATGCCCGTCCATGTCTCCAAAACATCCCTCTCGTGGCATCTGGATGGGATATCTGTGAAGAAGAGTGTTGATACCACATAGTCTTAAACAACTGTTATAACAGGGGGGGTCTATTGAAGTGGATGAAAGAATCTCTCTATCTGTGTCCACTTGATATGAGAGAACATTCACAGTGGTCTTTTATCTGCCTGTGGCCCTTACCTCACTGAGTGGTCTGAGAGCCAGCCCGCATCACACTGCTCATAGCCACTGTGGTAGGCTGCCAAGAGCTGCTCTGGGGTGGCGATGTGAGCCCCGATCTCTTCACAGGCGTCCCGGGCCTGCGTAAAGGTAAAGGCATAGCGACTGGAAGCATCCCGGTAGTGGAACACCACCCCTGTTGAAGGTCCACAGTCTTGGCGTTATTTCAGATTCAGTATTTTGTGTGAACTACAGCTACATTCACAAGGGAAGGCTATATCTGATTTATTATGTTACAAACTGCTCTGGTCAGGCAATCCATACTCTATTACTTGCTGGGTGCATAGGGTGGGACAACCAATTCATCTCAGCAGAATTTGTATGACATTATAAAGGTACAGAAATGTACAATAAGTGTACAGAACATAAAGAACATATTCATAATATCGGGTTGCACCAGAACAGACTAATTCCGTCGGGCCATGGACTCTACAAGGTGTCGAAAGCGTTCCACAGGGGTTCTGGCCCAAGTACACACGGGAAACTGTTGAGCGTGAAAAACCCAGCAGCGTTGCCATTCTTGACACAAACCGGTGCGCCTGGCACCTACTACCATACCCCGTTCAAAGACACTTAAGTCTTTTGTCTTGCCCATTCACCCTCTGAATGGCACACATATACAATCCATGTCTCAATTGTATCAAGGCTTAAAAGTCCTCCTATAACCTGTCTCCTCCCCTTCATCTACACTAATTGAAGTTGATTTAACAAGTGAATTCATTATTAAATTCACAAGGCACAAGTCTTGACACACGCACTCCTGAGTTGTTACTGTCACGGGTCAGGAACTGGCTTATCCCCTACATCTATGACATCAACCCCTGGCCTCACCTTTGACCTTGACCTGAGCCACATCGTCGGCATCCTCCAGGCCCTGCTGCACCTCACAGCGGTAGAAGCCAGAGTCGTTGTACTGCAGGCCATCCAGCCTCAGGGTGAGGTCGGCTGGGGAGGAGACGTAATGGAGCAGGGAGGCTCTGTCCTTGTAGGCCTCGCTGACCTTCACCCTGTCCCCTCGGGCCACAAGGATCTCAGTCTCGTGTCCCTGGGACAGCACGCTCCACTTGACCCTGGGTAGGGAGAGTACGGCGTGGCGGCCATTTGTGTTGGGGGGCGGGTGGGACAGAGACACCAAGCAAGGTAGGGTAAGAGAGCCCCCCAAGACGGCAGATAAGGGAGGGGTCGTAGGGATGGTCACCTGTAGGAGTCTGGAGTCATCTGGAGAGTGCAGAATGAAGGGGTTCAATTGCTGACTTTATACAGTCAAAAGGTTCACAGTTTGGGGGGGCATCTCAGGTTGCAGTTAATGTTATTTGTTAAAGTCTGGAACCCATTCAAAAGTATTGCCAGTTGCCACTTGCCGTCATGGTGTTGTTGACACAAATACCAGATGAGACACACCTGGGCACATCAGTTAACCTTGATTTCTGCTTCTAAAGTCACACCTTCTAAAATTGTTTCCAGAGTGTGTGTGTCAGCAAAAACTATGAATGATCGGAGAGTGACTAAAGAATGCCCCTATACCCTTAGAAGTCAAAGCTCATAGATAATTGAATGGATGTCAGTATAGCCGGGGCTGACGGGGTAGTCACGCACCTGAGGCTTGGCTGGGGGTAGAGGAGGACGGTAGGACGAGCGGACAGATGGCACACAGCAGCAAAGACAGGAGCATCTCCAATCTGCAATAGAGAGAAAAAGAGAGGTGGCGGGGGAGAGAGAGACACAAAGAGAGAAAGACATTATCATTATAGTGACAGCTTAATAGACAAATGGAGAAGTGCTGTAGAGAAAGTGAGAAGAGGCAAAGAGGTAGGGATGACTCCCTCAATAACTCTCAGAGGGTCCTGCGGCCTCTTTGGATACCTAGAGACAAGAATAAAAAATATATATACAAATATTGATTCATGCTTACAATCATTCATCAACCTCAGAGTATATTACTAGACAGTGGCAAGTGGCCAGCTTTCACCAACCACCTCAGCCTCTACGACCGTAAAGTAAAAGCCGTGGCTAAGACATCAGCGCTGTCATTTAGCAGAGACCTTGAGAACGTATAGGATGGTGTGTTAATCCATCACATGCACATGCACATCAGTCCTGATCAAGCTGAAGTCCCTTTGAAATAACAAATATTCATTCTTCATTTTGACAAATTGATTTGTATGACAAGTGTGAGGGATTGTTCTTTAGTTCTGCAGAATTTTGTTGAGCTTCCAATAAATTAATTGATGAGATTATGGATATGTGTTTGTGGGGTATTGTGGTTTTACATGTGTATATACATTTCTTTAAGTCAAGTGTGTCATTAGTCAGATAGTGCGTGTGTGTGTGTGTGTGTGTGTGTGTGTGTGTGTGTGTGTGTGTGTGTGTGTGTGTGTGTGTGTGTGTGTGTGTGTGTGTGTGTGTGTGTGTGTGTGTGTGTGTGTGTGTGTGTGTGTGTGTGTGTGTGTGTGTCGATAAAGTATGTGCCTTTCTGCATCAGTCAACTAAAGTGTGTTAGAGAGTAACTGTCTGTGTGGCCTTGGTGTTATCCAGCTGGCATGAGTCAGCCTTTGGGAGCTCTCGAGTGTGAGCAGAATTCTGATGTCCCACAAATTCCCCCAGGATGGCATGGCACAAAGCCCTTTCTCCAACTCCACTGCTTTATCATCATTATATCCCTTTTAGCAACCTAAATGTTAAACCCCAACCACCCCCACCCCATCAACATTACCTACACACCAAAGACACACAGACACAGCTACACATTTTCCCCACTGACTCGATAGGACCACCACATTACCCATTCTGAGCAGGCCGGTGTATTCAAATAAGCAGTGTGTTTCTTAGAGGGTGCAAAAATGTATACATGAATAGAGTCTCCCCCCGCAGTCAGTCATGCTGCAAACCCAGTGCACTGGGTGCTTTAGTGATCACTTTCTAACAGTTAGAGAATTTACACTGGGTGGACAAAACATTAAGAACACCTTCATATTATTGATCAGCCCCCTTTTGCCCTCAGAGCAGCCTCAATTCGCCAGGTCATGGACTCTTTTAGGTGTCAAAAGCGTTGGCTGGATGTCCTTTGGGTGGTGGACCATTCTTAATACACATGGGAAACTGTTGAGCATGAATAACCCAGCAGCGTTGCCGTTCTTGACACAAACCGGTGAGCCTGGCACCTACTACCATACCCCGTTCAAAGGCACTTAAATCTTTTGTCTTGCCCATTCACCCTTTGTATGGCACATATACACAATCCATGTCTTCATTTTCTCAAGGCTTAAAAAGCCATCTACACTGATTGTCTACACATCAATGTGGGATCATAGCTTTCACCTGGATTCGCCTGGTCAGTCTATGTCATGGCCAGAACAGGCATTCTTAATGTTTTGTACACTCAGTGTACAGTACATTGCCTTTATTCAAATGCAAGTCTAACTTCGGCCATATAGTCAATGTGAATTCTTTATTCAACCTAAACTATCTCTCCACTGGCTTCCAGTTGAAGCTCGCATCCGCTACAAGACCATGGTGCTTGCCTACGGAGCTGTGAGGGGAACGGCACCTCAGTACCTCCAGGCTCTGATCAGGCCCTACACCCAAACAAGGGCACTGCGTTCATCCACCTCTGGCCTGCTCGCCTCCCTACCACTGAGGAAGTACAGTTCCCGCTCAGCCCAGTCAAAACTGTTCGCTGCTCTGGCCCCCCAATGGTGGAACAAACTCCCTCACGACGCCAGGACAGCGGAGTCAATCACCACCTTCCGGAGACACCTGAAACCCCACCTCTTTAAGGAATACCTAGGATAGGATAAAGTAATCCCTCTCACCCCCCTTAAAAGATTTAGATGCACTACTGTTCCACTGGATGTCATAAGGTGAATGCACCAATTTGTAAGTCGCTCAGGATAAGAGCGTCTGCTAAATGACTTAAATGTAAATGTAAATGTAATACTGTAGGTGGCATTCATGTATCATCAGTCCAATTATCTTTATAATTATTCTATCTGCAAATATATATATATCCCTATAATTCAAATGTCTTGATGTCCTAAAGTTTTACTTAGGAGGAAGTGATGATTCTGCTAAATGGAGAAGCAGGAGGAAATGTCTACTGACAGCCCACAGTCACATCCAGACCCGTTAATCATTTTTACAAGCTATTTTACAAGCAACCGGTGACGAGGTTAGAGGAAGAGAATCTCAACCTATACACTACATTGCCTGTCTGGATTGTTGCTTCCCTTTTATATAGAATCCTGATATTGTGGGAAATCACATCAGGAACTGGAATTAGGTCAAGAAGAACTAGATTAACTAGAAATCAAGGCAGAAATTAATGTTGGTTTTGTAGTAATCCAATTGTTGCTTAATGATCAATTACCCAAAGTTCCCATGTAAAACTCTCTTTTCAAAGTTTGAAGGAAAGTGACCTATTGCATAACATAAACTGTAAATCCATGTGGGTTGTTAGAGTGTGATCTCTGTGTAAGGATCTGGGTGTAGAAAATGCAGAGAAGTCAGGTGCAGGACAGCAGAGATGAGTAACACAAGGAATCTTACTCAAAATGTCCAAATACATGAAGTAATACCAAGCCCACAAACTTCGGACTGAACTTACAATAAAACAATCACGCACAAAAACCATGGGGAAAACAGAGGGTTAAATAATGAACATGTAATTGGGGAATTGAAACCAGATGTGTAAAACAAAGACAAAACAAATGGAAAATGAAAAATGGATCGGCGATGGCTAGAAGGCCGATGACGTCGACCGCCGAACACCGCCCGAACAAGAAGAGGGACCGACTTCGGCGGAAGTCGTGACACTCTGATAATACAGTGGAGATTAGTGGTGAAGATAGAAGTTGGTAAATTGCACATGAACAAAACTGTCTCGAACCTGTGAAGAAAATCATTGGGTAAATCATCCACATCATAACTGTCAGTTGAAATGAAATTGGGGAGCTGATAGATCTGTGGCAGTATCGATAACAGTAGATGGAGAGAATGTGGACAAGCAAATTAACTGTCACACTGGCAGCCTTCCCTCTCCTACTTGTCTCAGCTCCGGTTTCTAGGAAAATTAAGTATTTAGTTGGTTCGGTCTGTTCGATACAGACCGAACCAACCATTTATCAAGGGCAGTTTATTGATATCGATAATAATGATAAGTAGCCTTTACTAGAGGAATGTGAAGTTTGAAATGAAACGGGACAATGGTAGCCACAACATTCAAAGAGGTAGAAGTAGTTTTAAGTGTAATATAAAAAACTAACTTGTAAACTTATCGTTCAACTTATCATTATCATGATAATTCAGTAAATTTATCATGATATGGATTTTTGTTCATATCGCCAAACACACACACACACACACACACACACACACACACACACACACACACACACACACACACACACACACACACACACACACACACACACACACACACACACACACACACACACACACACACACACACACACACACACACACACACACACCACACACACACACACACACACACACACAGTAGTTTTCTTCTCTGCTGTGTTTGGCACATGGCCCTTAGCCATGACACATTTTCATACTCCAAGGAGAGAGAGGGAGAGGGCTTCCTCTGGGGAGAGAGGGGGGGGGGGACGCATCCCAGGCAACCTCAGAAGTGCTTAGATGTGCACACAAGTGGCTGGAATAACCAATGACTTCACCTTGGTCTGACCAAGAAAGGTCATTTCAGGCTGAAGGACTGCAGTATACAGTGTTGGTGATGGGGATGATGGTGGTGGGAAGGGGGAAGTGTGTGGATGTGTAAGTACCTCTGTAAGTGGACTTATACTTTCTTGGACTGATTCAATGAGGGTTAGTAACAGATTATTTCTCTTTTGGCTTAAGTAATGGTTTGATACATCACTCTCTATGGTCAAATAGAATGAGATACCGTAAACACGAACACAGACACCTGGCCCACACAGCCTCTCTCCTCTGTAGCTTATCGAACACCAGCTGTCCTAGTCATTATTTTCGTATAGTTCCCAAATCTGAGTGACTCCCCCTCCTTTCATGGAAATGGCACCGACCACCACCGTTGCCAGTCTGCCACCCTCCATTACCCGGCCTCATTCCACCCCACCACCACGCCCATCCTCCAATCCTGCCTCGTGCTACCTCGAATGACTCCATCTGCCCATCTCTAGGGGCAACCCATACCCCCTCACAGGCCCAGGCTGGTAGGAAGCAAAAAAAAGGGGGGAGGGGGGGGTGAGAATGAGAAAGAAAGGGGCTATGAGAGAGTGCACTAAGAGAGGAAAGAGAGAGAGAGAGAGAGAGAGAGAGAGAGAGAGAGAGAGAGAGAGAGAGAGAGAGAGAGAAAGTCAACAGGAAGGAAGTTTTGGTGTGATTGAGCTGTGCCCCTCCGGCAGGAAGCAGGACACAACAGAAGGCCCAGCTGAGGAGTGACATTAGCCATATTGCTATTAGCTTTAGCCGTTAGCCACTCCAGCCAAAGGGACTGACTCATGGAGGTGGATGGGGGGGAGGGGGCCTTGGCCAATTTGTAGCCTGTGCCACGGGCTGATTAGGCAGAAATGTAGGGCTTCTGAGCGCTTAAAGGGCTTATGGGAGACTGTCAAGACAAACTGTGGCAACACTCACAGCAGTACACCAAATCAGTCCACTCTCGTCAGTCAACAGCACGAAGATGGTGCAATGACCTATTTAGAAACCAGTGATCTCATATTTGCAATAGACAGTCATATTTGCAAGGTTAGTCAAACTGAGAAGGATAACCCAGATAACACAGCATCAAAGTGTCTGTCTTGACAGTCAGGTTGCAAGGAGGATATAGCTACTTGATCGTACATAGGAACATGATTAAGAGGCCGGTAATGTTAGGCTGACAACTAGGGCATTAACCAGCCCTGTTAAAACTCAGCTAAGTGTCATCAAAGTGCACCTTTATTTTTATTTGCCTCTACTTTCTTTATGGAAGAGATAATAATAATGGTCCTGTGAGGCTCAGTTGGCAGAGCATGGTGCTTGCTAAGCCAAGGTTTGTGGGTTCGATTCCCATAGGGGCCACACACGAAAATACAGTATATGACTGTAAGTCGCTTTGGATAAAAGTGTCTGCTAAATGGCATATACTATGATACAGACCTCCTTTTTGTTTTTCCGGTGACTGGTTGGCTGAATATTTAAATATAAAAACTATAATAGTTTCAAGCTCACAAATAGAAGTTAATTATTCTGTTTCTTGGACAGCAGAATGGTCATGCACTCACCCTGCCCTCTCTCTCTCCCTCCACTCCATGCAGTAGAGTCCACTTGGGTAGGGCATGCGTGTCACTCCCTCTGCTCACCTCACACCCCTCTTCATATTTCAGGGAGCTCCTCATGGCTGTCCCTACCTGGGGCTTGAGTGATGAGCACATCCAGGGGCTGGGCTTGGGGGGGGGGGGGGGGGCTCTCTCACACGTAAACGTTTACAGTTCCACTTTTCCATGTAAAAGTATAAGGCTTGTTGACATACATACTGTATCAGAAAGGTCCTGCTTGGGACATAGTACTAAACTAGGTCAACGTACTGTATGGGTCGATGTTAGCTCTTTTAAAATGATACAACATCAACTTAGAAACAGAGGTGTTGATAAATCATGTCATGAAATAGCCTATATATTGTAAGTGCCCCTGACTATGAAGAAAACTAGCCAAATAGGTATGCTGACTGTGAGAGGTGTAGAGCAATTAGCTACCTGTTCCAACGTAACTATCACTTGACATTCCACAAAACAGCTGTGTTAGCCACCTCAAATATCAACTGGCATCAAAAGGTCCACGCCTTTGACGGGCAGTCGTTCCCCGGGCTGGATGTTGATTAAGGCAGCTCCCTGCACCTCTCTGATACAGAGGGGTTGGGTTAAATGTTGAAGACACATTTCAGTTGAATGCATTCAGTTGTGCAACTGACTAGGTATCCCCCTTTCCCTTTCCAGTTCAGAGATCTGTATGTCTTAATCAATATGTTTAAACAAAGCCACTGGTCTTAATGTCAATACAGTAGTTGGTTGGGGAAAATATGTTGTATTCCCTGTCACAGAATGTCCATATGTAGCCAGTTTGGAGTACAGTACAACTTGTATTTCTATAGGTACAAGTAGGCCTAGAACAACAGTGTGCATGGCCCCATGCGATTTACTTAATAAAATCAGTTTGGAGTGAATCCTTACACAGCACTGTAGCAGGTACAATCTGTCTGGATCCTGCTTAACTGTGCTCAGCAAACAATGCATCAGGAAAATATTATTTTACATTGAATACTTGAGATTGTGGGTTCGTGGTAAGTCAAAATAACTTTATATCAAAATAAACGTCCATAAAATTGTCATTTTGACCTACAGAATAGCAATAACAGTAGGCTAAAAGAGGTGATATAAAATATTTAATTATATATTTTTGACGGAAAATATAGGCTATATTGTTTAAAACGTTTTTCGAAAATGTCTCTAAATAGCTAGAATTATGGAAAAATGTATTGAGCATTTTATGTTTGATTTACAAACCGAAAAAACATTTGTTGGCTAATTCATGAACAAAACGTGTTATTTTGCGACAGAAATGTATGCTTATATTTATCAAGGACATGCCAAAGATATATGATTTACAAATCCATCACCTACCTCATTTAAACGACCCTCTCAAAGTATCCTTTCTGCGGACCTCTGTATTTTGAAGCAGACTCGACAGGTGCAACTTCTAATAATTATTTTTCCACCAAATTTGAATGAAATTAGACAATGGGTTGTCAGGTACGAGGATTTCCCAAGTTGAATTGAAAAAGCTAAAGAACGACTTGAGCTCCGTCCGCCAGCGAAGGAAGCAAAGTAAAGAGGGATTGGGGGGCAGAGAATTATGCACACCAAAATCTTGAACAGCCCACTTTCTTCCTCCGACCAAGAGGGGGGTTGAAGGAATCATGCAGGTTGAAGGAATCACTTTAGGGGATATTAATATCAGAAGTCAAGAGCCTGAATTCAAAGTTGCGATCCCACACCATCAATCGCCCACAAGCATGCAGGTTGAAGGAATCACTTTAGGGGATATTAATATCAGAAGTCAATAGCCTGAATTCAAAGTTGCGATCCCACACCATCTCGCAGCAGAGGGTACCACTGAGGATGCTGCAGTGGGACTACAATAGAGGCCTATAAGCTACCAGCAGCACCCATTCACATACTCCAGTTACCTATACTACAATTAAAAGAAAACAGCACTTCAGTCTGCTGGTTTTTCATTTTTTTTTATTTAGAGCAATCGTGTAAATGTTCAAATTGACCAACCAAACGTGCAAACCACTTTAATAATTTGTTTCCACGCTCCAAATTCAGTGAGAAGAGCACATATCATGGTGATTTGATTAGGCCTATTTATTGCCTGTCATGAAGAATATGACCAGTTATGACCATCGCTGATCACTCATAAAAAGGAGAGGAAATCTTCATGAAAATACTCCTCCTATAAGCTCCCCTGAAATATTGCAAGGCTCTCAAGAAAATAGCAATTAATCCAAAACTGAGGGTTAACAGCTAATGGTGAACAATCTAAAATTATCCTCATTATGTGCCCCTGCACAAAGGGATTAATTACGGGTTATTAATCTGGGACAATCTTGATTAACATGTGGATGATAGCAGATATTTTTGCTCAACCTGTCAACAACATGAAAGGCCAAACAAAGGTCAAGTGTCACAATCACATTGCTTTGAGTTCCATTTTGGATGCTTATGCAATTTCAGTTCCCAATTTAACAAAATCTCTGTGGGATTCATCAAGACCTGTATTGGATTACTTGCTCAACAATATGAGTATGTGGAGGAACTATTTGTCCTTTCACAGCCATCAGAGTTAACCCAGTTTCCTATAAAAGTCAAACACATGATACAGGTTGAAATGATGTGGGAAACGATTATGTACAGATTTCCAACTAGACACAAAGCAGGACCTTGCTTTCTCGCAGACAGGCTGCAGTCAGAGTCGTGATTCATGTCTGCTATGCTCACCACTTGTGGACAGAGGGTGGATGCTGGCCACCCACAGAGGTTTTAATGGTCCAACGGTATGAACAGACAGAAGTTAGATATGTGGGTATAGCATGGTAGTAGTGCTGAGCAAGAGGTCTTGGTAAGAGGGGAGGGTGAATACGGCTTTGTTCATAGCCTTGCTCAGCTGACAGTCGCGGCCGAGTGGCGGGCTGTGGAGGAATCTAACATATAGGCATGGTGCGGGATGGTCAACATGGGTGCTGGGAAGCCAGTGGGATGGACGCCGCTGTTGCACTGCAGGCCCAGAGGCATGGATATAATGGTAGGCTGGCTCAGAGAGAGTCGCCCGATATTTTCGCCATGCACTTCCCACCCAATGTCTAGTTCATTCTTGGTTATTGCCACCATCCATGTCAATGTTATAATTGATAATGATGTGAGGTGCCAAAACATAATTGTAGAAAATACATGTATGTTACAACTTCAATAACTTCCTCTGGGAATACTTTCATTCCAGGCAACGTTTCCCAATTCATCCAGCTATATCCCTTCATGGCACAAAGACATGCATTCCACCTGGGATTAAATCTGATCACTGACCTGATTGTTCCACTGCTGTAATACTTTACTACCTTTTTAAATCAATATTAATGAGAACCTGTTTGGCTTATCTCACAGACTACATACTTCTTCAGCTGTGTCAATGATGAATGCGTTGATAGGTCATTTCTCAACCTTACGCAATGACTTCTCTGCATAGTACCTGCAGGCATTTTGTGGCAGAATTTAGAGCTCAGGCTTCTCTGCCATTTGTAAAGGTCCACTCTGCGGTGCCTACACAAGTGGGAGTGGAGTTACAAGTGAATATGCATGAGAGACTATTTATTCCTTGACATGAAATGGTAAAAACCATCTGACAAGAGGAAACGATGGAAAGCTCCTACAGGTCAAAGATTCTTTGTGAAATGAATTGTCTTTTAACCTCAGTGGATAGTTATTGTGAAGAGTCAAGATGTCCGTCAATGTAAAAACAAGGATCCACGTAACCAGTGAATGGGTGGCAGCCGGGAAGACTGGCATAGAGTGGCGTGCCCTCTCAGAATCACTGGTACATTCTGGCGAGAAGGTGTAATGTCCTGGATTTAGCCATCAGGAGCTCTGGCACAAGCGGTGGCGATACCGTGGTTTTCAGTTGCCTGCTCGGTCAATAGAGGTAGGCCAAGGCTGACATGAGAAGAACAGAACGGTTCTCTTTGAATACCTAGCATAGGTCTTCAATGGGGGGGGGCAAAACAGCCAAAGGCAGTAGCACACGTTTCACACCCTGACCCGGGCAGGAGAAGGTACAACAGGGGCCTTTCTTTATGGGTCCCACAGCACTGAAGTATAAGTCAACAACATTAACATGAATACATTTGATTTCTAATTGAAATCGTTTTTAGATTTGACACAATTTTTAAAAATCAAGTATTGCCATTGAGCTAATGCGTCGCTACATTATCCACTGAAAAGAAACAACTGGACGACAATGCATGAGGTTGACTACTGGGGCTGTAGTCTAATCACACTGTTCTGGCACACTGTTGTGTTGAACGGTGTCTTGGTAACAGTTGTGAGTCAATAGGACCACAGTCTACTTTCCAAAGACCCATTCTGGAAACCCCTGTTCAATCTCAAGTCCCTGGACAGACATGCAATTGCCTTTGTGTCATGGTTATTATCAAATCAAACTTTGTCACATGTGCCGAATACAACAAGTGTAGACTTTACCGTGAAATGCTTACTTACAAGCCCTTAACCAACAGTGCAGTTCAAGATGATTTTTTTTACCAAGCAGACTAAAAAAAAAAGTTACACAATTAGAATAACGAGGCTATATACATGGGGCACCGGTACGGACTCAGTGTGCGGGGGTACAGGCTAGTTGAGGTCATCTGTACATGGCGAAGTGACTATGCATAGGTAACAAACAGCAGTGTACAAAGGGGGGGGGGGGTCAATGTAAATTGTCCGGTGGCGATTTTATGATTTGCTCAGCAGTCTTATGGCTTGGGGGTAGAAGCTGTTGAGGAGCCTTTGGTCCTAGACTTGGCGCTCCGGTACTGCTTGCCGTGCGGTAGCAGAGAAAACAGTCTGTAACTTGGGTGACTGGAGTCTCTGACAATTTTATGGGCTTTCTTCTGACACTGCCAATTATATACCGTTGAAGTCAGATGTTTACATACACCTTAGCCAAATACATTTAAACTCAGTTTTCACAATTCCCTGTCCCTTTGGTCAGTTAGGATCACCACTTTATTTTAAGAATGTGAAATGTCAGAATAATGGTAGAGAATTATTTATTTCAGCTTTTGTTTCTTTCATCACATTACCAGTGGGTCAGAAGTTGACTTTAAAATGTTTAACTTAGGTCAAACGTTTCAGGTGGCCTTCCACAACCTTCCCACAATAAGTTGGGGGAATTTTGGCCCATTACTTATACACACACGTGTAAAGGGATAAAGAATATGTACATAAAGATATATGAATGAGTGATGGTACAGAACGGCATAGGCAAGATGCAGTAGATGGTATAGAGTACAGTATATACATATGAGATGAGTAATGTAGGGTATATAAACATAAAGTGGCATAGTTTAAAGTGGCTAGTGATACATGTATTACATAAAGATGGCAAGATGCAGTAAATGTTCTATGGGATTGAGGTCAGGGATTTGTGATGGCCACTCCAATACCATGACTTTGTTGTCCTTAAGCCATTTTGCCACAACTTTGGAAGTATGCTTGGGGTTATTGAGATGTTGCTTAAATATATCCACTTAACTTTCCATCCTCATGATGTCATCTATTTTGTGAAGGGCACTAGTCCCTCTGGCAGGAAATCACCCCCACAACATGATTCTGCCACCCCCGTGCTTCACGGTTGGGATGGTGTTCTTCGGCTTTTCCCTCCAAACATCCAGTCATTATGGCCAAACAGATCTATTTTTGTTTCATCAGACCAGAGGACATTTCCCCAAAAAGTACAATATTTGTCCCCATTTGCAGTTGCAAACCGTAGTCTGGCTTTTTTTTTATGGTGATGAGCGGCCTTTCAGGTTATGTCGATATAGGACTAATTTTACTGTGGATATAGACCCGTTTCCTCTAGCATCTTCACAATGTCCTTTGCTGTTGTTCTGGGATTGATTTGCACTTTTCTCACCAAAGTACATTCATCTCTAGAAGACAGAAAGCATCTCCTTCCTGAGCGGTATGATGGCTGCGTGGTCCCATGGTGTTTATTCCTGCATACTATTGTTTGTACAGACGCACGTGGTACCTTCAGGTGTTTGGAAATCGCTCCCAATGAGGAACCAGACTTGTCGATGTCTACAATTTTTTTTCTGAGGTCTTGGCTGATATCTTTTGATTTTCCCATGATGTCAAGCAAATAGGCACTGAGTTTGAAGGTAGGCCTTAAAATACATCCACAGGTACACCTCCAATAGGCTAATTGACATCATTTGAGTCAATCAGAAGCTTCTAAAGCCATGACAATTTTCCTGAATTTTCCAAGCTGTTTAAAGGCAGTCAACTTAGTGTAGGTAAACTTCTGACCCACTGGAATTGTGATTGATTATTTCACTTATAACTCACTGTGTTTGTAAACAATTGTTGGAAAAATGACTTGTGTCATTCACAAAGTAGATGTCCTAACTGACTTGGCAAAACTATAGTTTGTTAACAAGAAATGTGTGGAATGGTTGAAAAACGAGTTTTAATGACTCCAACCTAAGTGCATGTAAACTTTCAACTTCAACTGTAGGTCCTGGATGGCAGGAAGCTTGGCCCCAGTGATGTACTGGGCCATTCGCACGACCCTCTGTAGTGCCTTATGGTCAGATGCAGAGCAGTTGCCATACCAGGCGGTGATGCAACTGGTCAGGATGCTCTCGATGGTGCAGCTGTAGAACCTTTTGAGGATCTGGGGACCCATGACAAATATTTTTTTTTCCTGAGAAGGAATAGGTTTTTGTCATGCACTCTTCACAACTGTCTTGGTGTGTTTGGACCATGATAGTTTGTTGGTGATGTGGACACCAAGAAACTTGAAACTCTCAACCTGCTCCACTACAGCCCCGTCAATGTTAATGGGGGCCTGTTCGGCCCGCCTTCTCTTGTAGTCCACGATCAGCTCCTTAGTCTTGCTCACATTGAGGGAGAGGTTGTTGTCCTGGCACCACACTGCCAGTTCTCTGACCTCCACCCTATAGTCTGTCTCATCACTGTCAGTGATCGGGCCCACCACTGTTGTGTCGTCAGCAAACTTAATGATGGTGTTGGGGTAGTATTTGGCCACACAGTTATGGGTGAACAGGGAATACAGGAGGGGACTAAGTACACACCCCTGAGGGGCCCCAGTGTTAAGGATCAGCGTGGCAGACGTGCTGTTGCCTACTCTTACCACTTGGGGGCAGCCCATCAGGAAGTCCAGGATCCAGTTGCAGAGGGATGTGTTTAGTCCCAGAGTCCTTAGCTTAGTGATGAGCTTTGTGGGCACTATGGTAGGATAGTCTTAATCGTAGGTCATCAATTTTATTTTCCAATGATTGCAAGTTAGCAAGAATGGAAGGCAGTGGGAGTTAACTCGCTCGTCTCCGGATTCTCAGAAGGATGCCTGATCTGTGGCCCCTTTTCCGGCATCTTTTCTTCACACAAAAGGCGTGGATCTGGGCCTGTTCCGGTGAAAGCAGGATATCCTTCTTGTCACTCGTTAAAGGAAAAAGTTTCTTCCAGCCCGCTGTGAGTAATCGCTTTTCTGATCGAGAAGTTATTTTCGGTCATAAGAGACGGTAGCAGCATCATTATGCACACAATAAGTAAAAAAAATGTCAAACGTCAGCCATGTTCTTGGGCGCCATTCATTATATCAATAAGTAATGTAGGCTTAAAAGTTTGAAATGGTCATTTATTTCTTTTTTTGCCATGTTTGCCATTACAATAATGATTTAAAACCAATTTGTTCATTATACTGCAGTTGTATTAAAATGACTTTTACTTTCACCCGGCAAAATGAACATGTACATGAGGTACTGAGATACTGTATGTTAACAATTGAATATATAAAATAGAAATGTCTGAACAAATAACTCTAGACAATTCAAAGCAAAAAAACATCACAGTACTGTATTAGGAATTAATGAATAAAAACCAAGAAAATAGACTGCAACCTTGTGGCAGAGGACTGCCATCGTGTGCCATAGGTCATCCAGCATAAAATAAACAACTGCAACCCTGAAGGCAACTGTTTTTTGTTTTTTTACAGAATTAGAAAAACAGACAGAAGTGGCTGAGGTGAGAAGTGGAAGACCTGATAGTGATTTCTGAATGTTAAAATTATGTTAAACATGATACGTCCATACCATCACTCAACCCTTTCACCAGTTCAGTCCATACTGTCTTTCACTGGCTTTTTTTCTATTTGGAGGCTAAGGTCCTCTCCCACTCCACCTCCACAACTTTGTACAGTTCCATGGTGGCTTTGGCGTCCTCCACGGACGAGTGCCCCTTCTTCCCAGTCTGAGAACACAAGGGGAATTCCTTGTTACTACAAAATAACATAAGCGACACAATAAAAGTAGCTTACTACTTTTACCGAGACTAGAAACAACAACCTAGACTGAATCACTATAGATTATATTCAAATCAATCCCATTTCAATCAGAAGTCTCTTCTCACCTGGATGTTGCGGTTGAACAGGGCCTTGGTGAGTCTTTTCAGTGAGGCAACATCTTTCTCTGGAAAGCCAGCCTTCTGGTTGAGGAGAGGAATGCGGGATGTGTCCCGCGTTAAGACAGCAGGGTGACTGTAACTCAGGGACTTGAAGTCATTGTGGACAGCATGCCCTATCACCACCTTTCCTGCAAGGATCTTCAGTATCTATAGGAGGGGGGAATACAGAAGAGATCAAATGATATCATGGTCATGTTTAGCAAAGTAAAGGTCCAAATAGAATAGATTAAGGGGCAATTCCACTGTAACAGATTTACGCTTTGACTCAGTTTTTTCACTTGAAAATGTATGCCAAACAAAAATCATTGATTTGAAAGTTTAACAAACCATACAACTAATGTTCCCTCTAAAAAAATTATCACTGAGCAAATTTCAGGTCTGCTGAGTGCAAACTTGAAAGTTGTGAAAATTCAGTGCAACTTCCGGCGCGGTTTACTGTGAACACTGATGCTGTTCCCACTTTAGGTTAGTTTTAACAGTGGTCAAGTAGGCTACTGTGAGTAGAAAAATCAACAGTAGCAGCCAATGTGTGGGGTTCAATGCAGGCTTACATTACATGACAAAAAACATGCAGGGCTTGACATTAACCTGTTAATCCACTTGACCTTTAGACAAGACGACAACAAATGTTGTGTTTGATGCAAGAAACCACTTTACAAAATAAAATGCATAATTATTCCCAAACCATTGCTACAGTGAATCAGACAAATTATGCTATGCTCTGCCTATTGGTTACTTAGCTTATCAAGCCGGTCTCAAAATACAACACTACAAAGCTATTTACCTGACTCGCTTTATAAAGAAAATGCTCACGTTTTGTACTCTTGTAGGAAGCAATCAATCCTCCATTGCCGACTACAAATTATCTGTAATTGGGCTAATAACTCACTAACTAGCAAAGGATATGAACAAATATGCACAAGTCACTACACGTAGCTCTCACTTTGATCTCAAAACAAGCGCATCGACTCATGACCGCTCAATGCTGTAAAAACAGTCCAGTTCAAAATGAGTGTTGCTATTAGTTGGCAGGGGTCTTTACTTCAACATTACTGTGTTTTGATACATTTTAAGACTTTTTCTGGTATATGTTTTCTAAGACCCCTTTTCCACCCGTTTATCCAGAAATCAAAGCCTTTGCTAATATCACATTTTCAAGATGGATAATAGTTGAAAAATGTATCTATGCCTTCATTTCCCCAAAATATAGACTCTTAGCTTTCATTTAACACCCAATTTGATATGCTCATAGGTCCTTTACGGTGGAAAAAGGTTCAACGGAAAACATATTTTTCCTCCTCCTTTGAACATTCTCTTCCGGGAGCCTTCTTACCTCCTTCCTGGCATGTTGAAATGGCATGGCTTTGACCAATTGATGCCAGGAGATGCCACTCCAACGAGTCCGGTAGTCAGTGACTGCGTTGGTGGGCTTGATGTACCTGTCATACACCACGTCTCCATCATAGGAGACAATACTGCATCGTGCCAGCTCACTGTTGCGACCCTTGGGGCCCGTGCCGACCATCTCACAGTCCAAGGCAAGGTACTTCAGGGGGTTACAAAGGGGGGCGGACCCACTTGGGACAGAGGCATAGCGTGCAACAGTCCTGGTGGGTGGGGGTTGGTGCCCCGGGGTGATAGTCGAAGTGGATTGCTCAGGATTGGTGGAATTCTCCACAGTTATGGTCAAGGATGTTGAGCTGCTTGTGGATGATGCAGGCTTGGAAGCAACGCTTCTAGCATGATCTGACCTGGGTATGTGATATGAACTTTTACTGTGAGTATTATGCGTGTGAGCAATGCTTTTGTTGTGTGCAGAATTGGGTTGAGATGGCCAATTGGCCCCATTGTGCCAGTGAGGTGGGCCCTGATGTTTATTCCCCTGTCTGTGATTGTGCTGGTTCTGCTTTTTGTTGAGGTAACCCTTTTTCTCCAAGAGTCGCCGCCTGTTGATGAATGCCTTGTATTTGTTGCTTCCCGATGAGTCCTTACAGGGTCCACTGCTGCCCGAACAGTCCAGGTTTAACATAATGTCAGACATCTTGGAGGGGAATCTTCCTCAACTGGGGCTGGGTTTGTTCTTGGACAAAAACTGTTTACGTCCCACTCCCTTCAACAGGACATAAAGGCATTCACTGCTGTGCAAATTTAGGTTCAAATATTTGCTTTAATCAAATGTGATTCTGACCCAATTATCATGACATCAATGGAAGCAGTATTGTGATACCTGGACAAAAACAAAATAGGTTTCTGTTAACAAAGCAGCTGGTATGTCTGAAATTGTAGGAAAAGATTATAGTCATGAATGACAAACAAAGAAGCCAGCTAGTTAGCTGTTTATATAATCTAGCTAGTTTGGTACTAGCTTAGTATGAAACACATTGATCCAACTTAGCTAGCTAGCCACAATTAACGTTAGGTATTTTCGAAAAGTATGTGTAATCCGTGTAGTGTAAACGTTAGCTGTCAGGATGATATTACAGTCGAAAATACGGTTTAGGCGAGCTAGAACTGGGTCATTGGCTAGCTATAATGCTAAGCTTCGACTCGAACATTAGCTAGCTAGGAATGAAACTCTATTCTCCAGACAGACTCATTTAACTCTATGTCTTCACTCAAATTGTATCCTGATAATATGGTGGTGCACAAATCAGCGTCATACAACAAATTACATTTATACACCGACCTATAAACATAGCACCATACTCCGACTTCCTTAACAGCCAAACAGTCGACTACTTCCGGTTCCGGGTTCAGAGTTCGTGTTGTGATATACACTAATGGACGTAGTTGTGAGGAAGAGCTACAAACACTTCTCATCGTCGTTATATAAAACTATTTCACTCGGACTCTGTTGAAATAGCCTATTGTTGAAATGTTTAATGTTCACAATTCGTAACCAGTTGTTGTAGCCAGTCAGTTGCCGATGCGACAGTCGAATGATGTGCTCAGCGTTTCAATCGGTGACGTCACTTGCTCTGAGACCTTGAAGTAGTGGTTCCCCTTGATCTGCAAGGTCCGCGACTTTTGTGGAGCGATGGGTAACGATGCTTCGTGGGTGACTGTTGTTGATGTGTGCAGAGGGTCCCTGGTTCGCGCCCGGGTATGGGCGAGGGGACGGTCTAAAGTTATAATGTTACACCTACCAGATGGCAATAGATCCTCTGTGACCTGTCACCCCCACAAATAGCTAACAGATTGAATGTGAATTGAAGTTGTTTTTTTTCATCTAATGAACATCTACCATTCCAGTGTTTAATTGCTATATTGTATTTACTTCGCCACCATGGCCTATTTATTGCCTTTACCTCCCTTATCTCACCTCATTTGCACACATTGTATATAGACTTGTTTTTCTACTGTATTATTGACTGTATGTTTGTTTACTCCATGTGTAACTAACTCTGTGTTGTTGTATGTGTCGAACTGCTTTGCTTTATCTTGGCCAGGTCGCAGTTGTAAATGAGAACTTGTTCTCAACTAGCCTACCTGGTTAAATAAAGGTGAAATAAAATAAATATAAAAAAGGTATTCAGTCATACCAGTGTATTCGTTCAATTTGAATTGGATTCTATATCATAAAACAGTTAAATAACTTATACAATTTACTTTTTTTTAAATTTCAGCTACTATTGCCTCTTTCACTATTGGCTTTCCGGGCCACTGCGCATGCCATGACACCCCAGGGCAAACAGGGACATGAAGTGGGCATGCTGAAGCCAGAGGAGTTCTTGGAGAACAAGAGTCAGAGCTCACTGCTGGGAAACATGTGAAACCCAAAAAGCAGCATGAAATCTGGAGTCTGGGCAAGGTAAAGGTGTGCATACTACTTTACATATATGGATGTGCATACTACTTTACATATATGGATGTGCATACTACTTTACATATATGGATGTGCATACTACTTTACATATATATACTGCTGATTCAAATAAGCATTTCAGTTGTGGATACTGATCTGTTCATCTCTCTCCACAGTTGGTGAAGCAGCTTTGTGACCTGACAGACTGCAATAGTGTGGTGGATGTGGGCTCTGGACAGGTAACCTAATATTCAGTCTTGTTATCAGACCTAGGAGTCACACAATATTACTTTTTGTAATCTGCCTAACAATGAGATTTGTCACGGTATATGATTTGTCACGATGTTGTATATCCCTACTGGTCTCCCTAGGGCCATTTGACTTGTTTCTTGTCGTTTGGGCTCTGTCTGTCTGGGACTGAAATTGAGGCTGATCCCACTCTAGTTTCCATGGCATCCAAATATGATGGACAGCTTCTGTGGACGCTGGAGAAGGAGCGGCAGAGGAAGGTAATGCACCAGAACGCTCAGTAGTAAAGTGCAAGAAAGGCCCAGTTGACTAGGATTTTTTGGGAAGAAAGAGGTGAAGCAATTTGGTGAATATTGCTAATATGCAATATAATGAAGAATTAAATATTTATACTGCTCATACTCTTTCAGAATGGACCTCCCCTCTCTAGATCTGGCCCCTCACCCTACCATGTGGCTGGCTGGGTCAACCCCAAAGCATCAAGCAGGTAGGAAATGGTAACTGTGTCTGTGAGGATCAGACCACTCTGGCTGGACCCAGTAAGAAGAGACAGCGGGGGGTCCATGTCAGAAGCTGATCAGCAACATGGGCACAGAGACTAGCCTGTGTTGACTGCAGAATCAGAATTCCTGGGTTGTTGAGACAATGGCCAGGCTGCATCCCCGCTCAAGAATAATGACAATGCATGTACAAACTCTTTTCCTAGTGTAAAACATGAACTCCGGTCTAGCTCACTCTCGTTTCCAAAACGTCTCTGCAAGACTAAAGCCGGACAAGGCCCATATGTCCACCTACTCTGCCAAGAGTGTTCATCCACTGAAGTTGTTGTCTGCCCTGTGGAAGAGGGGCAGGGATGTCCAGATTTCATCCTAACATGCCTCCATGCCTGCGGGGACCTCAGCGCCACCCTACTTCTCCACTCACGTTCATGGCATCACCTCAGTGGCGTGCTGCTACATGAAGATCACCACCAGCTAGAACCCAAACCCCCCCTGGCCTCATAGCCCGTCCCCTTTCCCCACCAATGAGACATATCACTCAGAGTTTGGCTACCCTATGAGCTCCTCGGTGCAGGGGTTGCCAGGACACCAGCTGTCCTATAAAGCGCGGGAGGGGGCGTGTCACGCCATCGAGGACTACGTGCACAGGCTGCGGGAGGAGAGTGGGTTGCTAAGGATGCACTGTTATCGGGCAACCCTGAAGACAGTTATCAGGGAGGTGAAGCCGGGACTGCGCGGGCCAGGAGTCCAGGCGATAAAGAAAGCACATCCACTACCCTTTACAGGGTGAGTGTTTACACAAGTTTGTATCCATACCTCTTCAGTCTGTATCATTAGGCAGCAGCTTTCACTGTATGTTAGGATGAAAACCTAAGAAATTCATCCTTGCATTTGTCTCAGAAAAACCTTTACTATTTGGTATTATCCTTGTGTATAATGATAATCATTTTGATGATCACATTTAGGAATTCAATATCTGCGATCTCTCTACATAGCCTTTAGGTCAAACAACCCTGACCCCCTCTCACCATGTACCCACAGGTATGCCTGTCTGGGTCTGCCCCGCATTGGCCTGCCCCTGGACACCTGCAGAGTGGGGGCCATGCTGAGGCAGGAGGGTCGTGTGGTGGTATACTTCAGCCTGGCTCTGCTACTGGCACCGGTGGTGTAGACTCTGGTGCTGCTGGACAGGATGCTATACCTTCAGGAGAAAGATGAGGAAATGTACAGAGACTGTGTGTTATCAGATCTTGTATCTGGATTCCATACATCTTTTTTTGTGGGCCTAGTGCAGTGCTAACAGTAAAGGTGTTATTTGTTATTGCTTGATTGTTGGTGTGGGTATAAAGAGTCAGCTGGTGCCACTCTTTGACCCTGCTTTCTCTCCCTGAAACCTGGTACTGAAGCAGCCGACAAGGGACAAAGAGGCCGAGTGTACTCTTCCATAACCAAGGACAACTCTAAAATCGTGTGTTGTGTTCAGAGTTTACTCCCTTACTCATTGGTGCTCAAAGACTTTGGAGTGGAAGTTTAGAAGTGAGTATCTGTGTCCGAATATCCGTACTAGCGTACCACATACTTAAACTGCATACGATGTACTCATTGTCGCAAACTATTTTGCATATACCGTTTAGTAAAAAGTATGCCACGGCCACAACGCAGTAGCGGCTCCTGACTGGCTGAGTAGGTGGGGCGGTGCAGAGTACGGGTGGATTTTTCAAAATTCAAAAGACATGCATTAATTAACCAGCCCATTTCCAATTCAGTTAATTTCTCTAAACTCTGAATAGTCATGACGTTATAGTTGTCTTGATGTCCTTTGGGTGGTGAACCATTCTTGATACACATGGGAAACTGATGTGTGAAAAACCCAGCAGTGTTGCAGTTCTTGACACAAACCGGTATGACTGGCACCTACTACCATACTCCGTTCAAAGGCACTTTAAATCTGGTTTTGGTTTCATTAACATATTTAGTGAAACCCAAGTGCATATATACATTAAATCAAATACCCTAGGACACACACCAAAACTTTTCAAATGTTAAAATCAACAAAAAACGTAGACATGCCGGTGCATCGCAGATTCAAAACTGTTGGACAGCAACAGAAAACTAAAGCACTGATAACTGGGAACGAGATCAGACTGCTAAGGCCTTCAAAACTAAAACAATCCATGTGTTCAAATCAAAAGGCCTGATTAACATGACAATAACGCAGCCACATCCCGAGTCCCCGCTACTGACGCATTAAAACATCTAAAGATGGTTTAGTTTAAAAGCTCTGATGAACAATACTTTAATGAGAACAGAAATCCACTTTGGGTAAATAAATGTTTTGAAAAGATGTAGCCTGATGCAAAACGCATCATCATTTTAAAGAGAACAAAAACTACTTGGCCTACAGTACATTTGAACACCACCGCAGAAGCTTTGCTATTTGGCATCTTCCCAATTAAGTTGCCTAATTTTGTTAGGTCCTAGTTCTCCAAGTAGCCAATCACTCGCAGCCCACCTCTTCCAATGCACTGTGGAAAAATGTGCATCGAATTCTACTAGATGACCTGAAATCAGTAACATTTAAGCCATACCTGATTTTTGGAAATTACATACTATAAAAATGTTTTTCTATACTGAGAATTTATCATGCACAATTGCATTGTTTCGTGTTTTGGTTAATTTTGATAGCACATCCCCATATCTGGTTGTCAAAGCTGAAATAAGTATGACATCTGCGCATTTAAAGTTTACTGGATTTTCAAAATGGCCTACTATTTAGAACGTAAGTATGGGTATTCGGACATGGCCAGAGCCAAATGACTAATATTTCACAGAATGTGGAAAGAAGTGGAGGCCACGCAACCATACATGTAATGCAATTGCTTTTCCATATTGTCTGGACAAAATTGCTTTTGAGAGAATGTACCCCTTTTCTGGCAAATTGTGTAAATGAATGAAGACGAGTATTTAGATTTCACCTGATGAAGCCTTAGTTAATTTTCCAAAGCCTGTTTCTAGTGGTCTCACTAGTTTAAGGCTGCTTGAAATATTAAAGGTGGCAAATTTCTCACAGCAGCAGTCATACATGAAACCCTGAAATGTTGCTCAGGGCATGCTCATATTTTAAGTTACAGGAAGTGTGCGACGCAAATGGCTGAAGCATCCAGACTCCAGTATTAGGTTGTCAGAGACTGCAGTGTTCTGTTGCCGCCAACACACAGGCTCTAAAGCAATATTTTTCATGGATTTAAATCAAGCTTTGCATGTCATTAAGATTGGGGAAACTTAGGATGCAGCCAGTCTGCTGTGTGGGAACTTGTTTTTTTCCCCCTTCCTCTCTGGAGCTTTGCAGTGCACACCTGAGGGGAAGTCACTTTGGAAGTTAGTTTAGAACCATGTTTGGCTAAAAGTTGTGCAT
The DNA here is from genome assembly GCF_034236695.1 of Oncorhynchus nerka. Classification (NCBI taxonomy): domain Eukaryota; kingdom Metazoa; phylum Chordata; class Actinopteri; order Salmoniformes; family Salmonidae; genus Oncorhynchus; species Oncorhynchus nerka. The sequence goes on along the minus strand of NC_088398.1, from coordinate 20,287,192 downwards.
TTCAGTACAAAGCCTTCCCTAAAATGTTGGGTGCGGTTCGCCATGTTTAAGCATAGGTGGCAGACCAGGGGCCATATGAAGAATCTCAGTACAAGTGTTTTTTTTAATGATCCCTACCGTCCATGTAATCTTATTCACAGATGAAAAAGCAAAACTGATCCTAAATCAGCACTCCTACTCCGAGACGATTGATTCATACGGCCCAGAGTTCATGCAAAAGACATGTACCAGTAACACGCATTCAAGTCAAATGAGCTGAGTAACATTTAGAAAATAGCAATGATTACCTTCATTGATCTGAGCAGAATGTTAACTACTAGTGCAATAGTACACTGAAACTGCCCAGTCCATTGCAGGATTCTCTCCAGAAGCAATCATTTTACAACAGTGAAAGGAGCCTTTGTTAGAAATTACCATTATGTGACAAGAATACTGAAACATTTGCCTTTTTGTCAAAAAGATAGTCATTTCAATCAAATGAAAGCATAAGTTTGTTTTATTAACAAGGAATAATGAGTAGAAAGTTGAGGTCACAGACTGTTTCCCCCAACTCATTCATTCAGGCCCTCTACAAAGAACTCGTTACAGGCCACCGTCAGCGCAACAACCAAGACGACAAACTCCTGAAAGTCCACTTCGCCATCTTTGTCTTCATCCAGATCACTCATGATCTTCTCTACTACCATAGGGTCCTTGCATGCCTGAGAGAGAGAGGAGTAGAAACAGTTAATGCATTGAAAGGTAGGCCAAGGCCAGAAGCAGCCACATGACTCTTAGAACAGTTGTAGATAAGAACTGGAATAAGCAATGCGTAGGAAATTGCACAAAGCCAATCAGATGGAAAAATCCATCTCATGCCATTGTTTTACCATCAAATCATTTCATATCTATGAAATGTCTAGGTGATGTGTCATTTCTAGGCAAGGCCATGGTATTATTTAAATGATTCTAATACAATATGTTGTGAAGGTGATGGTCCCACAACTGTTGAATAAATCAAGACTTCTCCAATTCTTGCATGTATGACTTGCTGTGGGGCAGTTTTACATTTTGTTTATGTCTACTTACAATGTAATTGAACAGAATGTCATATTGAAACCACATATCCCTCCCCTGGACAGCATTAGGAATCAAACTCACCGCCAGGAATTCACTCAGTTCACCCTGCAATAGATTCTTCAGCTCAACTTTGCTCAGCTTGTACTTGTCCCCTTCTTTTGAGGAATATGAGTGGAACACTTGAATTAGCCCCTCCATTGCACTCTCGAGTTTGGAACCCATTTTACACTGCTGTGAATACCTAAAAGAAATGTGAGGGACAGGTCAATCCATGACAGTGTATAAACTGTATGGACAATTAGATTTTACAGTAGAAGTCAATTTGCATGAAGTGAACTCCTTACTGGTTCCTGTCTATTTTTACATGAAACATTTGTCAGTGTGTAGAATATTGTAAACTGTATGCAACAGCCACTGGGGCCAGTTTCTTTTGAGCATTTAATCCAGTTCAAAATGATCATGTGGGTTAAATTCTATCCCCCTTTCAAATGTGGTCTTTGAAAAACAGTCAATTATGATCTAGACAGGCATCCGATAACTAGCAACCCATGAATTAAGATCTTTAAATAAGACATCAACTCCAGCAGCAACTAGGATTGAAAAATATTGATCCAAAGGAGAATGAGACATTGCTATTGGTTGTCCTGGTGAGCACACTTCAACAGTACAGCCCTGGTGAGCCTACAGAGGAAACAGTCATACCTTGCTGTTCTCAGGGGGTCCATGATAAACATTCGAAAAGGATTGGTTGTCTCAGTAAGGTTATAGATGGTTTCACAAGCTATAAAATTGTCATCCCCAGAGACACAAATGTAGCCCATTCTTTTGTGATGTGTGCAGCTATCCTAGTAATTCAAGCTCTGAAGGGGGTAGGCCTAATGTTTGATGCATCTAAAGCACACAACACCCCTGAATCAAGCATTATTTGATAAGTTTAGATTGTAGTTCTGTTCCTTACAAATGTGATCAGCTCTGTGAAAACACCCTCATTAAAACACCACGGGCTGTTGAGGCAATTGGACTGAAAGTACACCGAGTGAACAAAACATAAGGAACACCTGCTCTTTCAATGACACTGACCAGGTGAACGCCATTATCCCTTATTGATGTCACTTGTTAAATGCACTTCAGTGTAGTTGAAGGGGTAGAAACACGTTAAAATATGGATTTTAAGTCTTGAGAATGTGTGCTATTGAGGGTTAAAGGGCACAACAAAAGACTTCTGTTCAAACTAACAGGTGCCAGGCGCACCAGTTGGAGTATGTCAAGAAAAGCAACGCTGCGCAATAGTTTCCCCGTTTGTATTAAGAATGGTTCACCACCCAAAAGGACATCCAGCCAACTTTACAGAACTGTGGGAAGTGTCAGCATCAACATGGACCAGCATCCCTGCGGAACGCTTTTTTACCTTGTAGAGTTCGTCGACCTCGACGAATTGAGGCTATTCTTAGGACAAAAGGGGAAGGTCTACCTAATATTTTGTACACTGTGTATAGTGGTTATTCCAGTCAGTATTAGGCCCAAAGCACATTTGCTGAAACTTTTTGTAGGCCTAGTTTAAGCCAATTATAAAACAGATGGCAAATTGTGCAATTACCAAAAGAGAACCACTATAAAATAGAAACCCAATGCTACAGAGTCCCCCCCCCCAAAAATGACATTTGATTTCTCTCATCTGACTGTTCCTAGGCCGTCATTGAAAATAAGAATTTGTTCTTTAACTGACTTGCCTAGTTAAATAAAGGTATAACAAATAAAAATAGGCTGCATGACCAAATAAGAACATATGCTCATCAAGAACTAGGCATACAGGTGGTTGTTGATATACATAACCACAAACAGGTCCGCTACTCACCTCAAAGCTGATGACAAACGAAGCAAAAGTGGCGTCGACTGTCATCTTACCTGTTTTATGCATCTCACCTGAGACAAAATTCAAATCAGGCGCCTCCCACCGGTGAAACCTACAACGTCACGGATGCAAATGACACAGGTATGCCTAATTAATTTAACCATGTCAGGTTACATTTCGCGGTGCAACTACTAATTATAAGTATTATACAGAATGTATTAGCCTATCGCATAAACAAGACAGTATCAGTATACAGTCGTATAGGCTGTATTTAACAACGACGTCTTGAAATGATGGGACCTATTGGTTTATTAAAGCAACTAAAAAGACCGACTTCCATTCCGAGTTTAGTTGCAACGGAAACCGTTTACGGTTTAAGAACCACACTGATGCACTCAGAGGAAACGGTAACGGGACCTACCTGAATTTGTCCAATAGAAACTCTTGCAAAACGTTTACCGTTTGGCGTAGGCTAAATGGTTTCTGTTGCAAAACGTTTTGCAACAAAATTGGCGTAAAGAATGAATATACCGCATGTAACATTTATTCTAGTGCATTACAAGAGCCATTGGACGTACCCTTTAACCTTCTGAGGGAAATGCCGTGACAATTCCCAAATGCTCTGTCTAAACGCAAATAGGCCTATACCTCGCACGAAGAGATACTGTTTTGGAAATATTTGGAATAACTTTCACATCAGTGAGATGGTATTTATGAAAAAACAAAAGGCTAAATGACTACACACCTTTTTAGGATTAGAGGTCCATGCAGGGCTGCCATATTTCCATGTTATAGCGCTTATTTAGGTCTACGGAAGACAGGCGACCGTGAGAAGTGTGCAGGGGGGCATGAGACAAAGGAATATGCAGTATCGGTGAAAACAGTTGTGTGTTAACTGTGGGGGTACCCATGGTGCTGAGGATCAGAAGTTTCCAGTGAGAGAAAGGCAGGCTGAAGTTGCTTGGATCAGAGTAGTACAGAACGTTTGGTATGCCGAGACAGTGAAGAGAGTAGAAGAGGAAGATGGGTACAGGGCTAGAGATCCTAAGATGATCATAAGGTGAAAGCACCAATTTGTAAGTCGCTCTGGATAAGAGCGTCTGCTAAATGACTTAAATGTAAATGTAATGATCCCTGTGAGCAGGCTGTGGCCAATAGAGAGTGAGGCATAGCCATGGTTATCAACTGTACCTCAGGAATGGAACGTAAATCACACAAAATAGATGTTGTGGTGGCAGCTGCAGACAGGTACTTGGGTGTATGAGATTTTACTGCAGTTGAGTTACAATGTGTGTTGAATGATAGTGTCTCGTCCTCCCAGGATGTCAGCCTGGTGTAGGATTCAGATGGAGCCAAGTAGTGGAAAAGTTGTGAGGTTTTTAATGGATGTAAGGTTAGTTGGTCCCTTTCCCTGTCCCCTTCCCTTTTTGTGTCAAAGTGTAATGAATTCACACTCCAGAACAGTAGGTGGAAACACAGGGCTAGATAAGAGAAATAGATGAATAGGGAGTCCGTGACCATCCTCACACTCCAATACAGTAGGTGGCGGTGTATGCACCTTTCAGTTGCGGTCCTCCAATACAAATTTGAAGAAGACGACTGACTGAAATTTGAAGAAGACGACCTGTTATAATTAATTAGTTTTTTTTTTTTTACCTTTATTTAACTAATTACCTATCGAAGCGTCTCCTAACAATTGTGTGTAATAGTGTTGTAACTGAAAAATACTGCCGCCTGCAACTGTGTTAAAACCGGTTAAAACATTGTATATTAAGTGTTTATTTAGCATTTGTGAAATTATTTTGATGTGAAAGTGGAAGGCTTTATGTTTCTCAAACCATATTGCAAGGTATAATTATTAACGTTTCTAAACGTTAAAACAGAGCGTCGGGAGTAGTTCACATGGAGCCAGCTGTCTTCCATACACATCTGCTGAGAGCCCAAGACAGGGACCAGCTGTAAGTAGAGAGGAAGAAGTGAAGCAAGAGGTTTTACTCCGCCCAAAATCTGTCCACGAAAAATAAGCCCATGAATTTCTGCACAAATCGTCAGAAACCATCTCAGGGAAGCTCATCCGCGTGCTCGTCATCCTCACCAGGGTATTGACCTGACTGCAGTTTGGAGTCGTAACCAACTTCAGTGTGCAAATGCTCACCTTTGATGGCCACTAGCACGCTGGAGAAGTGTGTTCTTCACGGAAGAATCCCGGTTTCAACTGTACCGAGCAGGTGGCGTGTATGGCGTTGTGTGGGCGAGCGGTTTGTTGTGAACAGTGCCCCATGGTGGTGGTTGGGTTATGGTATGAGCCGGCATAAACTTTGGACAACAAACACAATTGCAGTTTATCAATGGCAATTTGAATGCACAGAGATATCGTGGCAAGATCCTGAGGCCCATTGTCGTGCCATTTATCCGCCGCCATCACCTCATGTTTCAGCATGATAATGCACGGCCCCATGTCGCAATGATGTGTACACAATTTCTGGCAGTACATGACAGTACATTAGGAATGGGATATGACAGTACATTAGCCATGGGATATGACAGTACATTAGCAATGGGCTTTGACAGTACATTAGCCATGGGATATGACAGTACATTAGCCATGGGATATGACGGTACATTAGCCATGGGATATGACAGTACATTAGCCATGGGATATGACAGTACATTAGCCATGGGATATGACAGTACATTAGCCATGGGATATGACAGTACATTAGCCATGGGATATCAAATCAAATTTTATTTGTCACATACACATGGTTAGCAGATGTTAATGCGAGTGTATCGAAATGCTTGTGCTTCTAGTTCCGACAATGCAGTAATAACCAACAAGTAATCTAACTAACAATTCCAAAACTGGGGGACAAAATGGCGCCGTAGAGAGAACACGGTGTTTCAGCGAGCTCTCGTGGCATTCGTAAATTTATATTCTTACATTAATCTCCTAGCTTGAAAAAGTGGTAGAATTGGCTAAATAAGTTACCATATAATGAGTCTTGACGACTATTTCGCAAAAATCTCCGACAACATGCCCAATAGAACTACTAAGAAGTCGACCAAAACCACCACCCCTGTGGATGTGCATGAGGAGCTAGCTAACGTTAGCGAAGCTAACACCATTGCGGACCCGGGCACAATGGACCTGATGATTCAAAAGATGACTGATAACATTACTAAAGTGATCGATGCTAAGATAAGAACGGTCTTGGAAGCAATAGCAGGCCATTCAGCTGAAATACAGAGCGTTGTGAAACGTGTTGTTGAGGCGGAAGGAAGAATTGCTGCAGTGGAAACTTCAACTACATCTATGGACGCTAAGATAAAAGCACTTGAGAAACAGGTGCGCGAAATGGCGGAGCACATTGACGACTTGGATAATCGAGGACGCAGATGCAATATTCGTGTTGTGGGACTCCCGGAAAATTCTGAAGGGACACGTTCAGTAAAATTCTTTGAGGAATGGATCCCTGGCTACCTACAAATGGACACTAAGGCTGGTCGTGTGAAGCTGGACAGAGCCCATCGCTCTCAAGCACCGATACCGGGCCCCAATCAACGCCCACGGCCGGTGGTTATAAAGTTCCACAACTTCACCGACAAGCAGCGTGTCATGGATGCGGCTAGAAACATCGGCTCTGATGGTAGTCAACATAAAGGTCCAAAGGTCTCATTCTTCAATGATTATTCCACAGCGGTTGTACGAAGACGCAAAGCGTTTGATGAGGCGAAGGCTCGACTCAGGAGAATGAAGATGGACTACGCACTGTTGTACCCGGCCACATTGAAGATTATGGTCAACGGATCACCTAAAAAGCTCTACACACCTGAAGAGGCTGCTGCGTTTATTGACTCTCTCGGGTAAATAACTTTAAGCTGCACCTCAACAGCATTGAATAACTTTGTTTATTTTTGGTTGAATCTGATCACGAAACAGTGGTGTGAGTCCCCACGTACTCCGGCTCAGTAATATTCTTAACTTTATTATTTTTCTTGCTAAAGTAATAGCCGCTATAGCTCAGGCTGAGATATGTGTGAATCCATATTGGTGCCCAGGCTTGGTTTTAGGTGGAAGAGCCTCAATCTTCTTCTATTGATTTTCTTTTCCATATATATAAAGGATGAGGCTATTGAGCGGCAATGCGGACTTAAGAGTCTACATTGGAGAGTTGAAATCCCCTGCATGTTAGCTAGTGGGAAAACCCCCTTTTGGATTTTTACATGTTTAATTTTTGGGTTTAGTATAGTTCGAGTTCAGGGTTCATATTTTTTGTTTATGCTCAGTGAGATAGAGGAGAGTTCAACACATGGAAAAAGGTACCACCCCACTTTTACAGTAGGATCCAGTCTGAATATTGAATGGTCAAGATACAATGGCAGATAACAGACTGCGTGTATGTACGTGGAACATTAGAGGGAGCCATAACCCCATTAAGAGGAAGAAAGTATTGTCTTTTTTGAAAAAAGAAAATATTGATATTGCCCTGTTGCAAGAAACCCATTTGGATGATAAGGAGCACCTGAAATTACAACAAGGAGGGTTTGGTCAAGTGTTTTTCTCATCATTTACATCCAGAAGTAGAGGTGTAGCAATTCTGGTGAAAAGAACTTACCACTTAAGGTCTTGAATTGTGTGAAAGATAAATTTGGTCGCTTTGTTATAATTAATGGTACTTTACAAGGGCAGAACATTTCCATAATGAACATTTACTTCCCCCCTGCTCACCCCCCTGATTTCCTCACTAAGGCATTTCTAGACTTTTCAGAATTAAACTCAGACACTGCAGTGGTTGGAGGAGATTTTAACTGCTTGTTGAACCCCCTTATTGATAAGTTTCCCAGTGATATAGCTTCACTCTCTCCTCAAGCTAAGTCACTTAAAGTTATTTGTGATGATCTGGGGTATGCGGATGTCTGGAGAGCTTTCCATCCCTCCAACAGAGAGTTCACTTTTTTTCTCTGCACCTCATGGATGTCAGACTAGAATAGATTATTTTTATGCCCAAGACGTCTTTGCAGTCTGTTTTATCTGCTAGGATAGGAAGCATAGTCATATCTGATCATGCTGAGGTGATCCTGGACATAAAACTCAACGGGGCATTCAATCGGTCAAGACATTGGAGGTTGAACACAACCATTCTTAAAGACCATACATTCACATCATACTTTATAACAGAGTTTAAAGCATTTTTCTCTATTAACTCTCAATCAACAGATAACCCTCGCTCCTTTGGGAGACCTGTAAAGCGTATGCCAGGGGTCTGATTATGTCATACACAGCTACTAAGAGACGGAAAAGCGGGAAAAGCAAAAAATGTTAGAGGGTGAATTGGGAACTAAAGAGAAGGACTACATTAAAACGCCCACTCCTGCCCTATTAAAGGAAATATCAGTCATTAGATCAACGCTAGACTCTCTCCTAACACAGGACGCTGAAAAGAAAATGAGATTTGTCAGGCAAAAGCTATATGAACATGGCGATAAGCCAGGAAAGTACTTGCATACCTAGCTAAAAAGAGGGCTGACTCTCAGTCAATTGCTACTATTACTGATTCTGATGGTAATCATTTATATGAAAATAAATTGATAAGTGACTCATTTAAGAAATTTTATACAAACCTTTATGCCTCAGAACTGCCAAAGGATGCACCCAAATTAATGGAGAACTTCTTTGGTAAGATTGAGCTCCCTACTATCTCCGAAGAACAGAGGTCTCTCCTTAATGCCCCTATTACCAAGGAAGAGATAATGTTCGCAATTAAGAATCTGCAAAATGGTAAGGCCCCAGGACCAGACGGGTTTTGTAGTGAGTTCTATAAAGAGTTCCATGGCCTGATCCTTGAGCCATTGCGGGATATGTTTAACCACTCATTTTCAAATGACCAACTCCCTCAAACGCTGAGAGAAGCCAACATTACACTTATTCTCAAAAAGGGAAAATGTCCAGAGTCTTGTTCCTCGTACAGACCAATTTCCCTTCTGAATGTGGATAGAAAATTGCTTTCTAAAATTCTAGCCACAAGATTAGAGGACTCATTGCCACTAATTGTGAAAGGAGACCAAACTGGCTTCATTAGGGGCTGTAAGTCATGCAACAACGTCAGGCGGCTTCTTAATGTAATTCAAGCCTACCAACAAAGTGCTGTAGATGGTCTTGTGCTCTCCCTAGATGCTGAGAAAGCATTTGATCGTGTGGAGTGGTCTTACCTATTATTTGCTCTAAATAAATTTGGTCTAGGGGACAACTTTATAAAATGGGTGAAAGTTTTATATGATGATCCTCAGGCTGCTGTCCTTACTAATGGGCTACGGTCAAATAGCTTCTCTATACACAGAGGTACCAGACAGGGCTGTCCTTTATCCCCCCTCCTCTTTGCACTCGTTATGGAACCACTGGCCGAGGCCATCAGGGTAACGCCTGCTATACAGGGGCTGCTCATTGGTGATGTTCACCATAAAATAAGCTTGTATGCTGATGATGTCCTGATATTCATCTCTAGTCCCGAGACTTCAATTACATCTCTTATTAATATAATTGAATTATTCAGTGAATTCTCAGGCTACAAGATTAACCTAACTAAGTCAGAGGCTATGCCACTTGGTAGCCTACACTCTGTACCTAATACTTCTCCCCCTTCCTTTTAAATGGTCTCCCTCAGGTTTCATGTATCTGGGTATATTTGTAACTCCTAAATTCCAGCTAATGTACAAAGCCAATTTTGTTCCCTTGTTTGATACAATAAGACAGGATCTGGAGCGCTGGAACTCTCTCCCCATTTCTTGGTTGGGTAGAATATCCCTCCTGAAAATGAACGTTTTACCTAGACTACTTTACCCAATCCAAATGATCCCAGTATTACTCTCCAATAAGGTAATAAAGGATGTAAATGGATGGCTAAGTTCCTTTATATGGAGTAAACGCAAGCCAAGACTTAAGATGGCAATATTGCAGCTGCCAAGTTCTATGGGCGGCTTGGACCTGCCCAATATCAAGTTCTATCAATGGTGTGCCCACCTTTGTTATATTTCTGACTGGATCACAAATGATGACTCCTCTATTTGGTTAGACATTGAGACTTCTCTTCAAAATACCCCTTACAGGATCTTTTATTTTTCAGAAGTTTCAAGTCTGTAGAAGAACACTGCAATAATCCAGTTACACTTAACACACTCAAAGTATGGAGGTCAGTTCAACGCTTCCTGGGAAGGTCCAAACTAACCTCTGCTCTTACCCCAATTCTTAACAACCCAGATTTCAGTCCAGGATTGCTGGATGCTGGCTTTAACTTATGGCTTAATAAGGGCATACGCAGGCTAAACGACTTATTTGCTGACAAGATTTTGTTGTCATTTGAGCAGATGGTCGAGAAATATCGACTCCCAAAGCAGGACTTTTTCCGCTTCCTACAAGTAAGACATTATATTCTGGAGAGCACCACCTTAATTGGTAACCCTGATATGTCTGTCATTGAAAGAATGCTTTTTTTCCCACAAAGGAAAATGTCTGTAAGTCTGTTTTATGATACTTTAAGGTCTTTTTCTGCTGTCAACACACAGAGGGTGAAACAAGTGTGGGAGAAAGAATTGTCTGTTACTATTGACGAAGAGATGTGGGAGGACATTTGGAGATATGCAAAAACAATATCTATATGTAACCGTACTAGAGCAATCCAATTAAGAATAATACACAGATTGCATATATCCCCAAATCGCAGACATGCTTTTAGCCCCACTTCCTCTTCCCCTCAGTGTCTTAAATGCAAAACTGATACAGGCACCCTAACACATTGTTTATGGTCATGTACCAAAATACAAAGATACTGGTCTGGTGTCCTACAAGAAATTGAAAAGATCCTAGGGGTTGATCTAGAATTGGACCCAGTTTCTTTAAATCAAATCAAATCAAATCAAAAATCAAATCAAATTTATTTATATAGCCCTTCGTACATCAGCTGATATCTCAAAGTGCTGTACAGAAACCCAGCCTAAAACCCCAAACAGCAAACAATGCAGGTGTAAAAGCACAGTGGCTAGGAAAAACTCCCTAGAAAGGCCAAAACCTAGGAAGAAACCTAGAGAGGAACCAGGCTATGTGGGGTGGCCAGTCCTCTTCTGGCTGTGCCGGGTAGAGATTATAACAGAACATGACCAAGATGTTCAAATGTTCATAAATGACCAGCATGGTCGAATAATAATAAGGCAGAACAGTTGAAACTGGAGCAGCAGCACAGTCACTTTACTGTTAGGTCTCCCTAGTAGGCATGTTACTTCTGTCTGTAAAAGGAGGCTTTACAACATCCTTACCTTCGCAGCGAGGAAGGACATCCTTTTACAGTGGATTAGTGATAAGGTTCCTTCTATTAAAGACTGGCATAAGATACTATTTGAATGGGTGCCTCTGGAATATCTGACATGTACATTGCATTCTAAAACAGACCAGTTCTACAAAGTATGGGAACCTTATCTAAATTACCTAGAACCTGAGGTATCAGCTATTATGCTGCAAGGATTCTCTTAGAATGGCGGGGATCTATGTATTTCAGAACTACACTGTACGTTCCATGTGTGGAACCTAACCTCTTGGTTTAAACTGAGCTTTTTTGTTTAATTTCTGTTTGTAAGTTTGTTTAAAATGTATGTATTGAGGGACGCAATGATGGTGATGGGGTGAGAGAAGCACAGAGCGGGGAGAGGAAAATGGTGTACGTATGTATGGGTGTGTATATGTGTGTGTGTGCGTGCGTGTATGTATGCATATGTGTGGGTATATGCATGGGTATATGTATATGTGTGTATGTATGTGTATGTATGTATGTGTATGTATATGCATGGGTATATGTATATGTGTGTATGTATATGCATGGGTATATGTATATGTATGTATGTATGGGTATGTATGTATGTGTATGTATATGCATGGGTATATGTATATGTGTGTATGTATGTGTATGTATGTATGTGTATATATATGCACGTAGATATGGGTAAGTGGGGGCTGTTTTTCTTTTTGTTCTGTGTGCTTTGTCTCTGTTGTTGTATCTCTTAATATGGGTGAAAATTGTGAAATTTCAATAAAAATACTGTTACAAAACAATTCCAAAACTACTGTCTTATACACAGTGTAAGGGGATAAAGAATATGTACATAAGGATATATGAATGAGTGATGGTACAGAGCAGCATAGGCAAGATACAGTAGATGGTATCGAGTACAGTATATACATATGAGATGAGTATGTAAACAAAGTGGCATAGTTGAAGTGGCTAGTGATACATGTATTACATAAGGATGCAGTCGATGATATAGAGTACAGTATATACGTATGCATATGAGATGAATAATGTAGGGTAAGTAACATTATATAAGGTAGCATTGTTTAAAGTGGCTAGTGATATATTTACATAATTTCCCATCAATTCCCATTATTAAAGTGGCTGGAGTTGAGTCAGTGTCAGTGTGTTGGCAGCAGCCACTCAATGTTAGTGGTGGCTGTTTAACAGTCTGATGGCCTTGAGATAGAAGCTGTTTTTCAGTCTCTCGGTCCCAGCTTTGATGCACCTGTACTGACCTCGCCTTCTGGATGATAGCGGGGTGAACAGGCAGTGGCTCGGGTGGTTGATGTCCTTGATGATCTTTATGGCCTTCCTGTAACATCGGGTGTTGTAGGTGTCCTGGAGGGCAGGTAGTTTGCCCCCGGTGATGCGTTGTGCAGACCTCACTACCCTCTGGAGAGCCTTACGGTTGAGGGCGGAGCAGTTGCCGTACCAGGCGGTGATACAGCCCGCCAGGATGCTCTCGATTGTGCATCTGTAGAAGTTTGTGAGTGCTTTTGGTGACAAGCCGAATTTCTTAAGCCTCCTGAGGTTGAAGAGGCGCTGCTGCGCCTTCTTCACGATGCTGTCTGTGTGAGTGGACCAATTCAGTTTGTCTGTGATGTGTATGCTGAGGAACTTAAAACTTGCTACCCTCTCCACTACTGTTCCATCGATGTGGATAGGGGGGTGTTCCCTCTGCTGTTTCCTGAAGTCCACAATCATCTCCTTAGTTTTGTTGACGTTGAGTGTGAGGTTATTTTCCTGACACCACACTCCGAGGGCCCTCACCTCCTCCCTGTAGGCCGTCTCGTCGTTGTTGGTAATCAAACCTACCACTGTTGTGTCGTCCGCAAACTTGATGATTGAGTTGGAGGCGTGCGTGGCCACGCAGTCGTGGGTGAACAGGGAGTACAGGAGAGGGCTCAGAACGCACCCTTGTGGGGCCCCAGTGTTGAGGATCAGCGGGGAGGAGATGTTGTTGCCTACCCTCACCACCTGGGGGCGGCCCGTCAGGAACTCCAGTACCCAGTTGCACAGGGCGGGGTCTCGAGCTTGATGACGAGCTTGGAGGGTACTATGGTGTTGAATGCTGAGCTATAGTCGATGAACAGCATTCTCACATAGGTATTCCTCTTGTCCAGATGGGTTAGGGCAGTGTGCAGTGTGGTTGAGATTGCATCGTCTGTGGACCTATTTGGGCGGTAAGCAAATTGGAGTGGGTCTAGAGTGTCAGGTAGGGTGGAGGTGATATGGTCCTTGACTTGTCTCTCAAAGCACTTCATGATGACGGAAGTGAGTGCTACGGGGCGGTAGTCGTTTAGCTCAGTTACCTTAGCTTTCTTGGGAACAGGAACAATGGTGGCCCTCTTGAAGCATGTGGAAACAGCAGACTGGTATAGGGATTGATTGAATATGTCCGTAAACACACCGGCCAGCTGGTCTGCACATGCTCTGAGGGCGCGGCTGGGGATGCCGTCTGGGCCTGCAGCCTTGCGAGGGTTAACACGTTTAAATGTCTTACACACCTCGGCTGCAGTGAAGGAGAGTCCGCACGTTTTCGTTGCAGGCCGTGTCTGTGGCACTGTATTGTCCTCAAAGCGGGCAAAAAAGTTATTTAGTCTGCCTGGGAGCAAGACATCCTGGTCCGTGACTGGGCTGGATTTCTTCTTGTAGTCCGTGATTGACTGTAGACCCTGCCACATGCCTCTTGTGTCTGAGCCGTTGAATTGAGATTCTACTTTGTCTCTGTACTGACGCTTAGCTTGTTTGATAGCCTTGCGGAGGGAATAGCTGCACTGTTTGTGTTCGGTCATGTTACCAGTCACCTTGCCCTGAATAAAAGCAGTGGTTCACGCTTTCAGTTTCACGCGAATGCTGCCATCAATCCACGGTTTCTGGTTAGGGAATGTTTTAATCGTTGCTATGGGAACGACATCTTCAACGCACGTTCTAATGAACTCGCACACCGAATCAGCGTATTCGTCAATATTGTTATCTGACGCAATACGAAACATATCCCAGTCCACGTGATGGAAGCAGTCTTGGAGTGTGGAGTCAGCTTGGTCGGACCAGCGTTGGACAGACCTTAGCGTGGGAGCCTCTTGTTTTAGTTTCTGTCTGTAGGCAGGGATCAACAAAATGGAGTCATGGTCAGCTTTTCCGAAAGGGGGGCGGGGCAGGGCCTTATATGCGTCGCGGAAGTTAGAGTAAAAATGATCCAATGTTTTTCCACCCCTGGTTGCGCAATCGATATGCTGATAAAATTTAGGGAGTCTTGTTTTCAGATTAGCCTTGTTAAAATCCCCAGCTACAATGAATGCAGCCTCCGGATAAATGGATTCCAGTTTGCAAAGAGTCAAATAAAGTTCGTTCAGAGCCATCGATGTGTCTGCTTGGGGGGGGATATATACGGCTGTGATTATAATCGAAGAGAATTCTCTTGGTAGATAATGCGGTCAGCATTTGATTGTGAGGAATTCTAAATCAGGTGAACAGAAGGATTTGAGTTCCTGTATGTTTCTTTCATCACACCATGTCTCGTTAGCCATAAGGCATACGCCCCCGCCCCTCTTCTTACCAGAAGGATGTTTGTTCCTGTCGGCGCGATGCGTGGAGAAACCTGCTGGCTGCACCCCCTCCGATAGCGTCTCTCCAGGGAGCCATGTTTCCGTGAAGCAAAGAACGTTACAGTCTCTGATGTCCCTCTGGAATGCTACCCTTGCTCGGATTTCATCAACCTTGTTGTCAAAAGACTGGACATTGGCGAGAAGAATGCTAGGGAGTGGTGCACGATGTGCCCATCTCCGGAGTCTGACCAGAAGACCGCCTCGTTTCCCTCTTTTTCGGAGTGTTTTTTTTGGGTCGCTGCATGGGATCCATTCCGTTGTCCTGTTTGAGAGGCAGAACACAGGATCCGCGTCGCGAAAAACATATTCTTGGTCGTACTGATGGTGAGTTGACGCTGATCTTATATTCAGTAGTTCTTCTCGACTGTATGTAATGAAACCTAAGATGACCTGGGGTACTAATGTAAGAAATAACACGTAAAAAAACAAAAAACTGCATAGTTTCCTAGGAACGCGAAGCGAGGCGGCCATCTCTGTCGGCGCCGGTACATTAGCCATGGGATATGACAGTACATTAGCCATGGGATATGACAGTACATTAGCCATGGGATATAACAGTATATTAGCCATGGGATATGACAGCAGCAGGTCAGATATGTCTAGGCCTACTACAGTATGTTCCATACATTCACACTCTCTCTCTCACCATTGTCCCTTGCTGGGCACCCAAAAGGGTTTGCCAGCATTTATCACCTCAAATGACATCACATGGAAATAATCTCCCTCTGTATGCTTATGCGCTCATTACAGACTCTAACTACCAAATTCAAATTCTACCGGTGGTGTAGACTCTGGTGCTGCTGGACAGGATGCTATACCTTCAGGAGAAAGGTGAGGAAATGTACAGAGACTGTGTGTTATCAGATCTTGTATTTTTTTTTGTGAGTGCAGTGCTAACAGTAAAGGTGTTATTTGTTATTGCTTGATTGTTGGTGTAGGTATAAAGAGTCAGCTGGTGCCACTCTTTGACCCTGCTTTCTCTCCCTGAAACCTGGTACTGAAGCAGCCGACAAGGGACAAAGAGGCCGAGTGTACTCTTCCATAACCAAGGACAACTCTAAAATCGTGTGTTGTGTTCAGAGTTTACTCCCTTACTCATTGGTGCTCAAAGACTTGAGTGGAAGTTTAGAAGTGAGTATCTGTGTCCGAATATCCGTACTACATACTTAAACTGCATACTATGTACTCATTGTCGCAAACTATTTTGCACGTACCGTTTAGTAAAAAGTATGCCACGGCCACAACGCAGTAGCGGCTCCTGACTGGCTGAGTAGGTGGGGCGGTGCAGAGTACGGGTGGATTTTTCAAAATTCAAAAGACATGCATTAATTAACCAGCCCATTTCCAATTCAGTTAATTTCTCTAAACTCTGAATAGTCATGACGTTATAGTTGTCTTGATGTCCTTTGGGTGGTGAACCATTCTTGATATACATGGGAAACTGATGTGTGAAAAACCCAGCAGTGTTGCAGTTCTTGACACAAACCGGTATGACTGGCACCTACTACCATACTCCGTTCAAAGGCACTTTAAATCTGGTTTTGGTTTCGTTAACATATTTAGTGAAACCCAAGTGCATATATACATTAAATCAAATACCCTAGGACACACACCAAAACTTTTCAAATGTTAAAATCAACAAAAAACGTAGACATGCCGGTGCATCGCAGATTCAAAACTGTTGGACAGCAACAGAAAACTAAAGCACTGATAACTGGGAACGAGATCAGACTGCTAAGGCCTTCAAACCTAAAACAATCCATGTGTTCAAATCAAAAGGTCTGATTAACATGACAATAACGCAGCCACATCCCGAGTCCCCGCTACTGACGCATTAAAACATCTAAAGATGGTTTAGTTTAAAAGCTCTGATGAACAATACTTTAATGAGAACAGAAATCCACTTTGGGTAAATAAATGTTTTCAAAATATGTAGCCTGATGCAAAACGCATCATCATTTTAAAGAGAACAAAAACTACTTGGCCTACAGTACATTTGAACACCACCGCAGAAGCTTTGCTATTTGGCATCTTCCCAATTAAGTTGCCTAATTTTGTTAGGTCCTAGTTCTCCAAGTAGCCAATCACTCGCAGCCCACCTCTTCCAATGCACTGTGGAAAAATGTGCATCGAATTCTACTAGATGACCTGAAATCAGTAACATTTAAGCCATACCTGATTTTTGGAAATTACATACTATAAAAATGTTTTTCTATACTGAGAATTTATCATGCACAATTGCATTGTTTCGTGTTTTGGTTAATTTTGATAGCACATCCCCATATCTGGTTGTCAAAGCTGAAATAAGTATGACATCTGCGCATTTAAAGTTTACTGGATTTTCAAAATGGCCTACTATTTAGAACGTAAGTATGGGTATTCGGACATGGCCAGAGCCAAATGACTAATATTTCACAGAATGTGGAAAGAAGTGGAGGCCACGCAACCATACATGTAATGCAATTGCTTTTCCATATTGTCTGGACAAAATTGCTTTTGAGAGAATGTACCCCTTTTCTGGCAAATTGTGTAAATGAATGAAGACGAGTATTTAGATTTCACCTGATGAAGCCTTAGTTAATTTTCCAAAGCCTGTTTCTAGTGGTCTCACTAGTTTAAGGCTGCTTGAAATATTAAAGGTGGCAAATTTCTCACAGCAGCAGTCATACATGAAACCCTGAAATGTTGCTCAGGGCATGCTCATATTTTAAGTTACAGGAAGTGTTCGACGCAAATGGCTGAAGCATCCAGACTCCAGTATTAGGTTGTCAGAGACTGCAGTGTTCTGTTGCCGCCAACACACAGGCTCTAAAGCAATCTTTTACATGGATTTAAATCAAGCTTTGCATTTCATTAAGATTGGGGAAACTTCAGATGCAGCCAGTCTACTGTGTGGGAACTTGTTTCCCCCCCCCCCCCCTTCCTCTCTGGAGCTTTGCAGTGCACACCTGAGGGGAAGTCACTTTGGAAGTTAGTTTAGAACCATGTTTGGCTAAAAGTTGTGCATTTCAGTACAAAGCCTTCCCTAAAATGTTGGGTGCGGTTCGCCATGTTTAAGCATAGGTGGCAGACCAGGGGCCATATGAAGAATCTCAGTACAAGTGTTTTATGAGCAAGTCCCTACCATCCATGTAATCTTATTCACAGATCAAAAAAGCAAAACTGATCCTAAATCAGCACTCCTACTCCAAGACGATTGATTCATACGGCCCAGAGTTCATGCAAAAGACATGTACCAGTAACACGCATTCAAGTCAATGAGCTGAGTAACATTTAGAAAGACAGCAAAGATCACCTTCATTGATCTGAGCAGAATGTTAACGACTAGTGCAATAGTACACTGAAACTGCCCAGTCCATTGCAGGATTCTCTCCAGAAGCAATCATTTTACAACAGTGAAAAGAGCCTTTGTTAGAAATTACCATTATGTGACAAGAATATTCAAACATTTGCCTTTTTGTCAAAAAGATAGTCATTTCAATCAAATGAAAGCATACGTTTGTTTTATTAACAAGGAATAATGAGTAGAAAGTTGAGGTCACAGACTGTCCCCCCCAACTCATTCATTCAGGCCCTCTACAAAGAACTCGTTACAGGCCACCGTCAGCGCAACAACCAAGACGACAAACTCCTGAAAGTCCACTTCGCCATCTTTGTTTTCATCCAGATCACTCATGATCTTCTCTACTACCATAGGGTCCTTGCATGCCTGAGAGAGAGAGGAGTAGAAACAGTTAATGCATTGAAAGGTAGGCCAAGACCAGAAGCAGCCACATGACTCTTAGAACAGTTGTAGATAAGAACTGGAATAAGCAATGCGTAGGAAATTTGACAAAGCCAATCAGATGGAAAAATCCATCTCATGCCATTGTTTTACCATCAAATCATTTCATATCTATGAAATGTCTAGGTGATGTGTCATTTCTAGGCAAGGCCATGGTATTATTTAAATGATTCTAATACAATATGTTGTGAAGGTGATGGTCCCACAACTGTTGAATAAATCAAGACTTCTCCAATTATTGCATGTATGACTTGCTGTGGGGCAGTTTTACATTTTGTTTATGTCTACTTACAATGTAATTGAACAGAATGTCATATTGAAACCACATATCCCTCCCCTGGACAGCATTAGGAATCAAACTCACCGCCAGGAATTCACTCAGTTCACCCTGCAATAGATTCTTCAGCTCAACTTTGCTCAGCTTGTACTTGTCCCCTTCTTTTGAGGAATATGAGTGGAACACTTGAATTAGCCCCTCCATTGCACTCTCGAGTTTGGAACCCATTTTACACTGCTGTGAATACCTAAAAGAAATGTGAGGGACAGGTCAATCCATGACAGTGTATAAACTGTATGGACAATTAGATTTTACAGTAGAAGTCAATTTGCATGAAGTGAACTCCTTACTGGTTCCTGTTTATTTTTACATGAAACATTTGTCAGTGTGTAGAATATTGTAAACTGTATGCAACAGCCACTGGGGCCAGTTTTTTGAGCATTTAATCCAGTTCAAAATGATCATGTGGGTTAAATTCTATCCCCCTTTCAAATGTAGTCTTTGAAAAACAGTCAATTCTCAATTATGATCTAGACAGGCATCCGATAACTAGCAACCCATGAATTAAGATCTTTAAATAAGACATCAACTCCAGCAGCAACTAGGATTGAAAAATATTGATCCAAAGGAGAATGAGACATTGCTATTGGTTGTCCTGGTGAGCACACTTCAACAGTACAGCCCTGGTGAGCCTACAGAGGAAACAGTCATACCTTGCTGTTCTCAGGGGGTCCATGATAAACATTCGAAAAGGATTGGTTGTCTCAGTAAGGTTATAGATGGTTTCACAAGCTATAAAATTGTCATCCCCAGAGACACAAATGTAGCCCATTCTTTTGTGATGTGTGCAGCTATCCTAGTAATTCAAGCTCTGAAGGGGGTAGGCCTAATGTTTGATGCATCTAAAGCACACAACACCCCTGAATCAAGCATTATTTGATAAGTTTAGATTGTAGTTCTGTTCCTTACAAATGTGATCAGCTCTGTGAAAACACCCTCATTAAAACACCAAGGGCTGTTGAGGCAATTGGACTGAAAGTACACCGAGTGAACAAAACATAAGGAACACCTGCTCTTTCAATGACACTGACGAGGTGAACGCCATTATCCCTTATTGATGTCACTTGTTAAATGCACTTCAGTGTAGTTGAAGGGGTAGAAACAAGTTAAAATATGGATTTTAAGTCTTGAGAATGTGTGCTATTGAGGGTGAAAGGGCACAACAAAAGACTTCTGTTCAAATTAACAGGTGCCAGGCGCACCAGTTGGAGTATGTCAAGAAATGCAACGCTGCGCAATAGTTTCCACGTTTGTATTAAGAATGGTTCACCACCCAAAAGGACATCCAGCCAAATTTACAGAACTGTGGGAAGTGTCAGCATCAACATGGGCCAGCATCCCTGCAGAACGCTTTTTACCTTGTAGAGTTTGTCGACCTCGACGAATTGAGGCTATTCTTAGGACAAAAGGGGAAGGTCTACCTAATATTTTGTACACTGTGTATAGTGGTTATTCCAGTCAGTATTAGGCCCAAAGCACATTTGCTGAAACTTTTTGTAGGCCTAGTTTAAGCAAATTATAAAACAGATGGCAAATTGTGCAATTACCAAAAGAGAACCACTATAAAATAAAAACCCAATGCTACAGAGTCCCCCCCAAAAAAGGACATTTGATTTCTCTCATCTGACTGTTCCTAGGCCGTCATTGAAAATAAGAATTTGTTCTTTAACTGACTTGCCTAGTTAAATAAAGGTATAACAAATAAAAAATAGGCTGCATGGCCAAACATGAACATATGCTCAACAAGAACTAGGCATACAGGTGGTTGTTGATATATATAACCACAAACAGGTCCGCTACTCACCTCAAAGCTGATGACAAACGAAGCAAAAGTGGCGTCGACTGTCATCTTACCTGTTTTATGCATCTCACCTGAGACAAAATTCAAATCAGGCGCCTCCCACCGGTGAAACCTACAACGTCACGGATGCAAATGACACAGGTATGCCTAATTAATTTAACCATGTAAGGTTACATTTCGCGGTGCAACTACTAATTATAAGTATTATACAGAATGTATTAGCCTATCGCATAAACAAGACAGTATCAGTATACAGTCGTATAGGCTGTATTTAACAACGACGTCTTGAAATGATGGGACCTATTGGTTTAAAGCAACTAAAAAGACCGACTTCCATTCCGAGTTTAGTTGCAACGGAAACCGTTTACGTTTGGCGTAGGCTAAATGGTTTCTGTTGCAAAACGTTTTACAACAAAATTGGCGTTTTTAATGGATGTAAGGTTAGTTGGTCCCTTTTCCCTGTCCCCTTCCCTTTTTGTGTCAAAGTGTAATGAATTCACACTCCAGAACAGTAGATGGAAACACAGGGCTAGATAAGAGAAATAGATGAATAGGGAGTCCGTGACCGTCCTTACACTCCAATACAGTAGGTGGCGGTGTATGCACCTTTCAGTTTGTTGCGGTCCTCCAATACAAATTTGAAGAAGACGACTGACTGAAATTTGAAGAAGACGACCTGTTATAATTAATTAGTTTTTTTTTTTTTTTTACCTTTATTTAACTAATTACCTATCGAAGCGTCTCCTAACAATTGTGTGTAATAGTGTTGTAACTGAAAAATACTGCCGCCTGCAACTGTGTTAAAACCGGTTAAAACATTGTATATTAAGTGTTTATTTAACATTTGTGAAATTATTTTGATGTGAAAGTGGAAGGCTTTATGTTTCCAAAACCATATTGCAAGGTATAATTATTAACGTTTCTAAACGTTAAAACAGAGCGTCGGGAGTAGTTCACATGGAGCCAGCTGTCTTCCATACACATCTGCTGAGAGCCCAAGACAGGGACCAGCTGTAAGTAGAGGTGAAGCAAGAGGTTTTACTCCGCCCAAAATCTGTCCACGAAAAATAAGCCCATGAATTTCTGCACAAATCGTCAGAAACCATCTCAGGGAAGCTCATCCGCGTGCTCGTCATCCTCACCAGGGTATTGACCTGACTGCAGTTTGAAGTCGTAACCAACTTCAGTGTGCAAATGCTCACATTCGATGGCCACTAGCACGCTGGAGAAGTGTGTTCTTCACGGAAGAATCCCGGTTTCAACTGTACAGAGCAGGTGGCGTGTATGGCGTTGTGTGGGCGAGCGGTTTGTTGTGCACAGTGCCCCATGGTGGTGGTTGGGTTATGGTATGAGCCGGCATAAACTTTGGACAACAAACACAATTGCAGTTTATCAATGGCAATTTGAATGCACAGAGATATCGTGGCGAGATCCTGAGGCCCATTGTCGTGCAATTTATCCGCCGCCATCACCTCATGTTTCAGCATGATAATGCACGGCCCCATGTCGCAATGATGTGTACACAATTTCTGGCAGTACATGACAGTACATTAGCCATGGGATATGACAGTACATTAGCCATGGGATATGACAGTACATTAGCCATGGGATATGACAGAACATTAGCCATGGGATATGACAGTACATTAGCCATGGGATATGACAGTACATTAGCCATGGGATATGACAGTACATTAGCCATGGGATATGACAGTACATTAGCCATGGGATATGACGGTACATTAGCCATGGGATATGACGGTACATTAGCCATGGGATATTACAGTACATTAGCCATGGGATATGACAGTACATTAGCCATGGGATATGACAGTACATTAGCCATGGGATATGACGGTACATTAGCCATGGGATATGACGGTACATTAGCCATGGGATATGACAGTACATTAGCCATGGGATATGACAGTACATTAGCCATGGGCTTTGACAGTACATTAGCCATGGGATATGACAGCAGCAGGTCAGATATGTATAGGCCTACTACAGTATGTTCCATACATTCACTCTCTCTCTCACCATTGTCCCTTGCTGGGCACCCAAAAGGGTTTGCCAGCATTTATCACCTCAAATGACATCACATGGCAATAATCTCCCTCTGTATCCTTATGCGCTCATAACAGACTCTAACTACCAAATTCAAATCAGCTGTAGCCGATGAATGAGCCATCTTTCATCACACATGCTATATTCTATGATATTCTAATTCATTCATATGCTAATGTCCACGTTGACATACAACACCTGTCCTTCTATCCCTTTTCAAGATTACATGCTCTTATGCTATGACTACAGTAGATTAGATAAACACTCAATAAAACAAACACTAATTTAAATGTATATTTGCAGAATACACAACCAAGGGATCAATTAAGTGATAATGCCTGAGAAGCCGTAGTTTCTAGGATATCTTGGCAAAGGTGTTAGGCCTGATATGTGGTAACTGTCTATGTGGTCAGAATACAGACCTCTGTCATAAGTATTTGCATGTCATATACTTTGCGTATTACTTTGTAGGCTATACTTTACTTAACCTTCCAAGATTAGACAGCTCCAGGACAAATACTGTAAGTCTGGTGGAAGTCATTCATCGAGGCTTGGCCATGTCAAGGCCACAAAAGCGGGCTCTGCGGAATGCGTTTCCAAGGTGATCTCACTTAAGTAGATGTCAACTTGAGTGACCCAGAAAAAGAACACTCACCTTTCCCTTTTGTGTGGGAAACTAAAGCCACCATCTCTCATTACCGTACAGAGAAGCAGAACCAACTGTTAGAATCTCTTACAGCCTGTGCAATCTTGAACTTAATTGTACCTTCAATTATCTTGTACAGTTCACACCTATTATTCCAGAATACTGAAAATACAGGTAGCAATGATAATGCACATGGGATTTAAAATGAGTAGAGTGATAACATGTTTTCTTCTTATGTTCTGTGCTCAGATGGCAATTTCTGTAAATAGCCAGCGCATAATACATTTTGATTTAGTCTGGGTAGCCATTTTCTCATTTAACAATTGGAAAAACACATAAGGAGACATACTAGAATAGGAACTGTGGTGGTTAATTTTTTTTACTATCAAATGAGGAAAGACAAACTTATCACACAAGTCAGAGTTATACTTAAACTAAATATTTAATCACTTATTAATAAGGGAGCAGGTCAATACAACGCACACATATAAAGTGAATCAATTGAGTGCTCTACGATAATGATGGCTGGTCGACTATTCACGATCAAATGATTCGTTGAGAGCCCCGAGACAAAAGTACAAAGGTATTTTATAGCCAAGACACACCTCTTTCAACCTACATGACGAACAACAGATATATAGAATGGGTCACAAGGTTAAGATCTGTATGAAAGATACCTATAATACATAGCAGACAGTATCTGCTGTGTCAACAGTTTTCATTGTATAGAGACCAGTGTCTGTCCCTCCGACTCCAAACTGGAACCATCTCTCCCTGGTACCATATAGAACAGAAGCATTAACTCATGCTCTGGAATGCTCTTTAGGTTTTATCACCCAAAATACATTGTAAATCTCCTGTCAGTGTTATCTCCCAGAGGCCCATCCTCAGTAGAACACACACACAATAGTTAAGAATACTCTATTCTGTTGCATAGAACAAACACTTGATACAATAAAAGTATGTTTGTTGTCTTGCTGGGCATATAACTACAGGCAGATGCTGTTTGTTATATCATGTCTGACATCTGCCTGTTTCTGTGATATAAGTCTGATCTCTTCCTCAAGACACACACACACACACACACACACACACAAACTTAAAGTGACTTCCTGAAAATGTAAAAGGGTGTCATCTATTGGTCAGTTGTATATATTGCCAGGTTTCACAAAGCAGCCCTTCACACTGATATTGTAAAACAGAATTACACCGCATTTTAACACATCCCTATTTCTAAATACCCACTCAACAGTCAAAACAACACTGTTTTATTAGAGTTATTGGCATAAATTAATTTGCATTAGGCAAGCAATGTTATGATAAGCAATTAACTCATTTGTTATTTACTTAATTAGTAAATACCATTCACATTAACAATAACATTCACATGTACATTAAAGCATGTATAGAGTATAGAAAAAATAAAAATATTTCAATATTTGGACCATCACATTTTTCTCAATATTACTGGACATGAATACATTGCATAAGCTACATTTTTTCATTCTAAACAACTGTCATTTAACATGCAGTCCCCACTGGTTCCGTTTTCGTATGAGATTTGTGGCTTGCGTGCCTTTTGACATGGCAGAGACGATTCTACATGGCATGTGTATGTGCACACAAAATGTAATTCGCTTTGGATAAAAGTGTCTGCTAAATGACATACATTATGTGTAAGGCTTTGCATTTAGTCCAAAAAGTGTGTTCCTTTGCTGTGTTTTTTTCCCCTCAGTATTACTTTAGTGCCTTGTTGCATAAATATGCATATTTTGGGATATTTTTTATTCTGTATATTTGTATTATTATTTTTCTTTGTCATTTAGGTCATTATTGTGCAGTCACTACAATGTTGTTAATCCATCCTCAGTTTTCTCCCATCACAGCAATTGAACTCTGTAGTTGTTTTAAAATGCAATGGCCGCATGTTGACATCCCTAAACAGTTTCCTTCCTATCCTGCAGCTCAGTTCAGAAGGACGACTGTTTCTTTGTTATGTCTGGGTTGTTTGACACATCCTCCACAGCATACTTATTAACTTGACCATGTTTAAAGATATATTCAATGTCTGATTTGTTATTTTTACCATCTACCAATCACTGCCCTTCTTGTAGTTCAATCTGTGCTTGAAATTCAATACTTGACTGAGGGACCTTACAGATGACAGAGGAAAGGGTAGTCATTCAGAAATACCATCAACCCCTATTATTTCACACAGAGTGAGTCCATGGGGCGGCAGGTAGCCTAGTGGTTAGAGTGTTGGACTGGTAACCAAAAGGTTGCAAGATTGAATCCCCGAGCTGACAAGGAAAAAATCTGTCGCTGAACAAGGCAGTTAACCCACTGTTCCTAGGCCATCATTGAAAATAGAATTTGTTCTTAACTGACCTTCCTAGTTAAATAAAGGTTTAAAATGTATAAGTTATGTGATTTGTTCAGACAATTTTTACTTCTGAATACTTGTGCTTATAAATTAATACTTATACTTCTGTTATTATTATTTTTTTCTCTTTGACATTATGGAGTATTTTGTGTCGATCAATGACACAAAAATGTAATCTATTTCAATCCCACTTTGTAACACAACAAAATGTAAAGAGTTCAAGGGGGAGTAAGCACTGTACATGTCAGAAGGGTGGGTGGCAGACAGATCATGTTATTCACTGTCATCATTATGAAACACTTGCTAATGCTACCAGCAGCTTAGCAAACACATTATCTGCCACAGCATGGCCAAGAAGTCACTCAAGCTCAGCACTTCAGAGAGAGATTGGTCTTGGGACACTATACACATTACAAGCTACATGCTTGGCTTATTTTGTCTGATGCCACGGCTACATGGATTGGTCTTTGCCCATAAAACTCTGCACTTCTCACTGAAAGATTTTCGATCTCCTGAGGAACTACTTTGTGGAGCTCTGCTTCTCTGTCTAAATTTGGCATAGCTATCGCTGGTTTCCCATCCTCTAGAGGGAGCTCTATCACAGGTACAGCACCCACTGAGGATACACTGCTGCTCCTACCACTAAGAGCCTGCTCTCTAGTCACTGTGGGCTTGCCCAGGCAGCTCCTAAGTTGAGCCCAGAAGAAGGTCTGCTGCTTGGCTTGCTGGGGCCACTCTAGGTACGTTTTGGTGTACAGCATCTTCTTGAGCTTACAATACTTGCTGGGCAGAGATTCAGGGTCGATGGGCTCTTTCACCACCAGAATAACATCGCTGAAGGTCTTGCCGATGGCTCTTTGCTGGGCAAAGTAGAGCTCGTAGTTGCACCAATCGCTGTTCACAAAGTGGTGTGACAACACAAATATGACCTGGATTAGGAAACAAAAAATTCAGAGGATAGGGTGTATTCATTTAGGCAAATTCACAGTGCAGGAATCAGGATACAAACCTAAACAAAACATACATCTTACATTTTGGGTTGTTCAATTGACATTTTATATTTAAAAGTCTAGTACTATTTACTTGTTAAAACACCTCTAACTTGTCTTGGTGGGTCCTCACCCTTACCTTTTCGCTGCTCTCAATATTTTCAATGATGTTGTCGATGATCCACTTTCCTGGCATGAAGTCTCTCTCGTGGATACAGAGTCGGTAGGGGGGCTTGCTGTTCTCCAAGCAAGGCAACAACTGGTCCCTGACCCAGTCTGCATCTGGGTGGCTGTAGGAGATAAAGGCATGGTAAACATAGATCTGTGATTTTCCAGATGCTCCTTCCTGATGAGCCCTGTATTTGGCTCTGAGGATCTGATATGTGGCTTTGATGTACCAGGGAACATTGAATATGTAGCATATAAGCATCAACACTAAAACCACAGCTGCAGTAGTAGCCACACAGATGATGATGACCAGTCTGATATCGCAGGCCACGTGACCCGGGAAGAAATTTGCCACAGCGGTATTGAGCAGGGCCTCTGGATGGTAACACTTGTACTTCTCTGGCCAGTCAGTGATGTTGACTTTCCCCTTGGAAATTGTGTCCTGGATGAAGGCATGGAGGTCGCAGGTGCAGTGGAATGGGTTGTTCCCCGCCGTCAGTCGAGACAGCTGGGGCATGTCCTGGAAGGAGCCCATGCTGATAAGCCCAAAGGAGTTCCCATCCAGAGCCAGTGACTGCAAGGAGTGACTTCTCCACCCAGAGGGGATGAACTTGATCTTGTTCCCATTGAGCAGGAGCTCCTTGAGGCTGATGGTTTGTTGGAAGTAGGCCATGTCCAGCTGGTCCAGGTCACAGTACGAGAGGTCCAGGAATTGTACTGTGGTGGGCAGACACTGGAGGACACCACTTTCGAAGCGGTTGTGGTGAGCGATCAACAGGGTGATGTTCTGCATCCAGTTACAGTTGCGACTCTTCTCAGCAGAGCCCAGCATGTTGTGGCTGACATCCAGGACCTTCAACTGTTTGAACTCCCTGGTCAGGGAGGCTAAGTCCTTAAGGCTGGTCAGTTGGTTGGTGCTGACATTGAAGGAACGAAGAGCCGGCATGGTGCCCCTGTAGTCGCATCTCTGGTTGAAGAGGATGTTGTCCTGCAGGCGGTTGTTTGAGATGTCCAAAACCTCCATGTCTTCCATATTAAGCCAGGCATCGCAAGGCACAGAGTTGAAGTTGACATTCTGGATGGACAGCAGTCGGACTTTGTTGAACCATGTGAAGCGCCAGTCAAATCGCAAAATGTCTGGATTACTGATGTGCCTGAGGAGTAAGCAAGAAAAAAATGTAAGCATGAAAAAAACATGGTGAAGATGATGTGGTCAAGATGATAACATAATTGGTACTTTCCCAATACATAGATATGAAAAAAGATTTCAATTGATGAAAAAAATACACTTGAGACTAGGAACCTGTATTTGTTTTTGCGTCTTCTGGGTAGAAATGTCTGCATAGTGCTTTTGTAATTTAACAGAGTAGAATAAGATATGCTTACCACAAATTTAGTCTACTCAGTGCAAGGTCTTTGATACTGGATCCCAAGCCATTATCCAGAAAGTTGGGCGAGCGAGCAAAGTCAATGTATTGAAGTGTCAGACGTTTAAGGGGGGTGACCTGTAGATTAAACAGGGCCATCCTCATAAGGTTCTCATTGAATTTTCCACGGTGAAAGATGAGCGAATCTACTTTGATGTCTTGCAAGCCTCTGAAAATATCCTCATCTCCCATGTAATACATGAACTCAAAGAGGTTCCTGAATTGGATGAGACTGAAAGTCTTGTTGGCCAAGTCTCGTAGAATCAAAGGTAGGAAATTCGGCTTCTGATCTATGGCCATGTCAAAACCCATTCTACCTGTCTGAATTACCTTCAGACTACCCGGCTCATAGTAACTGATATTTGATGAAGTTTTAATGGCAAAGTCCTGCAACTGAATGTTCCTCAATGCCTGGAAGTCCCCTTTCCTTAGACCCTTGACCAAGGGGCCGCCCATGGACAGGGCCTTAAGGTGGGTCAATCTGGAGAAAACGTCAGCTGACAATGTGGCCTGGGTGTAAAGGTTATTCGACATAAGGAGTTCCCTTAGATTGAAGAGGTCCTGCAAGGCGTTGGCAGGGATTTCCTCTAGGGAGTTGTTAAAGATGTTAAGATGCTCCAGGAGGGGGTTGTTGTGGAAGGCACGGTCCTCAATCACAGAGATGTTGTTGAACTGCAGCTCGAGGACACGAAGATGAGGTAGGCGAGAAAAGTAATTAACACGAATGGCATGAATTTCATTGTAGGAGAGATCTATACTTTCAAGCGTGGAAGGGAGGTGCTTCCATGGAACATGATCCAGTTGCTGACCAAGGCAGTTTGCGGAGCGACCAGAGTTGTAGATTTGACAGGGGCCTCTCTCATCATTCGAAGCAGGGTTTGGTGAGACAAGGGCCACAAGAAGTGGCAGACTAAACCACACAAAACCCAGTAGAATCATTGTGTGCATGCACATTTTCGATCTGTAAAGGAATGAAAAAATCTGTCAAGTTTAACAAATTACAAGATTGACAAGATTGTTAACAAACATCTATTACATTCTCTAGGTCTTTATCATTGAAGTTTGACTATAGTCTCCTCTTTACGTCCTTCAATCCTCTATTGTAACTAGAGGAAATAGGGAGGAATAAAATGGATTTCACTCTGATGTTACCAGTATTTATGTCTGTGCCCAACATTACCCACACATTTCTGTTTCAAAGCCAAGAGAAGAGATTTGTGAAATATCGCCATGACACTCTTATCTATGGATACATGTTTACATCCATGTTTACCATCACTGTCATGATTATTACAGGTTGAATATTAACATGCTTGCACTGAAGAATGGTCCAACAGTGTGCATCTTTGAAGTTAGGCTTTAGTGTAGAAGTCAGCAAAGTATTGATAAAATAGTCAAAAAGCAACCAGATCAAGAATACCAACAACCTATAATGTCCTACCTATAATGTATAGTTCTCGCTTTGTGGGCAATAAAATTAGAAAATGGCAACTGAACGTGAGATTTCTCAACACGGACCGGACCGTATGGTCAGTTCTGGCATGCACATCAACTGATCTATTGACTTAATTCCGACTACTGTTGTGGTATTGAGAAGTGAAATGCTCAAATTTCCATAGCAAAACTAATAAAGGATATATGCCATTCTAAGTAGGCTGTTACCTGGATCCAGATTAAACCTATTTCTGGGCTAAAATGCATGCTCAATGGAGAACCTTTAAAGTAT